>NC_089826.1:68493919-68800586 GCF_035046505.1 Tiliqua scincoides
TAAATAACAGGAAAAGGGTGTAGGGGCACCTCCCCCCCTCTTCCCTAGCCATGGGGGGGGGGTGCCTGCTCACCCAGCCACTTCACCCAGTGAGGCACACAGCTTCTCTCCCTTCTCTGCATGGCTTCTGTTTGAAATGATGAGGAGCAGCATGTGCTTCCTGGCATGTGATGATCTAGTTCATTTAAAACAGAACTCCATGAGGAGGAGGGAGAGAGACTGCGCATGGAGCTCTGGTAAGTAGTGACATAGCTGTGCCATCTGGCACAAGGGCAGAAATTTTCTTTAAAAACCCTCCTTCCAGAAGTACTTCAAGCAAAAACTGTAAGTGTGTTTTGTAAGGCCTTCTGAGACTTGGGGAGGCTGTGCATGGCCTCTCCGAGCCTCAGAAAGGCACCCCCTGACACCCCCAGGTATGGCACCTGGGGCAATTGCCACCTGCCCCCCTTATTTATTTTATTTCTCACACAGCTTCTCCTCCCCTCCTTGTCCTCACAACAACCTTGTGAGATAGCTGAGGCTGAGAGAAAGTGACTGGCCCAAGGTCACCCAGGAAGCTTCGTGGCTGAGGGGAGATTTGAACCTGGATCTTCCAGGTCTGAGTCCACCTCCCAAACCACTACACCACCCTGGTTCTCAGGCTCTCCTACTTGTAAGTAAAGGGAAAGTTGGTGGGGCACCTCCTTTCCCCCTCTCTAGCAATGGATACTCTTTGCCCCCTCCAGCTGCTTGCTTGCTTGCTTGCCTTCCCTCATGCCCTTCCTCCTCATCTACTGGGGTGCACATGCAAGCAAGCACGGGGACAGTGAATTTGGGGAGATTCAGGCAGCATGGGGGCATGGGCTGCCGCCGGTCAGGACATCTGATCACAGATCTTCCACATCCCATCTAACATCGCTCTTAAACATCACAATTTAAAAATATTTATATGAGGCAGGGGAGAGATAGACTGAGCTCTAACAGGGTAGTTTGGAAGTTATGCAACAGGTTTCAGATGTAGCATCGCATGTCATATTTCCAGGAATAAACCAAAAGGCATAAAATCCGACAATGTCCTTCAGCTAAACCATGTTAGGTTGTTGTAACTTCCATCATGATCAGGTTGCTATGGCAACCAGTGTTTCTAAGCCAACTTTTCAACCCTACTGGGAAACTGTGAGGATGATGCTGACGTTAATCTGCATCCATGACTATTATTTACTGTGCCAGTGAACACTTTTCCTCTGGCCTAGTGAAAGCTGAATGAAGGAATGTCGCAATGAATGCGAACAACCACAAGAGCCCATTTCTACTTTGCAAAGTTTTAGTTTGTTGCTCCTCTGTTCCTGCAGCGTCCATCCAGACCAGTACAGCACAATGTAATGATGACCTGCTCATGGTTAATGGATGATACATACATTGTTCTCAAAGTCCAATGTGTGTTCACAGTTCAACAGGTTGCACCCCTCTCTTTATTTCTCAAACAAATAAAGCATTAGGAGTGGCCGTGGCTGTTTGGCAACAGCCTCCAAAACTATAATAACCAACCCTTCCACTTGGCTTATGATTCCATTAGTATGATCACAGCCCACAGTGTATTTTTTTAAATCCCTTTCCTTGATGGCCATGGGATTTCACATCACACCTTCTGCAGCAAATATCCATCACACCATTGTGGCCGATATTCCCCCAAAGGGTCCATTTTGCTGCATGGATTCCTATGCCAGTTGCACAGCTTGGTAGGTAGTGCAGCCTTCGCCAACTGCACGGCTGGGTAATGTATCTGGATGCATAGTGATGATGTCATACATCATCACAGGACTTCCAGGAACACCTAATTCTGATCTGCACGATGCTTCTCTTGGATTTTTTTGAGCTGAGTGAGTGAGCAGCTTAAAGGGAAGAATGCTTGCAGCTAGCCTGCAATGTGAAACTTTGGGATTGGCCTGGCAGGTCTGAGGTAGATATGAGGAGCTTGACCTGTTGACCATGCTGGGCTAATGGAGCGTCCCTTCTACTTGCTGCATTTCAAGCACCGGTCTCCAGTTACTGATGTCAGGGATATGAAGGTGGGGTGTTTACGCCAACCCTGCATCCATTACAGCTACTCATAGCCTTGGCCTGGCTCTGATATTCCTGAACAAAAACTCAAATTAGAATGCAGATACCTTTTTGCACCTCATTGCAAAGTCATGATTATAAACCTCCTAAAGCAGACATTAGCTTCTCTTCCTATTAATCTAGGATTTTCTTCGACAGTCTCCAAAATTGTCTCTTCAATTTTGTGATAGGCCCACTAGACACGTCCGTGGGAGGTGCAAAATACGCGCTGATTTTAATTGATCACCATTCCAGATTCAGTTTCTGTTTTCCACTCAAAGGCAAATCTGACACCTGTCAGCATTTACGTGAGTGGGTGAAGTTCATGGAATGAAAGTATGCCCGAAAGGTTGGGGAATTGCAGACCGACCGAGGCACAGAATTCACGTGTTCAGAATTGGAAAATTGGCTAAAAGCGAAAGGCATACGCCACAGGCTAACAAATAGGGGAGTGCCTGCAGAAAATGGGATGGTGGAAAGACGCAATGGGTTATTGCAAACTAAGATGAATGCATTGTTGTCAGACGCAAATCTGGGCAGACGTTATTGGGCTGAGGCCATGCAGACCGCAAACTATTTAATAAACCGTCTGTGGACGTCTGGAATTGACAAGACACCATATGAGGCTTTATACGGGAAATCCCCTTCCCTAAAACACGTCCGTACTTTTGGTGTGTCTGCCTGGGTCCAAAACCCCAAGGGACAGAACGCTGGGAGTGAAACGGAAAAGCTGACGTTTCTGGGCTATGACACTGGCTCAAAAGCTGTGACAGAAATTGTAAATTAACAATCTCCCGATCAGCTGTGTTTAATGAGTCCGAGGGGTGGAGCAGACTCACAGCCAGAGAACCAGAGCAAAGCACAGTAATATTGCCTGGAGCGCCAGCCGGCGATCTGCCAAGGCAGAAAGATAGGCGCAGGCTGGAGGGGCCGAGTGCTGAGCAAAGACAAAGGGAAGATTTAACCCTGAAAATGCCAAAAATAGAGCCAGACTCTGAGGAAGAAACCAAACCAGAAATACCTAGGCATTCCGAAAGGGCAAATAAAGGAATGCCTCCCAAAAGGTATGGTTATGATGGTGAAGAAACAAATTGTGTCACAGTATGTAATGTGAAAACATCAAAAGGAACTGTGAAGTGTAAAACAACTGCATTGTATGCCCTGGGAAAGAAAATGTGTACGTGTGTAACCTGGGAAACGTGTGTAACAAGCTATGAGAAAATGTATGTAAATGAAATACTGAAATGTACCCACTGTAATGAAAATGTTGCCTTGCTGGAGGAAAATGTAATTATGAATGTAAATGAACTGCACAGCCAGAAATTAGGAGGGGTGTCACGGGTTGAACCCCAGACCTGACAGGTAATTTGCTGGCTGCACAGTAACAGGCCTGAAGCCTTGGCCAAACCAGGAGTGCACAGCATCCTGGGAGATTCATGCTGATGCAATATCTGGTGATATTGCATCAGGTGATCTCATGTGTGTGTGTGTGTGGCAGCAACTGCACAGTCAGCAGTATTCCTAATGCTGTGATTGGCTGCAGGAAATATAAATGTCCAGCAGAGGCAAGCGTGTGGGAGAAGCAGAGCATTGTGAGCCGGAGGCTACGTTGGTTGGAGAGTGGATCGTGTACCGTTTGTACTATTTGGACTTTGTAAATATCTGTACATAAGTAAAGGAGGAGTGTGGTGGAGAACATCTGCCTCTGAGTCTTCCTTGTCGCCGGGGTGATAGTGCTTTGGCCTTGAGGCACAGAAACAACAACAGCTGTGCAGCTGTCTGCCGTGCCAAGCCGTCGGCGGAGCTCCAGCAGCAGACCGGAGTGGTTCCGGAGCGGCCTGGGCACAAGGCTGCTCGCAACAAATTCACACTGTGAGCAAGCATCCTCTCAGGCTGGTATACATTCAGGGCTGGCCCAAGACCTCCTGCTGCCTAAAGCAGAATGTCAAGTGCTGCTCTCCTTGACTCGATCATGTGCCAGCCTATACTTCTCCCACTCTCCAATGTTCAAGCTGTCTTCCACTTCTTCCTCCCTGTTCTTCTCTTCTGGACAAGGAGGAAAAAGGAGAAGAAGGAGGAGCAGTGGACACAAGTAGGTGGACAGAAATAGGTGCCCACAACCAATCTGCTGCCTGAAGCAACTGCTTCAGTTAGCCTCATGGGGGGGGGGGGAGCACATACTGAGTCTCACATGTGTGCTTTTTTTTTTTTGTTCAATTTCTCTCCACAGTTGCATGTTGATTAAAATGCCGGGGGGGGGGGGATCTCAAAAGAATCCACTGTATTGCTTGGTTTACTTGAGAAGATATTCCATAAAGACTGATCTGAACATGCCCATGTTGTCTCAATTGAGCTATGGAAACTGGATTTCCAACTAGATACTGCAGGCTGACAACCTTGGAGAGAAACGTGAGTGGATCAGTGCCTTGCAGTTTGGAATGCACAACTTATGGTTTCTGTAATTTAAATACATTTATCCCCCTATGCTAAATCTCACATAGGAACTAAGGGTGAAACTGTAATTTTTCTGAGGTCTTTTCCATTTTGCTTAAAGGGGGCCATGAAACAAGGTTAATACCATGGTAGGGGGTTTTGCCCCGACGCAGTTCCAATCTCAATTGCATGCCTCCATAGATCTCACAAAGGCTTTCCACCTGGTCAGCAGAGATCGCCTCTTCAAGATTCTCCCCAAGATTGGATGTCCACCCAGGCTCCTCAGCATCATCAGGTCTTTCCACAAGGACATGAAGGGCACTGTTGTCTTCGATGGCTCCACATCAGACCCCTTTGACATCCGAAGCGGAGTGAAGCAGGGCTGTGTTCTTGCACCAACCTTGTTTGGGATTTTCTTCGCTGTCCTGCTGAAGCAGGCCTTTGGAACTGCAACAGAAGGCATCTATCTCCGGACCAGATCAGACGGAAAGCTCTTCAACCTCTCCAAACTGAGAGCAAAGTCCAAAGTCCAGCTGAAATGTCTGCGTGACTTCCTCTTTGCCGACGATGCAGCTATCACTACCCACTCTGCCAAAGATCTCCAGCAGCTCATGGATCGTTTTAGCAAGGCCTGCCAAGATTTTGGACTGACAATCAGCCTGAAGAAAACACAGGTCATGGTTCAGGATGTGGACTCACCTCCCTGCATTACAATCTCTGAGCATGAACTGGAGGTTGTCCATGACTTTGTGTACCTTGGCTCAACAATCTCAGACACTCTTTCTCTCGATACCAAGCTAAACAAGCGCATTGGTAAAGCAGCTACCACGTTTTCCAGACTCACAAAGAGAGTCTGGTCCAACAAGAAGCTGACGGAACATACCAAGATCCAGGTCTACAGAGCTTGCATCCTGAGTACACTTCTGTACTGCAGCGAGTCATGGACTCTTCACTCACAACAGGAGAGGAAACTGAACGCTTTCCACATGCGCTGCCTCTGATGCATCCTCGGCATCACCTGGCAGGACAAAGTTCCAAACAACACAGTCCTGGAACATGCTGGAATCCCTAGCATGTATGCACTGCTGAAACAGAGACGCCTGCGTTGGCTCGGTCATGTCGTGAGAATGGATGATGGCCGGATCCCAAAGGATCTCCTCTATGGAGAACTCGTGCAGGGAAAGTGCCCTACAGGTAGACCACAGCTGCGATACAAGCTGCCTAATCTGCAAGAGGGATCTGAAGGCCTTAGGAGTGGACCTCAACAAGTGGGAAACCCTGGCCTCTGAGCGTCCCGCTTGGAGGCAGGCTGTGCAGCATGGCCTTTCCCAGTTTGAAGAGACACTTGGCCAACAGACTGAGGCAAAGAGGCAAAGAAGGAAGGCCCATAGCCAGGGAGACAGACCAGGGACAGACTGCACTTGCTCCCAGTGTGGAAGGGACTGTCACTCCCGAATCGGCCTTTTCAGCCACACTAGACGCTGTTCCAGAACCACCTTTCAGAGCGCGATACCATAGTCTTTCGAGACTGAAAGGTTGCCAACATATATTATTTACAGCAGAAAAAAAGTTCAATTTACTTTTGTTGCTTATTTTTCCTGTTGTAAATAACACACAGAGAGTACACAATCAGGATCAGAATCATGGCAAAGACAAAGTCCTAAAGCTTCCTAGCCCTCATGGTTTCCTTCTATTTTGCACAACCCCTCCACAGTATTTAAACAAATAAACAAAAATGGGGGGGGGGGAAAGCTAGGCCAATCTAAGTGTTCATCATAACACATAGTATAGCTCTTAACATTGGTAATTAGTAATGAAAGCTTTTGCTTTTGTTTCAATGCCTATCTGAACCAAGTTCAAACCCCTAATGCAATAAATAATGGATTTCAGCCTCTTGGTATCCAAGAACCAACCTATTTTCCTACATTACCGAGGTGGAGATGTTGTTATAGCAGATAGCTCAGGGAACTGCTAGGGAAGCATTGGATTGAGCTGCGCCTCCCACATAAGTGTGAATATTGGAGTCTTAAGTAGGGTGTTTGGATAAAGAGCCAGTTTTATTTAGCTTGAAATTCTGATTGGGTTGTACACTCATGAAAGCTTTAAGAATTCTAACCGATACTCTAGCAGGCTAGATAAAACATTCATGTCATTCTATACAGAGATAATTAATTGCCCATAAATTTTCTACCCTTCTGACTGAGTTGTAATGAGGCCATTCTGAAGATGTTTATTGCAACTCTTTGATGGAAATCATTATGGACAGCTCTTAGCAAAGATCAGAGTTCAGTGATAAAATGGTTTTGCAAACATCTGCCAAGGCACAGCCTGACCAGTAAGATTATATAATGCTTTTGTAAGTGTCTTCCATTGTTATGACACTTAGCAAACATTTTTACTGTTCTTCAAAGAGCTGAGTGACATGACCAAGCAGATTTATGTAACCTATGTTAATGGACTATACTGCTTTGGACTGTGTGTTTATTCCACCTCATTAATGTAAATGGCTCACATGTATAAAATTAACCTGGCAGAGAGGAAATTTGCTTAGAACAGGCAGACACTAGTCATGGGCATACCTCTTCAAAACAAAATAGATGTGTCTCATTCGTTTTAATTCATTTTGCTTTGAAAATAATAGTGAAATTGGAATGGAATGAAAGCACATGGGAATAAATTCATTTCAGTTTGTTTTGGTTTTGTATTGATTTCTAAGGAGGCCCATGCAATCTTCTGATGCATAAATGTTCCATGATATGTCCCAGCTCAGTTTGGGGACATAACTTAATCCTGTGTGCAATATCTTTTAAATTTGATTTATTTATTTTTAATTGTCTTGGGATGAAAAAGACTTATGTATCAGACATTGTTATTAGCAAGGACCTAAATTTAATAGCTACTATCTTTTATGAACATCAGGATAATTCTTCTTTACAAAGGGATATAGGAAGACTGCTCTGCTCTGCTTTGGTACCATATATTCAGAGGTAGACAGCCTTTGAACATGGAGGGTCTATTTTTAGCCATTATGGTTCATAGCTGATGATAGGCTTGTCTACCATTGATATATCTAATTCTTGATATGGGACATAAGAGAAGCCCTGCTGGATGAGATCAGGAAAGATTCATGAGATCTAGCATCTTGTTTTCCCTAGTAGCTTGGCTCTTGTGCCATTATAGTCTGGGCAGCTATAGGGCAGTGATCTGGATAAATGCAAGTGTGATTTGCTGCAGCCATTTCTTGAAGGCCAGTCTAGGCAGCAGGCTTTATTCAAGAATATAGTGAAATGAAGCAATCTGGGTACACTGCCAAAAGTGGGGCTTAAGAGCCCCCTTTAAAAAATCTGCACCCAAGTGCGTTTTATTCTTGGTTCACTCCCCAACACGCACAGTTCTTTTTCTTCATTGCTCTTTCCTGCATTTGTCAGAGCACCTTGACTAAGTCATACATTCTGTGAACATTTCTAGCCCTTACAAGGTACTGATCACTATAAAATGAACATGCTCAGGCTATTGCAGGTAATAAGGATCTGGGAGCTTGATTAAGCCATGAACCACAGACTGAATGCAAAAAAGAAACTGGAAAGCAAAATAGGCAGATCTGTGGATTCAAAGACACGTGCAGTCTCTACAACATATTTATTTAACTTGGATGTTCCAAATGGCACATAACTCTTTGTATGTCTACTCAGAAGTAAGCCCCATTGGGTTAAATACACCAACTCCTATGTAAATGTGTATAGGCTTGCAGCCTTATGGTACAATTGTGTATTGGCCTTATGTTGGCAGATCTCATGATCCACCAGTGCAAAGGCAGGACCAATGGAGCTGCACCCACTTTGCTGTGAAGTCTTTTTCATCATCATCATCTTCATCATCTACTAACAGCAAATTCAGGTGATGGCTAAGGGTTGATCAGGTTGTAAGCAAAATGGGGCCACATAAGGCAATCAATGCGTAGAATAAAATAAAAAGTGAAGGGATTCCCCCCCCCCAAACCACAACATGATATAGGCTGAGCATGTTCAGTGGCCCAAAGCCACAGTATGTTGAGTGGCAGTTCGAAAACCAACAGCAGCAGACTATGAAAGGCGAGAGGGACTTGACCTGCTTGAACCTTTAATGGCTGGGGTGGGCATTAGGGTTGAAGAGCTGCAACATTTTGTTGCAAGTCCTTCTTGTATAGTGTAATTTCCTGGTCAGTAACTAGTTTTCCTGATGGGCCGCTTTGAGAAGTGAGTTCAATGGACCAGTGCCTTACTGCCCAATGGCACCCATCCTCCCACATTGCATTGGGTGCAGTGCACCCAAAGCCACACTGCATTGTATGGAGGAAGTTAGAAGGCTGGAGGTCTCCAAGATAAGGTGACATTTGTTCCCTTGCCCCAGGGAAACACCAGCTGCCACAATGGGTCTATTCAGACCTGCGTGAGCTGAGTAGCTGACGTAAATCCAAATGGACCCATGTCAGCAGATGGGGACTTCTGGGGATAAGATTCAGCATGTGTGGCTGCTGCTGATCCTGCCCCCTCCTAGGCCTGATCCACTCACCCCATCCCCATCACCACCCTCCCCATTACAGGCCTCCTCCATTCTTCCCCTACCCTGTTCCACCTCTGCCCTGTTCAGTGTGGAACCTTCCATGGCATGCGCTACTCCTTCCACCGATGTGTGTAGGCTGGTGAGGGCATTCAGAGTGATGTTCACTCTGGCAACTGCTATGCCATCACAAAGTGCTTTATGGCAGTCTTTTGATGGCTAGCACTTGGGCAACACTTGCTGCACCAGCCTGGGCACTGCAGAGGATTGCACTATTAACCTCTCCCCCCCCCCCAAGTTCTGCAAGTCCAGCAACCCACCCTCGGGGAAAGAATGAGGTCTCAGCCCCTGGCCCTGTTCATGTTTCTAGGAAGAGACCTTATCCTGAGTCCAACTAGAGGTCCATCTAGTTCCGCACTGTTGTCACAGCCTGGGGGCTGGCTGCTCTCCAGGATCTCAGGCAGGAATTTATCTCTATCTGACGTGGAGATGTCACAACAGATTGAACCTGGGACAGCCTGCATGCCAAGCAGGGGCTCTGCTACTGAGCTGTGACCCTTCCCTGCACACCACTGCAGAGTTTACATATGTACGAATGATGTACATGGTTGAGCTTGTTTGTGCATGTGGGACCAGCAAGTTCTGGTCCAGCAAGTTCTGTTGTCACAACAACACTTTTTTCATATCTCTTTTGCCTTTAGGTAGTCAGAGTTGGTGTGGGAGAATGCAAGCAGTCAGCAAGGTTGAATTTGACTTCAGTTGCTGGCTCCTACTATATTTAATTCATCCAAAATACAGTTACGGGTTAACCTCAGACTGAACTTCAGCAAATGAATAATAATTAAGAAAAAGGTGTAACCAAACACAGAACATGAAATTTTACTTAAGCACAGAAGTTCCTTCAGCTAAAATGTTGGATTTGCTTTTTCTTTTTTTCTTTTATGTAACGATCATCACAAATTAATAATGAATTTATCAGATGAATGTAATTGTTTCTGTAAGGTACAGTGTGTATCTTACAAGGTTTTAATCTTTCTTGGTATTTATAGCTAACAGTTTGCAATAAGTTCACTTAAAAAAACAACAATCAGTCAATAATTCTGAACTCAGATAAGGGTGCCCAACTCATTTTCACTTCTTATACATGCTATACATGCTGTTGTTGGTGAAAGGAAAAGGTCAAAGATGAGAGCCTTACGCTTGAAATGAAAGGTAGAAAAATCTATGATGGCATCTCTGGGTGTCTTAACCTGGAATGCCTTTCTTTCTGTGCAGGCATTTGTATTATGGATTCCAAGGCTCATGAGAACCATGAGTTACAAATGTGCAGGGGGACTCTGCCATCTTGCCACAGATGCGAGAAAGGAAATCTACAAATCTATTTCATATTGGGTGATATTATTTGTAATATAGTGAGCTCTTGGTATCCACAGAGGATCCGCAAAATCTGCGGGTCCTGAATCCATGGATACGGAAGGCCAACCTGTGCTTTGAAAAGGTTTTGTGTGGTTCAGCTTCTCTATGACAGCAATTATTCAGAAAAAAAGGTCAGTTTACAGGAAGAGCCACCCTGAACAGCTTTCCAGGAATCCAAGGGTCTGGTGACATGTTTAGCAACTCTTAAGGCTCAGGATCTTTTTCTGCAATCAATGCTCTGAACTCACATCACCCTTTCTGTAAATACAACTTGTTTCGTATGAAAATGGGAAGTTGACTGCAGGTCTTTTCTTGTACATAAAATTTTACATGGGCTTTTAGGTGATATACATACAGGTTGAGTCTCATTATTCGCAAGAGTTCTGTTCCCAGAACTCACCTGGATGGCAAAAATTGCACAAAGCAAATCAATTTAAAAAACAAACTTCCTTTGCTGGGTGATTTAAAAACAGCCTTACGGACCTTTGTAATGCTAAGACAGCATTAGTTAGAACTGGCAACCCCAATCACAAGACATAGGATGTCTCAACACTACTCCTCTATCCAGCAATACACACTGCTGCCAACAGGAAGCTGGGAATCAGTGTCTGCCCTGCATGGCTCCTAGCTTAAGTCCCATGAGGCCTGATGCTTACACAGGATGTGTCTAATATTGAATCATGTGGTGTTTTGCATTGCCTTATCTTAAATGACCCAGGCAAGCTTTGAATTGTGGGCTTTTAAAAAACACAACAGTAGCAGCACTGAATTTCCAGCACTTTAATCAGCTTAGTCATATTAACTGCCAGACCATTTGCAATTAATTATCCAATTAGTTAGGCTATTTCCAAGGTAAAGGCAAGACAATTCCCTTGTTATTAATGCTCTAAAAATACTCTACTTTGCTCAGTGTATTCACTTCCAATGAGATGTATCTCTTTCAGGTATTGCATGTTAAGGCAAATTGGTTCATTGGCCTTTAATTCCTTAAATTGTAGCAAATTCCTAACAGAAGATATGCATTGGACTTATTAACTTGTTTTATGCAGTGTTAAGTTATAATGGGCACAATCTAGTCAAAGTCTACTCAAATCACACTGATTCCAAACAGAGTGTGTTTAAAATTTTTCCTATTGAAATCAATGCAGTTTGGGTTGGATCATGTCATACATTTTCTTACAGACATGCTAGTTGCTAAAATCAGAAAGCAAACAAGTTACTGTGTAGGAGGGAAGCTCGTCCTCATAAAGTCTCTTACTGTGATAGGGACAAAAAAGGTATAAAATGGAGCAGAAAAGAAATGGGCGAAGGAAAGGTTTGAATCTCCCATGGATGTACAGAAGTTCACATTTTGCTTTCAGAAGATTTAAATACCAATCAGTCTTCAAGCCCTTCTTGGATTGCATAGTTCAAGTGGTAAGACTACAAAGCTGCTTCCTTTCAAGCAATTAAAGCAATTGCTATGGCAACCTTAAGGCTAAATCATTCAGAGTTCCATCAAAATTGCTAAGTGAAAGCTATTGCTTGAAGACTTTTCAAATTAGCAAACACAGCAATCAGCAATAGGTTAGAGCAGCAGTGGCTTAATTAAACCAGAAGCAAAAGACCCATCAAGTCTGACAGGCACCGAGTGGGGAGAGAGATTTGGAACATTCCAGTCCTCTTCCCAAACTCAGCCATCATCAACCCCACACCTGCTCACCATCCCAGAACCAGAGAAGCCAGCCTGATCCTGGTCAGCTGTTCCTATAAGAGCAATAGCCTCAGTGATGGGGAAGAGGTGAAGGTCAGGAGAACTTTGATGCATGCCCATTCTCTGTCATTTAAACCATTAACACAACTGGTGCCACATGTGAAATCAGGTCTCCTTTTCTCATGCCCTACTCTTGTTACCAGATACCAACCATAGTCTCTAACCTAAAGCCTTGAATTATAAGAGAAAGGTAGGGGGCTCTTAAAGAAATCCATGAACCTCCTCCAGAATACCCCAGTTTTAATTAATCATTCCTCCTTTTAACATTCTAAAAACAATAGATAAGGGAACCACCAGAAGAGGTAAAGGGGACAGATAGTTTAACTACAACTAATTCAAGAATGCTTCCCCTCATTCTGTGTCAAAAACTAAGGTGAGGAGAAAACATTTTCTCCTATGCTGCATTTTGTCCTATACTGCTTTGCCCCCTGAATGTGTGTGTGTGTGTGTGCACGCGCGCGCGCACGTAGTATTTCAGAAACATTTTATTTCTTTCTCCACAATGCTTGAACTGCCTTCAGAAGGGACATTCCAGAGGGAGAACCTTTATCTAATCTTACGATACCTATATGAGCATTAGTATTATATGGGGTGATGTGTATTTTTGCTGCAAATGCCAAGTTGTCCCTAAGTTCCACACATTACTTTTCCCTGTAAGAATGAATGGTAGCCATTAACTTCTATATAACAGAAAATGAAATTGCAGTGGGCGCATAGTCAGGTTCAGGATAAAGCTGTGGGGAAAAAAAAACAAAAAACTCATTCACAGTGAAACTGAATTATACAATGTGCTTTATATAGACTGCAAAATAAAACAAGGAAGTGGTCATGGAAGCTTAGGCAGGGAGACATAAAACAACAAGATATGAAAAGAAGCTAATGAGAAGTCTGATTAAAGTAGGGGAGAACAATCTACAAGCATTTAGAACTGAAACCCCTGCTAACTGGGTAAGAGGCACTTTTTAAGTGGGTGCTTTTCTTTTATTTAGCAGGGTGAGAGTAACTGGCCCTCCTCACCCCAGCATTGTCTTTTCTAGTGGCTGTCTGCTGGTGTTCTTTTGCATCCTTTTAGATTGTGAGCCCTTTGGGGACAGGGAGTCATTAGTTTGATTTTCTCTGTAAACCGCTTTGTGAACTTTCTGTTGAAAAGTGGTATATAAATACTGTTAATAATAATTTAGAACTGAATAGGTGACTGCTGCCCCTATGGGTGGAGATGAACACATACGAAGTCACAACCACAGTTACGTACTATAAAGATCTACTTTGCATGCTGTTACTCTTCCAGCACCCCCTCTCTGCCTCTCAGAACCCTGGCCAGAAAAAGTAAAATCTCCTAATGTAGCCTGAATTCTGTTTCTTGGTCACATGGGAGCGTGACAGATTGTTCAGAGAGAAGTATGGAATGTGGGCAATTGACTCCTATGAATATGATGTACAGATAACCAGTAACTTACATATATGGGGCATGATTATCCTGTTCACACTGCACTCAGTTGAAAGCTCTATGCTTGGTTATAAACCAAGCATTTCAAAGAGCCAGGCCAGTAATGATCAGAAACTTCCTTCCCCACATTCTATTAAATTGATAATGGCTCTGGCTAGAATCCTGCTCAGCTAGGGTGCTTAAATACCATTGACTTCAGTGGGTCTGGCATAGCCTAAAACTGTGCAAATTGCCTCCTCTGAAAGTGCCTCCAGCAGTTTAAAAAAAAAATCCTTGGTTAAAACTACTGTAACCCCTGCTAGATTGTCTCTGCCGTCTTATTCAGAGCCGAGTTCCATGCTGTGCATCTAATTTAATTGTGTAGTAATAAAGAGCAACGAAGTTTATGAATAATTCCTCCAGAGTTTTCATCTGAGCTACAGTTTTGAAGAAAAGCAGGCATCCTTGCAGAAAGGGAAGGAAGCAACATCTTGGTCACAATCAGAACAAATATGGGGCAGTCTTATGCTGGAGATCACTGGAGGCCAGGGCCCATGAGAATGAGGTGCAGGGGGTAAATTGTACCTGGGCCCAGGGTCAGAAAGCTAAAGGAGGGAAGTCAGATATTTTGGTGGGATCTCATAAAATGCACGTATTTGTGTGAAGACTAGCATTCACATTTTGGGTAAGCCTACATAGTTTTACTCATATATATTTTAATTTGTAGAAATCCAGTGGAGAAGGGAAAGGGCACAAAAGAAACTTTGTATGCACGATAAAATTCCTCTTGGAGGCCCTGCACTTCCCCATCCCCAAGTAGGGCAGCCTTTTATAGGGTCTGTAAGCCTTTTACAGGGTCCTGAGGCATCTGGTGGGCCACTGTGAGATACAGGAAGCAGGACTAGATGGACATTTGGCCTGATCCAGTGGGGCTCTTCTTATGTTCTTATGAATGAGACCTGGAGACTAGTGGGAGGCAAGCAGCTTGCTCCGGGGTCACTGGCAAAAAAAGGCCAATACCATTCTTATTTTTTCCCTTCATGGGTCACACTGAAGGACTTTGTTGCCAGCAGACTCCAAGGGAGCAGGGCTGTGCTGGGGCACCCACTCCCAGCAGGAAAGTCCAGTCTGGCACCCAGAGGGGTGGGTGGATGAACAAATAACATCTACAGCTTTTCCAGTGCTCAGTATATGTGACCAGTATAGGGGATATGGGGAGCCTTGCTCCTGCCCCCCCCCCCCGCAGCTCCTGGGAATCTCGTGCAAGATTTCTTAGGGGAATGACGGAGCTGAATGGAACCAGGACCAACCAAAATCCATTGCATATAGAGACATAACTAGAAAAAAACCCTGTGCCTGGCAGCAAACTCTGAGATCCCTTTGCCAGAGGGGGGAAAATGTGCTTTTTCCTGGTAACTGGTGGTCTGAGCAAGGGAGAGATGACAGTCTATGCAGGAGAGGGAGGGAGGGGGAGAGAGATTTGTGAATGAGGTTTGTGGGTCTGCTGAGCCTTGAGACTTCATTTCCCAAGAAGCCCTGCTGTGATCTGAAAGGGGCAGGAAGCCTTGGTGGAGGGCTGGGGAAAGGAGGGAACCCAAAGGCCTGAGCGCAGAGGGAGAGGGAAGGCCTAGATGCAGGTGTGTGCAGGAGGCCCAATGAAGGATGGAAGTGGCAGGCCCTTGACTGTGGGGAGAGGAAGGAAGAAGCAGAGCTGTGAATCTTGGTTGCCTTGGGGAAGCCCATGAGAGAAGGGCCTGTTGGGGTCTCCTTCTGTACCTGCGGAGTGTGTCCCGGTTGGACTGGCAGCCACAGGCACCTGGTTGCTGCACAGGCATCTTCTGCAGCCCCCTTTGGGTTCCTATTCCCCCCCCCCCCGGCCTTGCCTACCCTATTAAATCATCTGCTCTCATGAACCAGGTATCAGGGGGATTGCTGGAACCCAACCAGTGTCAGTGCAGAGAAGCAAAGCTCCTCTCCCAAGTGTCCTCCCAACCAAGACTATACGGCTGCATTCATATTTTGGTTGGAACAGTGTACTTCAACCTTGGGGTTCAACCTTCAACCTTGTATCAACACTGGGATACACCCAAGGTTCCTATTCAAACCTTAACAATTCAATTCAATGTTAATTCAATTCAACCATGGTTTGAATTAATTCAACTTAATTCAAACCATGGTTTGAAGTGGTTTGTCAAACTATGGTTTATGGTAACTATAGTAAGGTATTACATTAGCATTTACCATGGTGAAGACAGTTTCCTCCTTTAAGAACATAAGAAGAACCCCACTGGATCAGGCCATAGGCCCATCTAGTCCAGCTTCCTGTATCTCACAGTGGCCCACCAAATGCCCCAGGGAGCACACAATACAACAAGAGACCTGCATCCTTTCCGATCTTTCCGATGAGGAAATAGATCTTTCCGATGAGGATTGTATTGAAACAACTCTTTGAAAACAGAGACCAAGGTTGGTTAAGAAATTTTTGCATGGACAAGCTAATTTTAGAAGCAGCTTTCAGGTCCTTTTAATAATACATTCCAAAGAGCGTAATTTCTTTATAAATTGGCCAGTGCTCATCTGGAGCAGAGAACAGTGCATAGCTCTTAATAAATCAAATCAAAGACCACACAGCGGTGGGATGGGAAAATCAAGGAATGAAGAGGCCACAGCACAGAAAGTCAGCAGGGCACAGAAAAGGTTAATCTTGAATCTCTCTAGTCCATGTGGGGGATTGAGTTTAAGGTGGTTCTTATCACTCTGTATGGCATACCACTGGGTTACCCCACCTGTTCATAATTTGTCAAATTTGTTTTAGGGTCTGGGCCTGCCATACATAGAAAATTTAGGATGGGTTTGTTCATGTTTTTTTTTCCCTCCATGAAACAAGAATGATCAGTCCTGTCAACCAATTTGTTACCAGCTTCTAATACCAAAAATATGTGTTTGAGAAAAAGGGCTACTGGAGACAATAAAGAGCTAAAACAAGTCTCAAACAAAGGACTTGGGGGAATCTTTTTTTTGCAGAAACAGAGATGAACAGGGAACTTTGTCACACTCACTCTGAAAACTGGAATTGTTGCGGAGGAACAATTAGGACTTCGTCTATTTTTCCAGCAGTGTCTATGGTAATTCAAAGAAATAAAAGGGTGTATTGAGATACCTAAGATTACGCTGTGGTTGCATTAGCCTCCTTGATAGCCCGCTAATTGTTTCCCTACAGATATGATGGATGCCATGCTGATACCTAGTTGCTGGTGTCCCTGGGGCCAAGATCTAGACTGGAGTACCTATGGCACCCCTGCCTAGCCAGTGAGTAGTGCATTGGGCACTGGCACAACCTGTGGCATGGCTGGCATGGCCAGATGGACATTCTGATGGGCATGGGCCCTTGACCAGTGTCAACCCCCCTGGCCATCTTTAATGACTAGAAATGGTTGCAAAGTCTTGACTATACTTTGCCAGCTGAAAAGATAACTCTAGACTGGTTTGATTAATATTACAGTATGTCTGTAGAACCGTAATCGACTAGCATAAACTCTAGACTGAGTGTTACCAAACCGTCCCAGCTTTGTCACTGCACGAGGCAGAAGCTGCTCTTGCTCCTGCGTAAAGACTTGCCATATCTTTAATGTACATAAAGTCTTCAAACTGGTGCCCATGCACCATGAGTGCCGTGCACTCTCTGGGTAGCTGGTCCTATCTATTGTGCTGTTTCACAGGCTCAGGAATTCAAAAGCTAGGGACCACATCTGATTTCACATAGACTAGAAGAAAAAACAATATTTACCTGTAATTCTTGTTCTTGATCTGAAGCATAGGATAAAATATAAGGGGGGAATTATATAAGATAGATTGATGAAATGTATATGCAAGAGATCATGTATTGTATTAAACAATATCTGGGTTTGTGTAAAGATCAGTTTCAATGGCTGTAATTCTAGTGTAACACACTATCCAGTGAGTAAACCTTACTGAACCCAATGGACTTACTTCTGAACTAGGATTGTGCTGAAAGAAATTCAAATTCCTTGCAAATACAGGAGATAAATACAGGCTTGCAAATACAGGAGATAAAGCTGGAGCTTTCTATCTTGATTGCACTGCAATACTTCTGACTGCTGAAGAGGCAAGTCTTAAAAAAAAATACTGCACTGAGACTTATCTTTTCCACAGTGAACCTGGGGCAAGTATACTTGTGGCTTCTACAACTGGCAGGTATAAACCGTAAAACTGAGGAACCAAGGGTCAGCACATAGGAAACATGTTTGGATGAATATAAATCTGCATTTTGATGGCAGCTGATTCACACTCTAAATAATTTCATGGACCTGCTTCAGATGCTATAAAACCTTCCTATGCAGGATGTCCAGATGAAAATAACATCTGAGCTGGTAGGATGGAACCACACTGGCTGGTACTACTTCTGCAGTGTATGAATAGGGCAGCCTTTTTTTCTGGGAAAAAACACATTTTTTGTTTGGGAAAAACACACACATTTCTGGGAAGCAGTACCTATCAATGTGGCCTAGTCAGGTCAGGTGTTGCTTCTTCCCACATGGCTGTGTGTATGGAATGCTCCTTGTGGAAGATTGGGGGGGGGGGTGTGAACCTGAATTGCACTTAGATATCAACACTCATGCTTCTGTTCCCACAGGTTTGTAATTTCTGTGCTAGACTCTTATTATCTTACGTTGGGTAGATGTACCCAAAAATTATTTTGTCGTGATGAAATGTGCATGGAACCGGACCTTGTGAATGCATACACTACATGACTGACTGCTCTGACATCTTGTGACAAGTTCAATTCAGTAAGATGATGGTTGTCTGCATCCATCTTTAACAGAGTCTTTCAAAAATCACCATTGGTGTGAAAGGATTGGGCTGGGCTGGGCTGGGGCACCTCCATTATGAGGAAAAGCATGTTTGGGGCTCTTCAGTCTAGAAAAAAGGCGACTAAGGGGGGGGGACATGATTGAGACATACAATATTATGCAGGGGATGGATAGAGTGGATACAGGATAGATATTGTGTAATTAGTCTGTGGAACCCCTTGCCACAGGATGTGGTGATGGCATCTGGCTTAGATGCTTTAAAAAGGGGACTGGATAGCTTTCTGGAGGAAAGGTTACAAGCCATGATGGGTATGTGCAACCTCCTGGTTTTAGAAGTAGCCTACCCCAGAATGCCAGATGCAAGGAAGTGGCACCAGGGTGCAGGTCCCTTGTTGTCTTGTGTGCTCCCTGAGGCATCTGGTGGGCCACTGTGATATACAGGAAGCTGAACTAGATGAACCTTTGGCCAGCGGGGCTCTTCTTATTTTCTTATGATGGGCAGCTAGGTCTCTAATTTATTCATCTTGTTTATCTAGCAGTTCTAAAGGGTGATACCTTTGGAGCTATATTTTTGGTTTTTTCTTCTTAATGCCTTCTACTGAAGTGGGTACTCTAGCATTACCTACTGTAAGATGAGAAAGGCAGATTATTATAAATATTGTATGCAAATACATAAACTCTGATCCATATATACTATAAGTCCAAATTGCTTTTCGTGTTATCTACCACTGGCAGATGGAAGGGGCCAGGCAGCTCCTGTATTATGTATTATTCAGCGGGTAGATTATTTTCTGTTTGTGAACGAAATGGGAGCAACAGGTTGGGTTCTTTGGCTCTGCGTTTTGTACAGAATGAAGAGCTCACAGCGCTTTATATTCTCCTCTTCCACATTCACATTCGCAGTGAGCTGACTCTATAAGGAGCATTTTCCTGGACACCGGCATTAAAATGGAAACCTAGAAATACTAGCAATAATGCTTCCGCAGTGAGCCATGAGACTGAGCTGTTGTTGGCAACCTTCAGTCTCGAGAGACTATGGTATCGCGCTCTGAAAGGTGGTTCTGGCACAGCGTCTAGTGTGGCTGAAAAGGCCAATTCGGGAGTGACAATCCCTTCCACAACGGGAGCAAGTGCAGTCTGTCCCTGGTCTGTCTCCCCGGCTATGGGCCTTCCTTCTTTGCCTCTTAGCCTCAGACTGTTGGCCAAGTGTCTCTTCAAACTGGGAAAGGCCATACTGCACAGCCTGCCTCCAAGCGGGCCGCTCAGAGGCCAGGGTTTCCCACTTGTTGAGGTCCACTCCTAAGGCCTTCAGATCCCTCTTGCAGATGTCCTTGTATCGCAGCTGTGGTCTACCTGTAGGGCGCTTTCCTTGCACGAGTTCTCCATAGAGGAGATCCTTTGGGATCCGGCCATCATCCATTCTCACGACATGACCGAGCCAACGCAGGCGTCTCTGTTTCAGCAGTGCATACATGCTAGGGATTCCAGCACGTTCCAGGACTGTGTTGTTTGGAACTTTGTCCTGCCAGGTGATGCCGAGAATGCGTCGGAGGCAGCGCATGTGGAAAGCGTTCAGTTTCCTCTCCTGTTGTGAGCGAAGAGTCCATGACTCGCTGCAGTACAGAAGTGTACTCAGGACGCAAGCTCTGTAGACCTGGATCTTGGTATGTTCCGACAGCTTCTTGTTGGACCAGACTCTCTTTGTGAGTCTGGAAAACGTGGTAGCTGCTTTACCGATGCGTTTGTTTAGTTCAGTATCGAGAGAAAGAGTGTCTGAGATCGTTGAGCCAAGGTACACAAAGTCATGGACAACCTCCAGTTCATGCTCAGAGATTGTAATGGAGGGAGATGAGTCCACATCCTGAACCATGACCTGTGTTTTCTTCAGGCTGATCGTCAGTCCAAAATCTTGGCAGGCCTTGCAAAAACGATCCATGAGCTGCTGGAGATCTTTGGCAGAGTGGGTAGTGACAGCTGCATCGTCGGCAGTCACGCAGACATTTCAGCTGGACTTTGGACTTTGCTCTCAGTCTGGAGAGGTTGAAGAGCTTTCCGTCTGATCTGGTCCGGAGATAGATGTCTTCTGTTGCGGTTCCAAAGGCCTGCTTCAGCAGGACAGCGAAGAAAATCCCAAACAAGGTTGGTGCAAGAACACAGCCCTGCTTCACACCGCTTCGGATGTCAAAGGGGTCTGATGTGGAGCCATCAAAGACAACAGTGCCCTTCATGTCCTTGTGGAAGGATCTGATGATGCTGAGGAGCCTGGGTGGACATCCAATCTTGGGGAGAATCTTGAAGAGGCCATCCCTGCTGACCAGGTCGAAGGCCTTCGTGAGATCTATGAAGGCTATAAAGAGTGGCTGTCGCTGTTCCCTGCATTTCTCCTGCAGTTGTCTAAGGGAGAATACCATATCAGTGGTGGACCTGTTGGCTCGGAATCCGCACTGTGATTCTGGATAAACGCTCTCTGCAAGTACCTGGAGCCTCTTTAGTGCAACTCGGGCAAACAACTTTCCTACAACGCTAAGGAGAAAGATGCCACGGTAGTTATTGCAGTCACCCCTGTCGCCTTTGTTCTTGTACAGCATGATGATGTTTGCATCCCTCATGTCTTGAGGTACACCACCTTCTCTCCAGCAGAGACAGAGGATTTCATGCAGCTCAGTGACGATGATCTCTTTGCAGCATTTTAGGACTTCAGCAGGGATGCTGTCTTTTCCAGGTGCCTTGCCAAAGGCAAGGGAGTCCAGGGCCATGTGAAGTTCTTCTAGGGTTGATTCACTGTCAAGCTCCTCCAGCACAGGCAGGCACTCAATGTTGTTCAGCGCTTCTTCGGTGACTACATTTTCTCTGGAATATAGCTCAGAGTAGTGCTGCACCCAGCGTTCCATCTGCTGCGTCCGATCCTGGATGACCTCGCCTGTGGCAGACTTCAGAGGGGCAATTTTCTTCTGTGTTGGACCTAGGGCCTGCTTGATACCATCATACATCCCCTTGATGTTGCCCGTGTCAGCTGCTATCTGTATCTCGGAACAGAGCTGGAGCCAGTAGTCATTAGCACATCTGGCAGTCTGCTGGACTTTGCTGTGAGCAGCTCGGAGGACCTGCAGGTTGCGCTCACTGGGACAGGCCTTGTATGCTGCTTGAGCTCTCCTCTTTTCCTCAATGACTGGTGTCAACTCCTCAGAGTGGGCTTCAAACCAGTCTGCTGTCATGTTGGTCTTCTTGCCAAATATGGACAAGGCGTTGTAAACGGCATTCTTGAAATGTTCCCATCTGTTGGATGCGTTTGCATCGACCGGGCCTGGAAGAGATTCCTCAAGCGCTCGTGCAAATTCCTCCACTTTTCTCTGATCCCGGGTCTTGCTGGTATCAATGCGAGGTCTTCCTTCCTTTTTCGTGTGGTACAGTCGCTTTGTTTGCAGTTTCACTCTGCTGCACACCAGGGAATGGTCGGTGTCGCAAGCAGCACCCTGATAGCTGCGCGTGATCTTGATGCTGGGAAGGCTGGAGCATCTGGTGAGAATCAGGTTGAGCTGGTGCCAGTGCTTTGATCTTGGGTGTCTCCAGGAGACTCTGTGTTGGGGCTTCGTGTTGAAGAACGAAGATGGACATCGTCACCCTTCAAGAGATTAGGCTGCCAGATTCCGGATCTGTCAAGGAGAGAAATTTCTCATTTTTCTGGCAGGGAAAACCACCAAACGAAACCAGGGAACATGGTGTTGGCTTTGCGGTCAGAAATACCCTGCTGAAATCCATCATCCCACCTACTGTGGGAAGTGAAAGAATTTTGTCCCTGCAGCTCCAGTCATCAGCAGGACCTGTCACTCTCATCAGTGCTTATGCACCAACTCTGTCGTCTCCAGCAGAAGCCAAAGACAAATTCTATGATGACCTGGCCACCACTATCAAGAAGATCCCCGTAAAAGAGCCATTGTTCATCCTCGGCGATTTCAATGCTAGAATTGGTGCTGATAACAGTTCGTGGCCCACTTGCTTAGGTCAGTTCGGCACTGGGAAGATGAACGAAAATGGCCAACGCCTGCTAGAGTTTTGCTGTCTTCACGGTCTCTGTGTCAGCAACACAAGACTGAGCTATGAGTAGACATAAGACAGGCAAATCTGGTTGAGTCAAACTTGATCAGACCAATCAGATTTGCCATTTTGGCTTCCTTCAGGTAACCTTCTGGCTTACTAGCACCTATGACAAACATCTATTCAAGGAATACTTTACTAGTACATAACTGCGAAACCAGTATCCATGGTTTCAATTATCCGCGGTTCAAAAATCCCTCCATTGTTGCCTCCCACTGTGCAAATTGCTTTTCTGCTTCTGATTGGAACCTTCCTGTCACTCTTCCTGGTCTCCTGGCTTTTTGCTGACTGCAAAATGGAAAAGGGAAGTTGAAGAAGCACTCACAGGAAGCAAGGCGGCTAAAAAGAATGCAACGCTAAGCTCTTTGAACTCAATGATAAGTGTCACGGTTCTTTTCAGGCCTCTGCCTCTCTTCCTATGAGTGCTGCTGCCGCTGCTTCCATCTTCCATTTTGCAGTCAGCAAAGAGCCATAAGTTATATAAGTTTGTAGGTTTTCATGACCAGCAATAATCCAACAATTTAATATATCTTTATTCGGGTGAGAAGAACCTGGTTGTGTCAAAGAATTGGAATCCATGTTGTTAAAAAGTCCAACGTTTCGTTCTGTAACTTTTTCAGAACATCATCAGGGAAAAGCACCTAGACAGGACACATTGCTAGAGAGCAAGCAAGAAACAGCAGTTAAAAAACCCAGTACCCTCCAGGTGCTTAGAGTTCCATTTTACTGCTGCATTCTTAAAGCAAACCCATAAGTCATTTGTGTAATGGGGGGTGCAACTGGGGGAATTTTGAACGTTTGTGTAGAGTCCCCTTTTATCTGCGGTTTCTGTATCCGCAGGGCGGCATGGAACATATCCCCTGTGGATACTGGGGGGATGCCTGTATAGGCATTTGAGTCAACTTGCTCTGAGCAATTGTTCCTTGCATCAGGGTCTGTTTCATTTGTTTCCAAAACATGGCCAACCTGCAGTCTGGAATTCATTTTTTGGGGAAATACAGATATATAATTTTAACAATGGTGGAAGCGGTTTCATTTGCAGCTCTGTAAACACATATTTTTTTCTCTCCTGAAGGAAGCTTTGGAAATACAGTACTGTAGGTTTTTGGAATGGTTAAACTTGAATGTTGAAAAAGCTGAAGGTGGAGAGCACCTATTGGCTAGTGCCCATTCATGACCGAATCAAGTCTGCCTGATATATGAGAAGAAAGTTTGGTGTGAGGTCTGATTCAATTTGCTATTTAACTTGCCGGGTTGTCTCTCTGTATTGTCAATAGCAAAGACAAACTCAAATCACTGCAAAGGATAACTATGCTGTATAACAGCATATACAATACTATGTCTGCCTTCCCCAATGCATGCTCTGAAGTCTTGTTGATTTCAGTGAATTTTTTTGAGAGCAGAGCTGGAGTTTAAAAATGAAAAAATACTTTACATTAAAAAAAGAAAGAAAAATACTTAAATATTTAATATGAATACTTTAAAAAGATGCTAAATTAATTAAATGTATGGAAGAGTTATTTGTGAATAGACTGATCTTTTACAGATGTCCTCATGATGGAGGGGGGATTGTTCATAATGTATTCACTGACCAATTTCAGCCTGTGGGATGAACATGAATTCTCTAAGATTTTGTCTTGAGTGTTTGATCATTTCAGTCATATGGTATTATTTCCATATGGGAGGGCTTCCCCGGACCTCCTAATGCCTTATATGTCATTAAAAACATCACTTCCAGTTTCATGAAGAAAGTGGAAGTGATTTTTTTCCACTGTTGGGCTCAGTTTGAGCCCAGCAGAGGCTGTGGACATCTGTCTGCAGCCTTTGCTTGCTCAGAGGACACTGTGGAGGGTGTGAACATAGGGTGGCGGACCCAATCCGCAGATAAGTTAATCCATGGATCTGTGGATACAGGGGCCCCCTGTACACACTTGGAATTAAGTTCCATTGAACTTAGTGGGAGTTACTTTTGAATAGATACATATAGGATTGCACTGTAGATAACTTATTTTAAACCTACTAGTTCGTGAGTGCGCACGTACATGCATGCATGTGAATCTAAAGAGAAGAAATGCATATGTTTACTTATTAGATCTTGTCAACCTTTGCATATTAGGATAAAATTATATTGAAGTGAAATAAAATTATATCAGCTGTTGCCCAGATGTGATGATCTGCTTCTTCCTATGGTAGAATTTCAGATGCTCAAATGCACATTGAATACCAGTAAGCATTTAAAAAAAGACGATCCCCCTAAGCTGCCTTCCTTCATTCATAACCAGAAACAGAGCATGTCCCAGTGATTTCTGGGTAATTTAAAGTGTAGGACTGGTTTCACGAAGGATGGCAGCCTACAAAAAATGCTAGATAAATTATTACATATAATAGCAATTATTACAGGATGCAATTGACTTTGAAGAAAACATTGTCACAGCCAAATATCCCATATCTCGCTATTTTGGGACAATAGTTATTTTGGGTACTGATATTATGCTCTCATGAATCTCCCATTAATCGCAGTAGGGCTTGCTCTAGAAATGGTCCCAGTGGATTGCATCCTTCATTAGCAAGTGATTTCAGTCACCACACAGCATTTATTAAATATTTCATACCAAATCCAAACAGTGATTAGAAGGATCATAAAGCACATGCTTAGAATATTTCTAATCTAGCTATAGCGGCCATTGCGTATCATGGGATCTGTCTTTCAATTTATTTTATAAAGCTTTGTTTATTGAGCTTTATTTATTTTTAAGCCTTTCCTAAGAATAGGAAGCCCTTTGATGTCTGCTTTCAATATTTTAAAGCAATATATAAGGCAGTGGTTCTCAGACTCTCAGGGAGAGTTTGAGCTTCAGTATGTGTGTGCGAGGGCGGGGGGAAGGCAGTGACACGACCCACTGGATTGTGCCGCTTTGGAGAGGTACAGGGCTTGCTGCCACTTACCAGAGTCTGAATCAGCCTCCCGTAATGCGGGGAGCCCCTGTGCCAGCCTCCATAGGGCTCCCCACACTGCAGAGACCTTCAAAATCGTAATCGCGACCTCTTCCAGTTTTGTGTTTTCGAAACCAGAAGTGGTCATGATTGTGATTTTGAGAAACTCTGCATGTTGGGGAGCCCTGTGAAGGCTGGCGCAGGGGCTCCCTGAACTCCTGGGAGTCCGCTACAGGCTCTGGTAAGTGGCAGCAAGCCCTTATACCCCTCCAAAGTGGCATGATCCAGGTGGGTTGCGTTGTTGCCTTCCCCCTCCCCGCCCCTTAAGGGGGCAGACGCCAGGACTCTCTGGCTGGGGCATTGCAATGCCCCTGTTTGAGAACCACTGATATAAGGCAATTAGGCCATGTTACCCTGCACATGCCCAATCTCGTCTGATCATGGAAGCTAAGCAGGGTCAGGCCTGGTTAGTACTTGGATGGGAGACCGCCTGGGAATACCGGGTGCTGTAGGCTTAAACCATAGTCTTTCGAGACTGAAGGTTGCCAACCAATCATTTTAAAAAAGAAAGAAAGCTATTACCAGAAACCAGCAAAAGCAAAAGAATTCATACTTTGAAGATAAAGATCTATTCAGCTGGGATTTTCTGCAAGTCGTATAATTACTAGGGAAAAGGCATCCTAGTCAATCTCTTCTCTCCTGTAGCCTGTGAGTCTCCCTAAGTAGTCTTCCACCTTTTTCATGCCCCCATTCTGCCCACCCCCATTGCTATCTGCTCACTCCATTTCACCCCCTCCCTCTTTGGGAAGGTGCCCAAAAGAAACGTGGTACCTACTGATAAAATTCCTCTAAGAGGCCCTGGTGTTCAGTGTAGCCAAATATTCTTATTACAGAGAGAAGAAAAAGTTATCATGAAGCCTGGCACTAGGGAAAGCTATTTCAGCACAATTGCTAACAACCTGAGCAGGGCTGGGATACAATCTTCTGGTATCTGAAGGGATATACCCAGTGGTGTAGCTAAGGAGGTCGGGGGGTAGCAGTCACACCGGACAACAAGCTTTAGTGGGGCAACAAGCTGAGCTTGATACTACTAAATTGTGAAAAAAATACTAAAATTGTGAAAAAAAATTGGTTTGTATGAATAATACAATCTTGTTATATATTATTGGAAAGGTAATGTAATGCAGAATGCAATGGAACAAACCATATTGAAGTATCCTTATTCTATCAAAAGTTATGGCCAATTAACTAGAAAGTGAAAACATAACGGCCTTATGGAACAAAAAGTGGATTTTTTAAACTCAAAACCGACCTATGAGACTGATTATTCTGAGAGCCAATGGGATGTTATTGTGATACAGCATGGAACCAATAAGGTGTTAATATGTGTCAGGTCTCATTTCTACATATCATAATACAGTTACCCCGGCAAACTGGGTAAAGAGGCACTTTTAAGTGGTGCACCTCTTATATTTAGCAGGGGAGAATAACTGTTCCTCTTCACCCCAGCACAGTGTCTCGGACCAATAAGGAGCACACTTTTTATTTATTTACTTAATTAAATTTGATTTTGTTGTGGGGAGGGGAGTCCTACAAAATCTTTTTTGAGTCCAGGTACAAATAAGCTATGCCACTGACTGGGGGGGGGGAGGTGGCAGAGCAAGTGGGTGGTGAGCTTCTGGGGGGGGAGGCAGGGTTTCCCCCAATTTTCACTTTTTAAAAAGCCCGGGTGTGACATCACTTCCGGTTGTGACGTCACTTCCGGGGCATTATTTTGAGCTTGGCACCTGGCTACACGATCATTAGCTATACCACTGGGTATACCAGATGCCTCCCCCTTTCCCTGGTCCAGTGGTCTTCAATCTTTTTCATTCCTGCAAGTTGCCTCAACCCCACAACTGAGGCATAGCGACCCCATTGGGATCACAACCCCTAGGCTGAAGAAGACTGCTCTAAAGACTGCTCTAAATAGCATTATAAGATGGACTTTCCCAGGCCAATCTAGATAGAAAACTACACCACAGAGGGAAATAATTTTCAGTGTGTGTGTGTGCGCCCTGTGTGAGGAGGGGATCATGACCTGACTGAAGATTGGCTGGAGTAGTGCTGCCCTCCCCCTAGGACAAACCTGGAAGGCTGGCAACTCTTGAGTCAAACCTAGAAATGTTCAAGACCAGCAGTGTAGGTTTAAAAAAAAGATTTCAAGTTACACAACTTGTTACACAACTTGTCTCCTCATGTGGATTCTGGAATCTGGTTCCAGATCTCTCTAATATAGTGCAAGTTGACGGAATGTATGACCCACCAAGGTGATCTCAGCTCGCCAACTCAGCAGAGGTTCACCACAACTGATATGGCAGACCACTAACATTTCCCATGCTGGGTGTGGATTATAAACTGTGCAGGCCAATTTTCTATACTGACACTGTACATGTCTCAAGCTAATTTGATTGCAAATCCATAGGGAAAATGTAACCATACTCCTGCACTCAGTAAACCGTATATTACATTATTACACAGTTCTGAAAATGTACTCTGGTGGCTTAATTATAAGGTGCTATAATGGAAGATCAGAAAATCATCAGGTGGATGATATGGTGTTGGCAGTGATTCCATGTTTTGACAGCTGTTTGACAGCTCTGGGAAGGGCAGGTCTGGCTCCACAACTGTAATCAGTCAAGGCCAATGGAGACTCTGATGGACACCTGAGCTTCATTTTACCTTGATGGGACTTTGAGTGGACATGGAGTGAAGAGATGGCTCACCTGAGCCTAATTTGGACTTAATGGGACATACAAGGATAAAAGGCAGCTTCAGAAGGAGCAAAGCTACCTGACCCAGAGGCTACCTGACCCCAGACCTACAGGACAGACACGCGGGAGAAGGGGACTGCTAGGACTCTGCTGGAGGACACAGAAGAGAGGACTGCCAGAACCCTGCTGGAGGAGACACTCTGCTGGAGAGGACACAGAGGAGGGACTCTGCTGCAGAAGACTGAACTGGGAAGACTGGACTGTGCTTTGGAGACTGGATTGGACTTGGACTGGAGGCTTCAGACCTTTCCCCACTGAATTTTCCCCACTGGAGTTTTGGGGAGGGAAAGCCTCTGGACAAGAGGACTTGCAGGGAGTATGTGTGTTTGTAGCAATAAATTCTTGTTAATTGCTCAACTGATAAGGAGTTCTGCATTTCTTTGCACACCACAGCTGTTCTTGGAAAAGGAGGGTGTTAATTAGCCAAAAAGTGGGCATTAGAAGGGAGTTGGAATATTTGGACGGGACAAATTGGCATAGTTGGCAGGATAGGGAAAATTGGGATAGGACAAATTGGCGTAGTCGGCAGGATTGCAAGACCAGTGCAAAATGTGCAAATGAAATATGACAATGTTTAATGAGGTGTAAATAGGTGAAAATATATGAATCACTGCTTGAGATACTCTAAGGGTGAATTCCGACACATTCACTCTTTTTCTCTTGTTTTTTTTCCCTCTCAGCACATAATGCCTTTTGCTATTGAAAAAGATTCTGGAAGCCTGACAAAAGTTTGGTGGCCTCAGGGCCCATCACAGAACTGACCCTTTGAAATGACACATTTTCACAGGGTCCCACTTTAAAGTTACAATGTGCTAGGAAAAAGTGGGTCATCTGCATATACACTACAACTGCAGTTTCCCCCCCCCCAGCTGCATTAGTCAGTACGAAACCTTTGCCTCTAAAGTTTCATGAATATAGCGTACAGTGCCAGGATGTATCCTATAGCAGAACTGCTGACTTCACTAGTAGTTGAGCTTGGATGGTGCCTTTAAATTTTTTTTTTTTTAGCAGAGAAATTGTGTCAGGCTCAATGGGAGGCAAACTGAGAAATTTGCCTAGAGGCATATGCACCATTCTGCCCTGGCCCTAGAGGTAGATCAATAATGGATAGAACAGGTGTGTCAAACATAAGGCCCACACGCTGCATATGGATCATGGTAGCTCTTTATCCAGCCTATGTGCTGATTGGGCTCTCCCAGCACCACCCTTCCAGCAGCGTCTTGGGGGGGGCGGCAAACCAAGAGGGGTGAGGCGCAGAGAGAGAGAGAGAGATGTGATACTCGGGCTCTTCATATCTTGAAAATCAAGATTTGTATACTTTTCTCTTGTCATTTCTCATCAGTTCATATGTGAAGACAAAGTGCTTATTTCTGGTCATCATCTGCTTAATAATGTCCCTTCCTGCTTAATAAATGTCACTTCCAACCCTCAGCCATGAATGATAATTGGCCCACTTTATGAAATGACTTTGATACCCCTGGATTAGAGGGTACTGATGGATGGACAGACAGAAGAGGAGAGGGGGACAGACGGATGGATGGTAAGAGGGGAGAAAGGAGGACTGGACCAGCCTTCCAAGGAAGGAGGAGGGGCTTGTTTACTTCATTTCACTGGGTAAGGGGTGCCAGGTGACACAGATACTGAAAGTAAACATGCATTGGATTGTACTCTTTTATTTGGGATTATCTTTTTATCTCACCTTACATGTAGCAAGCAAAACTATGGCTCTGCTACCCTGTGGGATGTTCCAGGTGGGTGGCCATTGGTAAAAAAATTACCATTTGCAAATGGTTCTCTGCATTTGCTCTCACAGTCCCAAAAACCTGAGCCCTGGAGTTCTTTAAGCAGTACTGTCAGAATTCACAATTATCTGAAGTTCATGCCAGTTTAGCAAAGAGGGGGCCCTTAAATGATTATGCCTGTAATAATTCTTGAGAGCTCATTGGAACAATTTAATAATGATTAATGCATTTGATCTTATAACTGGTGACACAAGTCCCAGCCTAGGAAGTAATGTACTGTATATAAGCAGCAGAGAAACATTCTGCAAAGGTCATGAGCAGATTTCTTTCCCTGTGGCCTGTTGTCTATTGAAAACTGTCTTTGCTAAGTATTTTAATTGTAATCAAGCAAATACCTTTAATGGAGAGACGGACTTATTGATGTTCATGAAGAAGTGTGAAATCAGTTAGAATAAGCCCCAATTCAGCCTCTGCATCCTAGAATTTGCCCAACTTTAATGTGTGTGTGTTATAGCTGCCAAATATACACTTTAAGGACTTCTGAGATATAAGTGGCAAAAAGCTGAGAGTCAGACCTCCAAAATGAGGACATGACTGAAGGAAGGAGAAGCATCATTAAGAGCATAGCTGCACTCAAAACAGCCAATGCGCCATGTGACTTTGGACTCATTCCCCACATTTATTGGGCTGAAAAACAGAATTATGTGCCACAGAGAATTTTCACTGATTTTCCAAGAAAAAGTGCACGGCACGGACATTCTAGCAGACATTGTTGTTATGTTCAAATGACTGCCAAAAAGTTTTGAAAGGAGATCGTGCAAAATCGTCCCTTTTCCTTCTTAATGTTACCTCTGAGCAATGCCTGAGAGTTTCCAATGCAGCTCTCAGTAGTTGCAACAGAATCCCTGCAGATTCTTGGCCAATTAACATGTCCTTTGTTTTCTACCTTCGTTTTGCTTCTGCTAATTATAGGGCAAAGCAAAGAGATATGTAGGGCTTTAAAGTCCTATTCTCAACCTCTGGCAATTCTGACAACCTTTTCCCCAATTTTTCTATGTTGGTTCTTTAAACCAAACATGACTGATATATTTTCTAGATTCTCTTCATAAATTTAATGGCTGGAAACTTGGTGATTTTTTATTTATTTATTTATTTTTAATTTTAAAGTTGCAATTCTTAGGATGTTGAACTGGATGCTCAATACCAGTTTCCAAGCTTGCAAGCAATAATTGTGAAGTGTGAATGGGGACAGGAGGGAGATGGGAAGGGAGGAATGGGATAGCAGTGGGCAGAACAGGGAGGTGGCAAGGGTAGGTAGGAGGGCGGATTGAGCAGGCTTGGTGGTAGCTGTGTTCACCAAATCCTCATCGCCTTCCTGGTCTCCCAGGTAAACCCACCAGGCCAGCAGGGGCATTCCCTGGAGCAAGGGAACAAATACTTCCTTGCCCCAAGGAGACTGTTAGAGGCTAAAACACTCTGCCACATTGGCACTGCTGCATTGCCACATGAGGAGTTGGGTAGTATTGGGTTTGCCATGCCTCAGACTGTGGTCTCCCTCATAATTTAAATAAATGGAAATTACAGGAGTAATGGCCAATTACAACTAGATTAAGGTTTTGCTTATGCATATGGTAGAAGTACAGAAAAATATGAAGGAGAGGAACAATTGAAATGAGAGATGTGTTTGGCTACAAATGTCAAGGAACTTTGCAACACAAGGTTTGAAATCATGTTGTAAAACTCAAATATGCCACACACATTAATGAGTGTGACAACTGTTTTTCAGTCTACTATCTTGGCATTGATCCATGCAATGCTGTTATTCAAGGGACCTTACTCATTTGATATGGCTCATGCAGCAAGAGTCATTTGAACAAAAAGATTCCCTTCTGACTCACGTTTCTAGTCATTTGTATTCAGTGGTGCAGTGTTACTTTTTAAAGTTCAGAAGCTTATCGTGACACCTACATATGACCACGCCCCCTGAAAACTATAAAACTTTTTTAAAAATTCAGCTTTACATTTCTTCATTCGATGGCGTTTCCCCTCCTGTCACTTATTCTGAAACTGAGATTATTCTTCATTTTTAAAAAATCTAGCTCATTTCATTCCAAACATCTGCAGTGTGTTGCTATACTTTTAAAACAAATGAATAAAAACTGAAGAATGGCATTCCAAATATCAGTTAACAGAGCTGGCCATATTGCACCCCAGGGCCAGGTCTGCATCATGCCAGCCCCACATCAAGCTGCACCCCCCCCCCCCAGGATATTCATTGGGGCACATGGAGCCTCATGCGATGCCGACAAGCTGGAGAAGTCTTCTAAGGCTTCTGGTGCTACCTTAAAGGGTTATTCCGGTTTCCTGATGAAACCGGAAGTGCCCTTAAGATCGCACTAGAAGCCACAAAAGGTTTTTGTGCACTTTAAGTACCAAGCTGGGCTTTGCTTGCCGGTGGAACAGCTCTGTTGGACAGGCAGAGCAGCAGGCAGAGGCAGCAGCTGAGGGGGTGCGACACTTGTGGCTTTTGCCTCCCTGTCTTCCAGCAGGCCTGCCACTGACAAACATCCCAAATAAATATATATCAAATAAATACTCTGAATCAATATAAAAGGTATATTAGGTCCCTGGGGGTTGGGGATAAGAATAGGCCCTCAGTTTGGCTGTATTTGTTGTAAGAGGCGACAAAACAGCCACCGGGTAGATGGAACTCGTCAGCCTGGGAAGGCAGCTCATCTGAGAGAAGGAAAACTCTGATCCCAAACCTCCACTGCCTTGTGGCTACATCCAGTTATGGACAAGGCTTCAGGAGTCAACCTCAAGGCAAAATCCGGAGCTGGAGTCCCTGAGGCAGTTCATGGCTGAACACAGTCACATTCTGGCAACTCCTGCGATGCCGCTGGAACCAACTGTATTGGCCTCTGCCTTTCCGTTGGACCATTTCAGCGACGTGGAGAGGGGGGATTTGCTGCATGGGTAACAGCCTATCCTCCATACCTACTTTACCCAGGCTTCGCGCACTGGAGAGGACACTCTGTTCCAGAACCACCATTCAGAGCGTGACACCATAGTCTTCCGAGACTGAAGGATGCCAATTGGATTAGGTCCCAATACTATCCGCCACTGCCAGGGCACATGCAGCCACTCCCGAAACACATGCACTCCTTCCAATTGTGGAGGGAGGGGCACCTTAAGGCAAACAGGAGATAAGTAAAAACATTTTTTACTTATCTCTGTGTAAGCCCTCAGGTCACCTGTGGGCCTCCTCCTTGGACATGCACCACCTATTTTAGTGGTGTATGTTTGAGGAAGGAAAAGGGGTGGGGAGGTTTTCAACCAAGGGAATAAGATCCATCATACGTCATTGCTGCTGGCTTCAACCTTCCTTCTCCCCTCTCTGTTCCAGGTCCATCCCCAGAATGTCTGGTTCCTCCCCCTCCCCACATATGGCCTGCCCCTGTGTCAGCTTATCTATTCCTGAGCAGGTCTCTACCTGTGGCAGTGGCTTCAAAATGGCTGCTGGTGGTGCATTGTGCATACTGCCATGTGGTCTTTTATGATAGCAGAACACTGTCTATTCCACTGTTGTACGTAGCACTGTTAGAATAGTACCCTATTTACTCAGAAATCCCACTTTCTGTAGGACTTACTTTCAGTCCATTGAAAAATGTTTTTAAAGCACTCCTGCTACTAACATCACTGCTCCTCCTGTAGAAGTCCTCTACTCCAGTCCTGTTGCCTCTTGAATACACCCCTATTTGTAGTAGGGCACAATCCTAACCAACGTTCCAGCACCGACATAAGGGCAATGCAGTTCCAAGGTAAGGGAACAAACACTCCCTTACCTTGAGCAGGCCTCCGTGGCTGTCACCCCACTGGCACAACATTGTAACCAGTGAAGATAATGTAGTGTGCATGACAATGTTTTCATGCTTTTTTTCTGCTTAGGTAAATAAGAGAACAAGCTAGTTTACTTCAACACGCACACACACAAATTTCAGACCACATAGCTCTCAAATGCTGATCTCAGGTGCACTTCTGCAACTGAGGTATTAAAAGTCGGTATGCTCATTGGACAGATGAAGCGGAGAAAATGTGCTTCTACAAAGCAGGCCTCTTTTCTCTTTGAGATAAAGTTTTGAAAACTCGGTAGATATTGGCTGGGGCTGTGCTTTGAGGCACTGGCACTCAAAGGACACGGGCAGAGGTACCTTTCCTATCCTTAGTACTTGAAATTATTTTCACTGGAGAGTGTAGGAGAGTATACACACTGGAGAGTATACACACACATGCACAGACGCTTCTAAAAACCTTTAAAAACAGCTACAAAAATGAACATAACATAAGAACATAAGAACAGCCCCACTGGATCAGGCCATAGGCCCATCTAGTCCAGCTTCCTGTATCTCACAGCGGCCCACCAAATGCCCCAGGGAGGACACCAGATAACAAGAGACCTCATCCTGGTGTCCTCCCCTACATCTGGCATTCTGACTTAACCCATTTCAAACGCCGTAGCCTTTCCTCATAAGGAAGGTGCCCCAGCCCCGTAATCATCTTAGTCGCTCTCTTTTGCACCTTTTCCATTTCCACTATGTCTTTTTTGAGATGCGGCGACCAGAACTGGACACAATACTCCAGGTGTGGCCTTACCATCGATTTGTACAACGGCATTATAATACTAGCCATTTTGTTCTCAATACCCTTCCTAATGATCCCAAGCATAGAATTGGCCTTCTTCACTGCCGCCGCACATTGGGTCGACACTTTCATCGACCTGTCCACCACCACCCCAAGATCTCTCTCCTGATGTGTCACAGACAGCTCAGAACCCATCAGCCTATATCTAAAGTTTTGATTTTTTGCCCCAATGTGCATGACTTTACATTTACTGACATTGAAGCGCATCTGCCATTTTGCTGCCCATTCTGCCAGTTTGGAGAGGTCCTTCTGGAGCTCCTCACAATCACTTCTGGTCTTTACCACTCGGAAAAGTTTGGTGTCGTCTGCAAACTTAGCCACTTCACTGCTCAACCCTGTCTCCAGGTCATTTATGAAGAGGTTGAAAAGCACCGGTCCCAGGACAGATCCTTGGGGCACACCGCTTTTCACCTCTCTCCATTGTGAAAATTGCCCATTGACACCCACTCTCTGCTTCCTGGCCTCCAACCAGTTCTCAATCCACGAGAGGACCTGTCCTCTAATTCCCTGATTGTGGAGTTTTTTCAGTAGCCTTTGGTGAGGGACCGTGTCAAACGCCTTCTGAAAGTCCAGATATATAATGTCCACGGGTTCTCCCGCATCCACATGCCTGTTGACCTTTTCAAAGAATTCTATAAGGTTCGTGAGGCAAGACTTACCCTTACAGAAGCCATGCTGACTCTCCCTCAGCAAGGCCTGTTTGTCTATGTGTTTTGAGAGCCTGTCTTTGATGAGGCATTCCACCATCTTACCCGGTATGGATGTTAGGCTGACCGGCCTATAGTTTCCCGGGTCCCCCCTCTTTCCCTTTTTAAAAATAGGCGTGACATTTGCTATCCTCCAATCTTCTGGCACCGTGGCCGTTTTGAGGGACAAGTTGCATACCTTAGTCAAGAGATCTGCAACTTCATTCTTCAATTCCTTAATAACCCTTGGGTGGATGCCATCAGGGCCCGGTGACTTATTGATCTTTAATTTATCAATGAGGTCTGAAACATCTTCTCTTTTAACCTCTATCAGACTTAACTCCTCGGTTAGGAGGGGCCGTTCGGGCAGCGGTATCTGCCTGAGGTCTTCTGCCGTGAAGACAGATGCAAAGAACTCATTTAATTTCTCTGCCATCTCTAAGTCTCCTTTTATCTCCCCTTTCCCTCCCTCAGTCCAGCTTCCTGTATCTCACAGCGGCCCACCAAATGACCCAGGGAGCACACCAGATAAAAAGAGACCTTATCCTGGTGCCCTCCCTTGCATTGGCATTCTGACATAACCCATTTCTAAAATCAGGAGGTTGCGCATACACATCATGGCTTGTACCCCATAATGGATTTTTCCTCCAGAAACTTGTCCAATCCCCTTTTAAAGGCGTCCAGGCTAGACGCCATCAGCACATCCTGTGGCAAGGAGTTCCACAGACCCATAATATTATGTGCCATCAGTGACATATGTCATAACAGTGACATAACAGTGACATAACAGATGTGACATAAAGGTGCCTGTGATAGGCACACCCAAACATGCCACTTCAATTTTTACAGAGCAACTGGATTTTCCCATCAAGTTAGAAGTCCATGAGTATTGGCATCATGCTGTGCTCAGAGTAAACACCAAATAGGACACTTTAGCTTAGATATGAAGCTCTCTCTCTCTCTCTCTCTCTCTCTCTCTCTCTCTCTCTCTCTCTCTCTCTCTCTCTCATAAGAACATAAGAACATAAGAAGAGCCCCACTGGATCAGGCCATAGGCCCATCTAGTCCAGCTTCCTGTATCTCACAGCAGCCCACCAAATGCCCCAGGGAGCACACCAGATAACAAGAGACCTCATCCTGGTGCCCTCCCTTGCATTGGCATTCTGACATAACCCATTTCTAAAATCAGGAGGTTGCGCATACACATCATGGCTTGTACCCCATAATGGATTTTTGCTCCAGAAACTTGTCCAATCCCCTTTTAAAAGCGTCCAGGCTAGACGCCATCAGCACATCCTGTGGCAAGGAGTTCCACAGACCCACCACACGCTTTTTTTGCTTGCTCTCTCTCTCTCTCTCTCTCTCTCTCTCTCTCTCTCTGCATGCATGCTTTTCTTCTGGTGTTTTTTAAATGAGAAAATAAATGGCATTACAAAATAAATGGCATGCTTTTCTTGCCATGTAAGAATGAGGTATTAAATGTATACTGATTTTTTTTGTGATACTGTCATTTTTATGGCATTTTTTTAAAAAATTAAATGGTTGAAGTGCACAAAAAATAACCCTGCCAATGAACTTGTGCTGGGACAGCAAAACAAGCAAGCCAGCAAACAAAAATGCTCAGAAAAACATTGTGTCTGGACGCAACTTCAGTCTGAATCTTCTTTCTTGTGATGTATCCTTTTATCCTTATTATTATTGACAACTTTGGGCAGGACATGAGAACTGCCACGGTTCTGTATCCAGGTGGCAAATGAAAGCCTGGTAAGAGGGAAAGGCTTGCAACTCTGTTTTATTGGCGTTCCTTTTCCCTTCTAATGTTGGAGCATGAAAAAGGAAGAGATATATGTGTGTGTTATTAAGTGTTTGTATTTGTCTGGTGCTACGCCATGTGTTGCTTACTGAGCTTAAAGCTTATTTACCATTTGTATTATTCACATCTACTGCCATTTTAAAATGTCATCCTCCTCCTCCCCTTGGGCCAAATAAAACCATTGAATGTCATTCAGAATGTCTCACAGGAGGCAAACCATCCTTGCAAAAGCTGTAACTAAAATTCATGCTGAGCCTTTTTTTTTTTTTTTTAAACACCCTGCCAGATTTTTTTTCTTCTTCATTTGCCAGGCAGGTGTTCAAACCCACTTTCCTAAGCTAATGAAGGCAGACACCTGGAAACGGCCTCCCATCTTTCTCTCTTCCAGTCTTCTCTCTCTATGAACACCTCCTGTGTAGGAGGTTGGCAATCAGGGAGCCGTCTATGCTAAACAAGGTGAAAGACAACTGATGATTGCATGTGATGGTAAATGAAGCAGATTATGCCCCAGATCAGAACTTCTCATGTAAAAATAGCTCTCTGTGGTGGCATAGAGGCTAAGCATAGATAGGGCCATAGGTCAGTGGCAGAACACATGCTCTTCATTCAGAAGGCTCCAGGCTCAATCAGGATTGGCTCCTGCTGGCTCACGAAGCAGATTGGCTAAGGCAGGAGGCACCCACATCTGCCAACTGCCCTACGATGTCATTTGCTGACTGCCATACTCCCTTCCTTACTTAGGGCAACACTGTTGCTGCTGCCATTGTTCCTCCGCCTTCTTCTTCTGGACCTCTGCCTTTTAAAAGGGAGAGGGTATATGTTGAAGGAAATGGTAGCTCCACTCATTTCCTTCCCAGTATTCTGCCTGCCAAAGCCAGAAAGAGGAAAGGGTAGGATCGTGGTTGAAGTGGCAGCAGAGGAAAGGTAGGAGAAGATTTGGCAGTGGGGAGATGGCGGGTACAAGAGAGGAAGGGAGACATCATGGGAATGGGGGAGACGGAGAGATTGCAGGAGTGAGGGAGAAATGAAAGAGAGAGTAAGGTGGGCAGGGCTAGAGATCTCAAGGGTGGGAAGAGGGTGTGCGTGTGTGTCGGGGGGGGGTTGCAGGAGCAGAGGGCAGACAGTGGGGAGACCGGTAGTTAGGGAGAGAGATAGATGTGCAGGGTTTAATAGCTATTGGAATGATAAGAAAGATAAGATTTTGCATTTCACTTGAACAAAAGCCGACTGAGAAAGATACAGCTAGTGCAAGCAGGCAAGGACCTGAATATCCCCACTGCCTCCCTCCATGCATTGATACGCTCCTGCTTTGGCTGCCCAGGATGCTTGTGCCGAGCACCTAGCAAGGACTCCTCTTCAGCTCCATGTGGCTGATGTGTTCCCTTGTGAACTTACTGTAGCGGGCAGCTGAAGGGACTGGTGCTCACTTCACTGTTGCCTGTTGCTATATCACAGCTCGTCAGTCAGCAGCACCACTGAGCAAAGTCTAAGGATTATGCCGCAGGTTTGTGCTGCTTTGGAATCTCTGGCAAGATCAAGGCAGGAGTAAATCATTGTCAGCGTGAAGGAATATTGCACTCCAGTTTATGAGACCAATCTTTCTGGGCCTCACAGGCACTGCCGAATGCCAGACCATGGGAGCTGTCAGATAAACTGCATCAAGGCAGGGAGGACAAATGCCCAGCCCTGACCATTAATGCCAGACCCTCTCTTTGCATTCACACAAAGGCAGCCGGTCACACAGGCAGGCACTCTTGCTCACCGAATGGCTGAAACCATTCCGTAGCCATGAGCTGAAGCACACAGTCATTCCGTTTTTAGATTTCACCACAAAAAGATCATAGGCTCCTCTCCCTCCACTTTTGGGCAAGAAAATAGCCTCCAAGTTCTGATATTTGCAGGACAGAAAAATGGATTTACTGAAGCCACACTCTTCCATGACTTTGGCCCTGATCAACAAGTTTACGCCACTAATAACGCAATCCTATTGTGCACTAGTACAGTTGCTGCACCATCGTGCTAGCCATTGTAAAAGTGCCATAAAGTGTGTTCTGACGACTGGTGAGTAAGCAGCGCTGGCGGGAAGGCCTGTGCCATTCTTCAGGTGCTGTATCCGGACTCCCAGCCGCCGCCGGAGGTAAGTAAGGCACCAATCAGTGCAGGGGCTGGTGAAGGATAGAACAGAGGTGGTGAGGGGGTGTTTCTGGGTAAGGGAGGGCACAACAGGGGGCAGATCAGGCCCAGGAAGGGGGCAGGATTGGGAAACAGGCCTCTGCTGTATCCTATCCTCCTTCTTGGACCTGAATGCCCTATGCAGGGCTTCTCAGACTTGTGTCAGCTAAGTTACTGGTACAATCTGAGTATCCCCACTGGGCAGGCTGGGGCATTATTTGGGGTAAGGAGAAAAATATCACCCCAAGGAGACCAGAATACAGTGGAGGCCATGCGGCTCTGATGCACCTGAACCAGGGCAGGATTGGGCTGTCTGTTGAGTGGACTGAGCATTGCTCTTGTTCATTTTGGAGGGAACTTCCCTTAAGCCATTTCTGCCCCATGTTGCATATATGCAACAGGGACCAAATGCGTATACCTGTGGGCTGGGCAAAAATGGGTTTTAAGCTTGTCTTGTTCCTTGCTATATTGTAAGTCATTTGGTATAAGAAATGCACATCGTTTTCCCGCAATTGCCAAACATTGAAAATTATGTTCTGTTCCAATGCTTTAAGATGACAGCTGTCCTTTCTGCTCATTTCAGTCATATATAGTGACTTTAAATGATGGCCTTGAATTTGGTAACTGATTCGTGAAGGTGAGTACTGTTGAGGGAGCCATACCATTTTGTTTTCAAGCTCAGGAATACTCTGTAGGGACATTTGATTTGTCACATAGTGATTTAAGAGTGTAATTGCCTCCAGTGGCCTCCAGACTGCCATTGCTTTGAAAGACTGTTTTAAAGTAAAAATAAGTACCAATTTCTGTACCAGACCCAGCCTGCCTATGGAACAGCCATGATGGATTTTCAGGGGCACTTGATCTGCAGGAGATATTGTCTGGTAAAGTTGCTTCCTGTTGCTTATGAACAACAGGGATGCGTGCATCTGAGCATAAGCAGAGTTCTTTTCTCTCAAAGGAAAAGAATTCTTTTTAAAAAAGGATTAAGTGCAGCCTGCACCTAAACATGTGCAGAAAGTTTCTCCTTGGTCAGGGGATACTTCTTCACCTATCTGGAGACCATCCAGTTGTGCTGTGGAATTGGATATTCCACTCCACACTCTCAGATTACCTGCCTAGATAGGCAATAATTCAAATGCTTCATTGGCTGAGAAGATGCGTCTGGTGACATGGTAACCAAATTACAATGCAAACTAATACACCATAACATGTAGAAACAAGTGGATCAAAAACATTGCATTATAAAATCTGCAGTCTAAGCTAACAGTTAGAAACCTAGACTAAGTCTAATCTTAGACTAAATCCTATGCAAAGTAACAAATTCAGTGGAATGTTTCTGGTGATTCTCTCTGGGAAGGGAGTGCCACAAGCCAAGTGCCACTGACGAAAAGGGCATTTTTCTGGTAGAAGACTGCTTCACTTGAAGCAATTTGTAATTCAGTGGTAGAGCTTTGCATACAGAAAGGCTTTAGGTTTAGTCCCTGGTATCTCCAGGATGAGCTGGAAAGCAGTGGTGTATACCGGCGGTGGCAGTAGGCTGGTAAGTACTGCAGCTACTACAATGAGCCATGTAAGTGGCCCCTCCCACTCATTGTTGGAGCCATTCAGGGGCAGTGATGGCAATGCGCAGGAGCACTTCTGCGCATTGCCACCATGTTCAGAAAGGCTCTGACGGCAAGTGGGAGGGGCCGCTTACAAGGCACCTGCAGAACTTACCACTCGCTCTCCTGTACCTGTGTCGCTTGTGGGAAGGACCTCAGTTTGAGAGGAGGTTGTGACTGATGCAGAAGTGACTGCTTCTGCCAGTCACTGTATTGGGGTGTCAAAACTCGTTTCATTCAGCAGGCCGAATAGCATTCATGATGCCTGATGAGGGCTGGAAGTGACATCATTAAGCAGGACGTAGCACCATTACTTTCTGACCATTGATGGCCAGAATTAAACACTTTGTTCTCACTTGGGAGAGTGCATTAGCTGCAAATGACAGATGAGAAAATATGCAAATCTTGACCATATTTTCAGGATACAGGAGAGCCCAATCATCATGCTGGGAGAGCCCAATTATCACACGAGTTGCCCTTTCAGCAGCTCAGCAGCTGAGAAGTGGTCCGCAAAAAGACCCTTCTGCAGATGTGGTGCTGCAGAAAGGGTGCGCAATGTGATAATTAGGCTCTTCAAGAACCTCCGCAGCAGCACTGTTGCTCAGTCCTCAGCCTGCCCCTTCCCCCGCAGGGTTCCTTGCCTTCTGAAGCCTCCTTCTTTCTCTCCCTCCCAGAGTCTTGGCAGAAGCAGTGCTGCTGAAAAGATGACGCTGGGAGAGCTCAATTATCATGTGGGCCAGGTAAAAAGCTTTTGTACTTTGTAACTGGTCTGTGAGACTTATGTTTGACACTGAGCTAGATGGACCAAGGGTCTGACCTTTCAATGCCTCCCTGATTTCTTTCACCAAATCAAGATCACGGAAATCAAGATCCTACTGCAGCAGTCCACGGTTTGGGAACCGCTGATCTAAAACATTCATCCCCTCATCCCCTTGGGATGATTTGGCCTGAGCTGGTTGCTGGCCAGCTCCTCTTGATTTTCCTTATTTCCTTTATGGTTCAAGCGAAGCCAAGGCTTTGGTTATCTCAGAATGTTCCCCTGTGCTAACAAATCTTACCCCCCACCCACAATTCTTACATGTGTTGTTCCGGTTCATTGGCCTATCTGGGAAATGAATCCAGGACACTCAAATCTGCCCCCAGACCAGAGCTCTCTAGACCCAGTCCTGCGGGCCTGATCCGTCACTTTGCCTTTTCCCTTTCCCACACGTACAATGCTTACCGTTCTGCTGGGGAACCGTCCTTCCCTGTCGCTGATCACCCCCAAACTGAGCTCTGGCCTGGGTTCTGGGTTCCATTGTCCCAGCAGCCATTGTGCCCAGATTTCTGGGCAGGCGCGGTGGGCTGGAGCTCAGTTTGGGGGAGGTTGGTGGCAGGGAAGGATGGCTTCCCAGCAGAATGGCAAGTGCGGTCATGCCGGGGATGCCTTTCCCATTTTGCAACAGTCTCCGGTTTGGAGACCACTGCCCTAGACCAACAGAGCCAGTTTTTCAGGTGATGTATCCCTCCAATTCTGTGAATTAGAGGATAAAATTTAACCCAGATTACAACTCAATGGCATGATTAGTTGCAGTTTCCGCTGCAGTCCTTTATCACACCACTATGTTTCACACCTTCCAACTTCTATCAGTTGCAGAAAAAAACACATTGCCATTGCTTAGCAACAGCATATCTCCTCAGTTCCTGCCAGATCACATCTGACAAGTTTAATATGGCTTTAATGTCAGTACATTTAGTGGAGAGCTACTGTTGATTTGTGCTGTTCAATCAGAAGTGTACACCTTGAATGGGACTATCCAATACAATCTAGTAAAACCTAGTGTCCCAAAGTAAGCTTAGGGAAGGGATGTAGCTCAGTAGAAATGTGTTGAATGCAGAAGGTCCCAGGTTCAATGCCTAGCATCTCCAGCAAGGGCTGGGAAAAATCTAATTTGAAACCTAGGAGAGCTGCTGCCAGCCATAAGAACGTAAGAAGAGCCCTGCTAGATCAGGCCAAAGGCCTATCTTGTTTAGCTTCCTGTATCTCACAGTGGCTCACCAATGTCTCAGGGAGTACAGAAGACAAGACAGCTGCATCCTGTTGCCACTTCCTTACATAACAACAACAACTAGGTATATATATACCACCTTTCTGGTCATTGGATTACTCCTCTGATTTTATTCAAGGCGGTTTACATAGGCAGGCATTTCTAAATCCCTCAAGGGGATTTTTACAATCATAGAGGTTCTCTCCTTCAAGAACCAACAACATTTCAGAATGGATCTTCCTGGTTTGGTCTGGCCTCCAGTTCTCCCAGGCAGGCTGACAAGCAGCTCCATCTCTCACATGGAGAGTGTAGTGACATCACGGAAGATATTACCGAGGAGATAGGGTGTGATGTCCACAGTGCCCCTTGCTCTAAGTAAATGCAGGATTAAAGCCCAGGTGGTAGCGGGAGGTGTGCTGCATAGCTGCAGCCACTAGAGGCTAAAGTGAACCTGGGAGCATATAAACAGCACCTGGAGGAACTAGTGGGGTGGGTTGTAAAAGGAGTGCACATTGGAGGTAGGAGAGACTGACTGGTTTTATTGACTTTGGAATCTGACCTTGGACTGTAACTTGGTATATTGACTTTGGACTTTGACTTGGACTTGGATACCCTGACTGATTTGACTGACTTACCTGACCTCTGACTGTAAGTCAGCTTATTGGCTCTGAACTCTGATTTGGCAACTCTCATTGATTGGACTGGTTTACTTGGAATATGTGGACTGGAACTGGACTCTAGCTTTTGCTTGCTGCACTGGTGAGTTTCACAAGGGAAACTAATCAGCCTTAAGCCAGCATGAGGCCCAGTGGGGAGGAGCTGTGGCAAGACAGAGGGCAGCCAAGATGCTTCTTGCTCACACCAAGAGCAGGTAGAATCACTCAGCTGGGCTTGTCAGCTGCTTCAAAGTTTTGCCATTCTCAGTTCAGGGAGCTGCTGGTGCCCTTGAACTGGCAACCTTCTGATGTTATCATTGGGTTAACGGGGGCTCTACCCTCTGGACCAGACCTCCTGCCCTACCTCCTACATCTGACATTCTGAGGTAGACTACTTCTAAAACCAGGAGGTTGCAAATACTTATCATGGCTTGTAACCTGTGATGGACTTTTCCTCTATAAATCTACCCAATTCCCTTTTCAAGGCATCTAGGCCAGATGCCATCAGCACATCCTGTGGCAAGGGGTTCCATAGATTAATTCAGTCAGTGCTGACCAATGGTCAGTATCTGGCACCTTCATGTATTCATGCTGATCTCAGCTCTGAGTTTGTATATGTGTCAGAATAGCGCACACATTTGCATTCACCATGTACATCCAGTGCTCTCCACTATGAGTGTAGCTGGCACATATGCATCCCTGTGGCAAGAACAGCTTGACTGGATATTTATTTATCCACCCACCCACCCTGTATCCTTTCAATTTTATAAGGCAGCTTCCTAAACTCAAGATGAGTAAAGTATTCCATAGCTAATAGTGCTTCCTGTTCCCATCACTCTGGAAAATCTACTATAAAACCAATAACAAAAGTCTATGAAGCACATGGGCTAGAAGGAATTTCAGTCTGCTTTATATATACCTGCTGAGCGCATTGGCTGGAAAGACTGTGAAATAAAGCGTCGTCATTTTTAACTGAACAGGGCATTTTATCTATTGTGTGAGAGCCCAAGCCTATGCATGTCTACTCAGAAGTAAGTTCCATTATAGTCAATTGGGTTTACTCCCAGGTAAGTGTGGGTAGGATTGCAACCTGAGGGCCCAATCCTATCCAACTTTCCAGCAGTGGTGTAATTGCAGTGCACTCCGAGGTAAGGGAACAAATGCTCGGAGGCCTTTGCGACTGGCTGCCCACCATAGGATGCAGTGCAAGCCCCACTGGCACAGTTGCACTGGCACTGGAAAAGTGGATAGGATTGGGCCCTAAGACTGCCTCCTGAACAATATATTCTGGGGAATGAAATGTACTCTGGACTGATCAGCATATTTAGTAAAGGAGTTTTCTCCCCTTCTGCCTAAGACTTTACAAAACCCTTTCTTCATGTAATTTGAGTTATAAAAGCAAATGTTTCCAGTGCACTTGGTCAAAAGTAAATACCAATGTATATTTTTTGAAAAAGTCACTCAGGCAATTATTTGCTGCTCCGCAGGCTGACATTTCCCTAACCTCTGCTAAAAATGTGTTATGGTGATATTTCATATAGCTGGAAAGTGTTGGAACTCTGACTCACAACTTCTGGATAAAAATGGTGTGAAATTTGGTTTCCGTAAAGTATTGTTGAAACCACAGTTCTGGCATTTCAGCTTAGTGCAAAAAAAGCTTTGATTTTCAGAAGTCTCTTCCAGGAAGGTGGTCCTGAATTCTCCATAATTAACACTTGTAATCATCATCCTGAATGTGAAGAGTTTCCATACTTGTGAAGCGTCCAGTGAATACAAAGCATGTTCAGGTAAATGTTCAGTCTCTGGCTTATAGCCCTTGGGAGCAATATCTATGCTCCTGCACACCATAATACCTGATCAATTTGTAAATAAACAGGCCATCACAGACTTGATACACATCCAGTGGTTTCAAAGTCAACTGTACAGTACAACTCTGATTCTCTGCAGCTTGTCAAAAAAAAAATTTGAAACATTTTGTTCAACTGGAACAGAGGATCTCGGGTTCAAAATGTAGTGAATGACATTTCAGAAACTGTAAGGGATGCAGGAGTTTATGAGCGCAATCCTAAACAACTTTTCAGCACTGATCTAGCCACAATACAGTCCCAAGGTAAGGTAACAAATGTGCCTTTACCTTGAGGAGGCCCCTTTGACTGCCTCCTTGCAGGACGTAGTGCATGCCACATTGGCACAGCTAGGATTGCGCCCTACATTGTATTAAGTAACTATTTTATTAACCCAATCCCATCTCCTGCCACACTATAGTATGCAGCCGTGTTAATGGAGTGTGCACTGCATGCTATGAGAGGAGGCAACCAGAAGACTAATGAGGGGTAAGTTTACTTATCCCTTAGTAGGCCTTCTGGTGGCCAATTAGTCTCCTCGGACTTATGTCAGCTATGTAGCTGGCATAAGAGGTGGGTCGATATGCAGGATTGGGAATAGGATCCCAATGCATACACTTTTTAAGCCCATATTTTGATTGCTTTCCATAAGAACATAAGAAAACCCCACTGGACCAGGCCATAGACCCATCTAGTCCAGCTTCCTGTATCTCACGGAGCACACCAGATAACAAGAGACCTGCATCCTAGTGCCCTCCCTTGCATTGGCGTTCTGACATGGCCCATTTCTAAAATCACATCATGGCTTATAACCCATGATGGATTTTTCCTCCAGAAACTTGTCCAATCCCCTTTTAAAGGCATCCAGGCCAGATGCCATCACCACATCCTGTGGCAAGGAGTTCCACAGACCAACCACATGCTGAGTAAAGAAATATTTTCTTTTGTCTGTCCTAACCCTCCCAACACTCAATTTTAGTGGATGTCCCTGGTTCTGGTGTTATGTGAGAGTGTAAAGAGCATCTCTCTATCCACTTTATCCTTCCCATGCATAATTTTGTATGTCTCAATCATGTCCCCCCTCAGGCGTCTCTTTTCTAGACTGAAGAGGCCCAAACGCCTCTTCATAGCCTTTCCACATAAGGAAGATGCCCCAGCCCAGTAATAATCTTAGTCACCCTCTTTTGCACCTTTTCTATTTCCACTATGTCCTTTTTGAGATGTGGCACCCAGAACTGGACAGAATACTCTAAGCCCTATATTAAATATTATTAACTTCCTAAGATTCTACAGACTGTGGCTGTAAACATGGGACCCCACAAAAAATGTTTCTAATTGGGGCCCCATATGCAAGCCATCTCTTGGTAGTGTGGAAGGCTGAGCAAGGCGTCAGAGATGATCGATCAATTGCTCTGTGGATAAAAGTACTAGGCAGATTGGTTTTAACCAAATCAAAGGAAAAGATTTATTGGGAATTAAAACACAGACAAGCAGACAATCAAATTCTGTTCTTGTGATCAAAAGCCGCATGCCACTCTGAGGGCCCCCCATGAGCTCAAGGCCTACATTCTGAAACTCACTATCAGTCAGTAATAGTGGAACACCAAATATATTAGTACAATCTGAAAGAACAGAGGCTTACTTAAGCCTCAGTTGTAAGCACATAAACTTGGAATTATTCCAAAAATGTATTAGGAATGCAGATTTGACTTTATTGTTGTTGTTTTAGCACCAGCATTTTTAGGGATGCTGTACAGGGGACCAGTGTTATCTGCAGGTTGGACAGATTTCAGTTATCCACAGGTGCCAAATGCCCCCCATCCAAGCCCGACTGGAACACAGTAGCCACTATGGGCCTCAGAGTGCCAGAAAAAGAAAAAGGAAAAAAACAGCACTTCTTCTGGATTTATTGTAAAACTGGAAGTGATGTTTTCATTGCCCTATAGGGCATTCTGAGGCCCAGGGAAGCCCTCCAAGGCCTCTGTGAGCCTCAGAAAACCCTCCGGTTCAGCTCGGAAGTCTTGGGTCGGCTGTTTGGCGCCCACAGATAACTGAAATCCACAGATGCCAAACTTGCAGATAAAGTGGGTCCCCTGTAAGTATAAATATACACAACTTAAAATAATTGTATAGATGGCAGTGCCTGACTGAACAGAGAAGAAGAGTCTATGGGGGAGGTGCCATGACCCTGGTGAGTTTGGGACTTAATAATGCAATCCTAAATGTGGTCTGTGCTGGTGTAGGCCCCATGTGCCAGCCCAGGAGTGTTGTCAACATTCTGCAAAGTATGTTCATGGCTACTTGAGAGCCAGCAACCTGCGCTGGCTCCTGGAGGCCAAATCCAGCCTCTGTGTTGTCAGAAGGGGGTAAGTTTGTGCCAGCCCAGGCTGGCTGGTGCAGGGATAAGAGAGGGTGATGGGAGGGTGTAATGCAGGTGGGGAGGGGGAGTTCTTGGGTGGGAGGAGAGAAGTTCTGAAGGTGGATTAGGTCCAAGAGAGGGGTGGGACTGTGTGTGGCAACCCATGCCAAATCCTAACCCTTGTCCCTGGCTGAGCAGCCTTCCTTAGGCTACTTGGATTTGAACTGGTGAATTTTCTAGTGCAGATCTGAGTAACCCCATTGGGGTGGCTGGGGTGCAATGCAGGGTAAGGGAAAAATATCCTCTTACCCCAAGTTGCCCTCTAACCACTTCCTGACCTGCTAGATACAGCACAAGCCAGTTGGCCTGCTTGTTCCGGTGCAGGTTAGGATTGAGCAGCCGGGGATTTCAGTCTTTAACACATTATTGTGATGGGAACTCAAGTCATCCCAGATGTTCTGATGGTTGCTACTCTCTTTGCAAACTGCTAGAGCTGTCACAGACATAAGTGGGTTTTTTGGTTGGCTCATGAATAGATAAACAGCTACAGAAGTGACAGCACAGATGATATTTTTAATGTTGGAAGATGGAATGGAAAATTACAAGCCTTTGCTTTGGATAATCTATCAATTTATGTACTGGATTCTCAACATGTTCATAATTTCTTTGCTATATTTTTTCATGTGTCATTCTATATTTCCATTAAACTATTTTATGCAGGTTATGTTTATAAATTTAGTTAGCAATTTCTAACCTGCTTATTTATTCAAAGTGGCTTTCAGTATATTCAGACAAACAAAACAGTAGCATCTCCTTATAGCAGGTCTAGTTGTCAACACACTCATACTAACCAGAAGTTAACCTATCAAATCCAGATACCAAATGGGAGTTTCTTCTACAACAAGTTCACACATGTGCACACTCACACCAATGGATCCCTTCCCTCTCACAGAAGGGCCCCCCATACCAATAACCACATTTATGCCACACTTATTCCAAAGGCTTCCTTCTCCTCTGCACAACCAGGGTCAACCAGGGGACATCCACTAAAATTGGGGGTTGGGAGAGTTAGGACAGACAAAAGAAAATAGTTTTTTACCCAATCTGTTATTAATCTGTGGAACTCCTTGCCCCAGGATGTGATGATGGCATCTGACCTGAATGCCTTGAAAAGGGGAATGGACAATATCTGGAGGAAAAGACCATCACAGGTTACAAGCTGTGATGGGTATGTGCAACCTCCTGATTTTTGAAGTAGGCTACCTAAGAATGCCAGATGCAATGGAGAGCACCAGGATGCAGGTCTCTTGTTGTCTCCTGTTGTCCCTGAGGCAGCTGGGTAGTCACTGTGTGGTACAGGAAGCTGGACTAGATGGGCCTTTGGCCTGATCCAGTGGGGCTCTTCTTATGTTCACAGAAGTTGATGAGTTATTAGGCCACCTTTCATGAATACAATATATTTTTAATTTTTTGTATGCAGATGGGCCTTTTCAGGGAACTCTTGTGCCCAATTCTTTCCTTGAACAGCTACCAAACACACAAACCTTTCACATCTTATCTAAGCACCCCATTTAACTTGGTACCATTTGTTTCAAAGAAACAAACAGCTCATGTTGATGGAGCCTAATCGACTTTGTTGTAGTCATACCTTTGCATCTAATGAACATTTCATATTCTTGTAAATGTTCCACAAGGGTTTTGTTATACTCGTAGCTAAATTCTGTTACATCCCTAATAATTGATGCAATGCCAAAGGGTCACCTTGTAGAACTGAAAGATGCTTTTGTAAATTTCATGGGGTTTGTACAAAGGACAAGAGGTGAAACAGAATCCTATTAACTCAGAGGTTCTCAGATGTTTAGCACTGGGACCCACTTTTTTAGAATGATAATCTGTCAGAACCCACTGGAAGTGATGTCATGATCGGAAGTGACATTATCAAGCAGGAAAATTTTTAACAATCCTAGGCTGAAATCCTACCCACACTTACCCAAGAGTCAGTCCCATTGACTATCATTGTTAAAAGTACAGAGCTGTAACGTTTCCCCAGATGCAGTCACATACAAGGTAGCATTAAGTCCAATATATTAAAAATAAAATATTGAAATGAATGGGGACCCACCTGAAATTGGCTCGTGACCTACCTAGTGGGTCCCAACCCACAGTTTGAGAAACAGTGTATTAACTTATCTCATAGTAGATTAGGACAGAGCCCCATGAAGGCAGAGGATTGCAACTTCTGCAGTGCATTTTTATTTGTCTTTGATTTCAGAAAGTCCTTTAATTGCTCTGCAACATGGTCTCAGATGCATTAAATTGAGGGCTTTCGGTACAGGAAATCATCTAGCAACTGTGCTGATCCTGCCCACGCTACCAAATCTACATGGGATGGTACAGCACAGTTGATGGAGTCCGCAGAAGATGCAAAGATGTACAGAACCCCTTACAACATGATATGGCCTAACACTGCCCCTTGCCTTTGATTGGTGGTGCAGTATGATGCTGAGCAAAGAGCGCTTCTGTCCAGACATGCCATCAGTTAACCAATCTGTAAAAGCAGTGTCACACTTGATACATCAAGGGCACAATCCTAACCCACTTTCCAGCACTGGCATAGCTGTGCCAGTGGGGCTTGGGCTGCATCCTGCTTTTGGGGGGGCAGTCACGGAGGCTTTGTCAAGATAAGGCAATGTTTTTTTCCTTACCTCAGAGATGTATTGCCCTTACTTTGGTGCTGGGAAGTGGGTTAGGATTGAGCTCTAATCAGTGGCGTTGCTAGGAGGGTGCGGGGGGTGTGGGCCGCACCGGGTGGCGCGACATGGGGGTGATGCGATAAAATCATGATGTTAGGAGCTAACATGTCATTCCATACACAGTTGGATGCAGAATGACCAGCAGAACACAACGCAGAAAACCCCGTTGAGATCGCTCCTTTCCTTCAAAAGTTATGGCCAAAAAACTGGAAGGAAAAAATGCATGCAGCCCTATGGAAAGTGAAAGTAAGCCGTTGCGCGCATTTACTTGAGTAGGTGAACATGTCTTAGTGTGTAGGAAAGGGCAGGCTGAGAGGAATCCAACTCAGAATGGTCCTGATTCAATGAATGCAGCCCCCAAAAACACCCAGGAGGAGGTCCCTCCCACCCAGCTGTGAGTACATGGAGCCCTATGGGAAGTGAAGCAGCCTCACGGTTGCATTTACTCGTGAGTAGGCAGATGAGCCTTGCCTGTGATCAGGCCAGGCAAAGGGGAATGTGAGAACACCAGAATGGTCCTGATTCGATGGGACTGGAGTGCAACAAAAGCCCCAGAAGGCAGCTCCCTCCCACTAGAAAGGGCCAACAAAGAGGCTTGAACTGGTAAGGGGAATGTTTTCTATTTTGCACTTGCAAAGTTTCCCTCACAGCCCAATCCTACCCACACTTTCCTGGGAGTAAGCCCCATTGACTTTAATGGGACTTACTTCTGAGTAGACATGCATTGAATGGGGCTCTGAAGCTGGACTCCTATCCCCACTTTCCTGGGAATATGCCCCATTGACTCTAATGGGACTTACTTTTGAGTAGACGAGGAAGGAATTGGGCTCTCAGACTTGTAAAGCCAGTTGGGTCTTTGTATTGATGTGCTTGAAATAGAATGACTTTCAGCTGGGCACTGGGGAGGGCTGAAGATCTCACTGATTCTTTGGGGGGAGGGGTTATTGCAGGCAGACTACAGAGAAAACTCACTTGGTGCAACAGGACTGGCTCCCCCTTATTTAATTATTTCTCTTAATTTAACTATTTATAATTATTTATTTTAATTTGCTTGATGATGTCACTTCTGGCCATGACATCACTTCCAATGGGTCCTGGACAGACTGTCATTGTAAAAAGTGGGTCCCAGTGCTAAAAGTATGGGAACTGCTGTAATAAGGTGTTAGTAAGTTGACACAGGGGTGTGTGCATGTGTGACTCCACAAGTTTTCAACATCACTAAAATCAGGGTTTGGTGGAATAATTCCATCATGTTATATATCAATCAATGCGTAATTTCATGCAGAATGCAATGAAACAAACCACATTGAAATATCTGTGTTCTATCAAAAGGTACTGCCAAAAAACCAGTGGGGGCGGGGCGATGGTACATCACCATGCCCACCACCTGGGGCATTGCCCCACCCACTGCATGGGGTGACACGAATCCTAGTGATGCCACTGGCCCTAATTGAGTTTGTTGTTTGGGTGTATCAGCATTATGCTGGCATTTCCTGGAGTAATCACATGACATGTGAGTGATAGACTTGTGCCTTCCCATATAAACACATCAAGATGTCTTAATTGGGCCATGGACCCCTGAATCTGCAAACAGGGCTTTCAGGATGCACACATGTCATTTATATTTCACAGTTGGCTACAGGGAACAAACAATGAACATGGAGGTGTATGAACTGTTACCTATTTAGATAGGTAAAGTTACACATCGTTTGCTCAGTCAAAAAAAAATATTTAAAATTTCAGAATGCAATGCTTCTTCTGAGATCCACTTTCTGACTAACATAGGTTGTATATTGCTCACCAGTTAGGTTCAGTTGGTCTATAAGTTCCAATTTATACATTCAGTGTGCTCTGGTGTGCTGTACACACATTGTGAACTCCAATCAGATTGGTTTGCAACGCCACCAATACAATATCATAGGGAAACAGATGTGGTGCCCCACCCTAAACATATTTGCTGGCACAAGTGGCTCATTGGAACAAACTATAAATCATTCATTCAAGTATTAGATTATTAGATTCAAGCATCAAGATTAGATCCTTGTAATGCGCTCTATGTGGGCTACCCCTGAAGATGGTCCAGAAGCTACAGCTAGTACAGAATGCGGTGGCTCGTGTAGTTGCTGGAGGTCGGCAGTTTGACTCTGTCACACTGCTGCTCCAGCGGCTGCACTGGCTGCCAATTCATTTCTGGGCTGAATTCAAGGTGCTGGTTTTGACCTTTAAAACCTTAAACAGCTTGGGACCAACGTATTCAAGAGACCGCTTGCTTCCGTATAGTCCAGTCCATTCTCTGAGGTCATCAGAAGGGGTCCTCTTGGTTGTGCCATGTTTGAGAGTGCTGAAGGGGATGGCAGCCAGAAACAGGGCCTTTTCGGTGGTGGCACCTGTACTATGAAATTCCCTCCCCTTTGAATTGAGGACAGCTTCCTTTTTATTGACGTTCCGGTGGGGCCTGAAGACTTTTTTATTCAGGAAAGCCTTCAAGGCGCTATAAGGGCTGCTTTTTAAATTGTGTCTTTTACTGCGTGTTTTTATCTGCTGACAGTATTATATATTTTAATTGTTTTAAAATGTTCCTTTATTTATATTTATTGTATTTTACTTTGTTTTATATTTTAATTTTGATTGTTAGCTGCCTTGGGTGCCCTTTGGGGAGAAAGGCGGAATATAAATCAAATAAATAAATAAATAAATATGTTAAGAATTGAGATGCACATTTGTTTCAAGATCTCCCATTATGACACAATGTATTTCACAAGGTCATCTACAGTCTGCCACTGACATGTTTATTATTGGATTCTACAACACAAGTTTCAATTTATAAGATTTTACAAGCCTGCAACCATATTCCCAGCAGAACAAAGCTCTTGGAGGTTTACAGCCTTCATGCTAAGCATCAAGCCTCTTCAAAGAACCGGTCTTGTGAGAGAGGCATTAGGCATGCTTGGAAAAGTATTCACTGGGAGATATTAAATGCGAGTTTAAATAAGTGCTGCAAAATAAACTGCAGAAATAAGACCAGGGGGCTGGTAGGAGGAGACGTAACCTATGGTGCTTATGCTCAGGTAGTTTCATGAAAAGTTGTCCTTTACTACTAATAAAGGGTAAGACCAAAAGGAAATCAATATGCATATGGCATGGATTTTAAAGCCTCTTTTCCCAAAGGCAGCCCTCCTTCAAAAGTAGCAAAGAACATAAGAAAAGCCATGCTGAATCAGGCCAAAGGCCCATCTAGTCCAGCTTCCTGTATCTCACAGTGGCCCACCAGATGCCTCAGGAAGCATAGAAGACAACAAGATTCCTGCATCCTGCTCCCATTCCATTGCACCTGGCATTCTGAGGCAGTCTAAAATCGGGAGGTTGCACATACTCATCACAGTTTCTAACCTGTGAAGGAATTTTCTTCTAGATATCTGCCTAATCCCCTTTTAAAGTCATCTAGGCCACATACCCCCCATCACATCCTGTGGCAAGGAGTTCCACAGACCAATTACATGTTGGGTTAAGAAATATTTTCTTGAGTCTGTTCTCACTGTCCGGACACTCAATTTTAGTGGATGTTCCCCAGTTCTGGTGTTGCATGAGAGGAAAGGGACAGAGAGACTAGAGACTATATGTCCTGATATACAGCCTTATACTAGTGATGTTGGACAAGAGGCAATTTATGATGGCTTGTCTCATGTGCCAGGTCAATGTGGAATATTCACAAAAGCCTGGAGTGCACCTTGTGAGTTACAACAGAATAATGAATGAGTAGCTCTCTGCTGTCCCTGGAACTTTATACTTCTACTCTGCTCAATTGTTAAGCTCCATGAGCACTTCAAATACTCATCAAATTTATTTGAAATGAGAGATGCCATCATTGTAAGAGTTGCAAAGAGGGAATTGACTGGCCTTGGATTCTCTTTGTGTTTGGGGCTTCATACATTTTCATACATTTTTACATTTTTACACATTCATACATCTTCATACATTTTAAATGCCTCTGTCCAAAGGTCTGGTAAGGACTTTCCTGGAGGGATTACTTGATGCCTCCCCTCATTGAGTCACTCTAGCACCTCATGGACTGTTTCTGAAGATTTCCATCAATAATTTTAGCATGCCACCATCCTCAGGCAGTTTCCATTTATGTAAATGTTGCTGCAAGTTTGGCTGCCCTTCACTGCCATGTCTCATTCTTGACTCATTCATGCAAGTTCAGCATTGCTTTCTTCTTTCTTTGTGCCACTAGAATATGTTCTTGTCATGTTATTAGTTAGAAGGAGGGTCTGCTGGTGGACACTATAACAGTGTGGAGTCTGTAAGTTAACTGCCCCCCATCCTTGAGCTAGTTAATACCCTCTAGCCAGTTGAAGACTTTTTATTGTATCCGGTCTGGTGGAAGTGCTTCTACATAAAAGATCCCGCACTCTGGATATACTACCTGTCTGAGGACCCAATCCTATCCAATTTTCCAGTGCCGGTGCTGCTGTGCTTATGGGATATGAACTGCTTCCTTTGTTGGGAAGACAGTCACAGAGGCCTCCTCAAGATATGGGAACATTTGTTCCCTTACCCCGGGGCTGCATTGTGGTTGCCCCAGTGCTGGAAAGCTGGATAGGATTGGGCCTTTAGTGATTTCCTGATCAAGCAGTTCTATCTGCTCCAAGTGAAGGATTTCTTATAGAGATAAATAAGTTTTTTCACTTACCCGGTGAGGCGGGGGGGGGGGTGTGAGCCCTGAGGGGCTCTCGCTTCTGGCCCTAAGTGCCCGGCACGGGCTGGAGGCAACCCGTGTCAGGTGGGGAGTTTGACTGGGGTGGTACACCTGTCAAATCGTAACACAGGTGTCCTAAGGCAAACTCAGGGAGAACAGAATTGTCCCGTGGAGCAGAAGGGCAAAAGCTCACTTGGTCTTGATTTTCAGTATGAATAAATGGTTCCAGCTTGTGTGATGGACTGATGAATTGCTCATAAGGCACAAATCTTATGTTTAAATTTAAATTATTTATTACTGTGAAAATGAACCTCTGGATTTATATTCAACAATGAAGAATTTATTATAATCACTATTATGAAGAATTTATTTACCGCCCTAACTATAATGTTGGGCCATAACTTGGAAAGTTTCTACCAACAAATCTTAAATGTTACTAAAAATGCAAATCATTGATTAAGAAATAGCATTGCAATTAACCTTAATGGTCTCTGAAAGCTGTGATGAGCAAATATCACATCACTTCTAGGGCATATAATTGATTTATGGGGTGGTGGTCTTTGGCAGTCTTAAACTGTGGGTCAGGACCCACTAGGTGGGTCACGAGCCAATTTCAGGTGGGTCCCCATTCATTTCAATATTTTATTTTTAATATATTGGACTTCATGCTACCATGGTATGTGACTGCATTTGGGGAAAGGTTACAGACCTATATTTTTAACAAGCTACTATGTATATTTTTTTAACAGCGACAGTAAATGGGACTTACTCCTGGGTAAGTGTGGGTAGGATTGCAGTCTAGGATTGTTAAAAATTTTCCTGCTTGATGACATCACTTCTGGTAATGACATCACTTCTGTTAAGTCCTGACAGATACTCATTCTAAAAAGTGGGTCCCAGTGCTAAATGTCTGAGAACCATTGGGACTAAAATACCATGCTCGATACCATCGACCATGTGCTGCCGCCTAAAGAGGTACGTGGGGCGGCGGCAAGAAATAGGGCCTTCTCAGTAGTGGCACCAATGTTATGGAACTCCCTTCCCCTTGACTTGAGAATGACTCCCTCCCTCGAGACCTTTCGGTGAGGCCTGAAGACCTTGTTGTTTACACAAGCCTTCTGATTCTATGGCCTTTTTAACATCTTTTATACATCTTTTAGTTTTTTACAGGCGTTCCTGTAAAAAAGATTCCTCCTTGAACTGCTGTTTTATGCTCTTTTTATTCTGACTTTTATCTGATTACTGTTTTTATGGTTTCTCTTAATGTGTTTTTAATATGTTTTTATCTGTTAAATTATGTTTTAATCTTTTTTTTTTAATATGTTGTAAGCCGCCCTGGGTCCCTTTGGGGAGAAGGGCAGGTTAAAAATAAAGTTTATTATTATTATTATTATTATTATTATTAAAATGGCATATGTGGAAAGAATGAAGCTCCCCTACCTCTATATCACCTTGGGAAAGGGGTCATTTTGTTGGCTAATTTCAACAAAAAATGAGGTGCTTCCAGTTTGAAGAACACCCCTATTGCATGCATATTTAGTTTGCTCCAAGTGCTATAAGCCACGGGAGACCCAATTAGCTGTCCTAAGGCCAAATTCTATTCAACTTTCCAGCCCTGGTATAGCAGTGCCAATGGGGTGTGCACTGTATCCTGTGGTGGGAGGGTAGTTATGGAGGCCTCCACAAGGTAAGGGAACATCTGTTTCCTCACCTAGGGGCTGCACTGCAGCTGTACCGGTGCTGGAAAGTTGAATAGGATTGGGCCCCTAATACATCAGAAAGACTAGAAAATATATCTAAGCCACTTCAGCAAGAACAGGAGTAATGTGAAAGCTTGCTATAACATGTTTTGAATCATGTTATCTTCGAAATCCAGAGGAAACATTGCTGGATTAAGCCACACAAATGCATCCCAGACAGCTCTTAACAGTTCCCACATTGATAATCTGAGCTCCCTTATCTCACATCTAAGTTAATAGGCACTCCTGGTGCCTGGAAGTTCATAGGCACCTCATGCAATAAGGATTCTAACTTTGCTAGGGGCAGTGTTAATTTCACTTTCCAATTGCATATTCAGGCATAGAGGTTAATGCACAATCATGTCAAGCTAGACCAGTGATTTTCAATCTTTTTCATCTCATGGCACACTGACAAGGCACTAAAATTATCAAGGCACACCATCAGGTTTTTGACAATTGACAAGGCACACCATGCTGCCAGTGGGAGGCTCACATCCCCATTGGCCTCACTAATAAATGATCTTCCCCCAAATTCCTGTGGCACACCTGTGGACCATGGCACAGGGGTTGAAAATGGTTGAGCTAGACAATGGCAAGACATCAGTTACAGCATTTTGTCAAAAGGAACAGATTGCCCAGTCTGGAGAGCCTGACCTTTGTCCACTAATCATAATTTTCCTCTGCAGAAGAGCTGGAATTTTAAGCATGGTACTTTTGCAAGAGACTCTAATAATTTGGTCTGGAAAAAACTATGTATCTGTAGCAACCTATTTTTGTTTTTTTGTCATAACTTTATAGTAGAAACTTTGGCATTTGCTGCACTATATGCAGTAAAACAGTGGTTCTCAAACATTTTAGCACCGGGACTCACTTTTTAGAATGGAAATCTGCTGGGACTGACTGGAAGTGATGTCATTAACCTGGAAGTGATGTCATGGCTGAAAGTGACATCATCAAGCAGGAAAATTTTTAACACCCCGTATGACAAAATCATATTCAATAAGTAAATTGAACGTTTACAATAAATATACATTAAAAATTATTTAAAATAAAGCACTCTCCCAAGCAGTTGCTGATCTGATTTAAAAAAATTCCCTGAACATCCTACCTACACCTATCTGGGAGTAAGCTCCATTGATTACACAGGACAACACACATTTTGCTTCCTTAAACATTACACCAATTCCTGGGTATATTTGGGGTGCCGATTCCAAAAATGGCATCCGTTTTTCCTAACACATGCAGTTTTGGAGACACGGCATAGCCTCTTCAGGGAGGCTATATATCTCCAAAACTAGATACGCCAAAACGGATGCCATTTTTGGAATCGATACCCCAAATTCATATCAAACCACCATAAACTTGGGGAGAAACTTTTCTGACCCTCAATTTTGTAGGCCTGTGTTATCATTGTTAAAAGCATATATATGGTAGCCTGTTTAAAGTACAGATCTGTAACGTTTCCCCAAATACACATGGCACAGACCATGGCAGCATCATATTTAATAAATTAAAAATAAAATATACATTTAAATGAATGGGGACCCACCTAGTGGGTCCCAACTCACAGTTTGATAAACACTGCAGTAAAACATACAGGTGATAACACTGAGACCTGATCCCAAGGCTGGTTTTATCACAACCATTAATGTTCTCATAATTTAGGAGGTTTTGTTGCTGTTAATCACTTTAAGAACATAAGAACATAAGAACAGCCCCACTGGATCAGGCCATAGGCCCATCTAGTCCAGCTTCCTGTATCTCACAGCGGCCCACCAAATGCCCCAGGGAGCACACCAGATAACAAGAGACCTCATCTTGGTGCTCTCCCCTACATCTGGCATTCTGACTTAACCCATTCCTAAAATCAGGAGGTTGCGCATACACATCATCGCTTGTACCCCATAATGGATTTTTCCTCCAGAAACTCGTCCAACCCCTTTTAAAGGCGTCTAGGCTAGACGCCAGCACCACATCCTGTGGCAAGGAGTTCCACAGACCGACCACACGCTGAGTAAAGAAATATTTTCTTTTGTCTGTCCTAACCCGCCCAACACTCAATTTTAGTGAATGTCCCCTGGTTCTGGTATTATGTGAGAGTGTAAAGAGCATCTCCCTATCCACTCTGTCCATCCCCTGCATAATTTTGTATGTCTCAATCATGTCCCCCCTCAAGCGTCTCTTTTCTAGGCTGAAGAGGCCCAAACGCCGTAGCCTTTCCTCATAAGGAAGGTGCCCCAGCCCCGTAATCATCTTAGTCGCTATCTTTTGCACCTTTTCCATTTCCACTATGTCTTTTTTGAGATGCGGCGACCAGAACTGGACACAATACTCCAGGTGTGGCCTTACCATAGATTTGTACAACGGCATTATAATATTAGCTGTTTTGTTCTCAATACCCTTCCTAATGATCCCAAGCATAGAATTGGCCTTCTTCACTGCCGCCGCACATTGGGTCGACACTTTCATCGACCTGTCCACCACCACCCCAAGATCTCTCTCCTGATCTGTCACAGACAGCTCAGAACCCATCAGCCTATATCTAAAGTTTTGATTTTTTGCCCCAATGTGCATGACTTTACACTTACTGACATTGAAGCGCATCTGCCATTTTGCTGCCCATTCTGCCAGTCTGGAGAGATCCTTCTGGAGCTCCTCACAATCACTTCTGGTCTTTACCACTCGGAAAAGTTTGGTGTCGTCTGCAAACTTAGCCACCTCACTGCTCAACCCTGTCTCCAGGTCATTTATGAAGAGGTTGAAAAGCACCGGTCCCAGGACAGATCCTTGGGGCACACCGCTTTTCACCTCTCTCCATTGTGAAAATTGCCCATTGACACCCACTCTCTGCCTCCTGGCCTCCAACCAGTTCTCAATCCACGAGAGGACCTGTCCTCTAATTCCCTGACTGTGGAGTTTTTTCAGTAGCCTTTGGTGAGGGACCGTGTCAAACGCCTTCTGAAAGTCCAGATATATAATGTCCACGGGTTCTCCCGCATCCACATGCCTGTTGACCTTTTCAAAGAATTCTATAAGGTTGGTGAGGCAAGACTTACCCTTACAGAAGCCATGCTGACTCTCCCTCAGCAAGGCCTGTTCGTCTATGTGTTTTGAGATCCTATCTTTGATGAGGCATTCCACCATCTTACCCGGTATGGATGTTAGGCTGACCGGCCTATAGTTTCCCGGGTCCCCCCTCTTTCCCTTTTTAAAAATAGGCGTGACATTTGCTATCCTCCAATCTTCTGGTACCGTGGCCGTTTTGAGGGACAAGTTGCATACCTTAGTAAAGAGATCTGCAACTTCATTCTTCAGTTCCTTAATAACCCTTGGGTGTATGCCATCAGGGCCCGGTGACTTATTGATCTTTAATTTATCAATGAGGTCTGAAACATCTTCTCTTTTAACCTCTATCTGACTTAACTCCTCGGTCAGGAGGGGCCGTTCGGGCAGCGGTATCTGCCCGAGGTCTTCTGCCGTGAAGACAGATGCAAAGAACTCATTTAATTTCTCTGCCATCTCTAAGTCTCCTTTTATCTCCCCTTTCCCTCCCTCACCATCCAGAGGGCCAACCGCTTCTCTGGCGGGTTTCCTGCTTCTAACATATTTGAAGAAGCTTTAAGTGCATCTGCAGAGATTGCAACATAAACTTTCAAAAGACAGGCAGACCAATATCTAGGACAGGACAGTGTGAGAAAATTATTGTTCCCAAGGCAGCGTACGGAAGGGATTTCCTTTTCCCATCACTATTTTCCTGCACATGTTTTGGATGTTTAGCATTATGAACACCTGTGGTGAAAGAAGGATAGAAAAGCCAGAAAAGTGCAGACCACAAGCAAGAGGTGGTAGTGGCAGAGGACCAAATGGGAGTTCATTGGGAGATGCATTAGATATAAGGGCTAGTAGTTTGCTTGGGGTTTGTGCAGGGAGATGGTTTGCTTCAATACGGGCACTGAAAAGCATGGAGAAAAAGAAGTCGGCCAGGGTAACAAATGCCTCATGTGCTTCATATCATGAAACACACTCCACATTTGTCAACATTCTGTGCACTCTCCAAAGTTTGGAAGATGAGAGTATGTGAGCAATTTTGCAAAGAAAATATGGGAAGGGAATATTTTTTAAACCATAAAATATAAGACTACTTTCATAATAAGTTACACTTAGAGGTAGGGAAAGCAAAGGACAGATGACAATTATGTGGAACACCTTTGAGATAGAGATTTTTTTATAGTGCAACAAGTCTTAACAAGTAACAGCCCAATCCTATGCATGTCTACTCAGAAGTAAGTCCCACTAGAGTCAATGGGGCTTACTCCCAGGAAAATGTGAATAGGATTGGGCTGTAAGTTGCCACTGATAGGGCAAATTGCATATTATTATTGGAAAAAGCCATCTAATCTAGTAGCCATCACTCCATCTTGCGGCAATGTAACATATATTAAGGCCCCAAACCTAACCAACTTTCCAGTGCTGGCATAGCTGTTCCAATGGGACATGTGCTGCATCCTGCAGTTGGGTTGCAGTCATTGATGCCTCTGCAGAGTAAGGGAATGTTTGTTCCCTTATCTCAGAGCTGCATTGCCCTTACGTTGGAGCTGGAAAGTGGGTTAGGATTGTGCCTTACTTAAGTTACTTTACATATATTAAGTTACTAATATGTTAACTTGGTACACTGTATTAAATTATACATATTTCTTTTTGTTTGTCCTGATTATACAATAAGTTATTTTCACTGGATGATCTCAAGTTCTTGTGTTTAAGAATCAATTTGTCCATCCATCCATCCATCTTCATTAAAGTCAACTTGAATTGACATCCATACTGATAAAACTGGTGATATAAATTGGCCCCAAATACTGCTTCATGCATTACTACTTACTCCATGTATGAAACTGAAAAAATATGGTGGCCTTCATTTTATGGTAGCAAACAAGTAAGATTATTAAATTGTTTCTGTCCAATGTTGCATATACACAACAGGGACCAAATGTGTACACCTGTGGGCTGGGCAGAAATGGGTTAAGATAGCAGTTAGCAAAGCCATGAGCTGGTTTCTGTCTTGGAGAAGGTCATCCAGACCTTCATATTTATTTTTTTTCATTATTTTTATTACTGAACAGGCATTCGTCAGGTCAGCACTGCTATCCAGCAGTCATCATCGCTCAGCAATTACAGTTCATCTTTACAAGAGGCTGTCAAAATACGAGGGGGAAATCAACAGGCTTTTGCATCTCAGGCAGCAGTGCAGCTGCTGGCCCTGCCAAATCGCAGGACTATTTATGCGATGATGAAACATGGAGCTAAACAAAACGTCGACAGTCCCTGTGATTTCGCCTGTCACCAAATAATAGGAATTGATTCTCTAAAGAACGCTTAAGACAGCATTGAAAAAGAAGAGATAAAATAGGAGTTCTCATTATAGCCATCCAGCCTCCTCCATCATCACCTGAATTCCAAGAGTTGAATTGCTGCAATGAGAACTGCAGGGGCATAAAGGAAGCTACCAGTTGCATACCAAGTCCTTGGGAGATCCATGATTCTTTTTCTCATGTGTCTCTGACATTTGATCACCAAAGACTGGAGATCATTTGCTGCCACCCAGTGAGAGCCTATTAGCCTTGTGGAGACGCCCTGTGGTCTTTTCCATTACCCCAACACGTCCTTGCAGTTTGATCCCTATCATTCTACCTATACACCAAACACCACCCGTGAGAACGCAGAGAAACAGGTCGCTGTCCGTGGTGCTGAAACACGCTGAGCCGATGCGGCTGGCAGGTGGCGCCATTCCGCGTATGGGGAAAAAAGGTAACTGGAATTAGGTGGCAGCACCCAGAACTCTCCCCAAACTGCTTTTCTCCAACACGCTTAGGAACAGCTGTTAAGTCAAACCCTCATGCATGGCACAAAGTTATTAAACTTGACAAATCGCTGCCCTTTTTCTCTCTCTGCTACTTCAGAGAAGCTACTCCAAGCTACCCATCTCAGAGCCCAACCCTATGCATGCCTGCTCAGAAGTAAGTCCCATTATAGTCAATGGGGCTTATTCCCAGATAAGTGTGGATAGGATTGCAGCCTAAAAGCCCAATCCTATGCATGCCTGCTCAGAAGTTAGTCCCATTATAGTCAATGGGGCTTATTCCCAGGTAAGTGTGGATAGGATTGCAGCCTAAAAGCCCAATCCTATGCATGCCTGCTCAGAAATAAGTCCCATTATAGTCAATGGGGCTTACTCCCAGGTAAGGATGTAAGGACTCCTATCTTACATCCCAGATAGGATGGCAGCCTCATTCCATCGGAGTACTCACCATGTTGACTTCAGAGACCATGTCGATGCTGGCGATCTCGATTCTCATCCCAACATCCACAGGAGAACCTGAAAGAACAGGTGGTTTGTTTAATCTTCAGGCAGCAAAGGCGTTGGGAAGTCCCTACTCCTGAGCCTCACAATATATATATAGTGCTGGATGTAGAATCCACACGCTTAGTAGGTGTGACACAACCTAGATCCCATATGCTTTATGCTTGGAGCCACTACTCCATACTAGCTGGTGGGCATACTTGCTGTGTGTGTGAGAGAGAGGGAGAGGCATGGGGGAAGACCTACCTATTGGGGAGCATTTGCAAGCTGATTAGCATTCCGATTGACCTTTCTTTGCCTGCCAGTACAGGGAATGCAGTTATTTTTCCCTTGTAAACAAATTGGGGAGAATTACCTCCGAAGTCCGGCCTCAACCGAATGTCGTAGCCTTTCAGCAATCTGTCCACAGTCTCTTTCACGTAGGACATGTTGCTGGGTTCATTAACGCTGAGGAAGCATAAGAAGGGGGGCAGAGGGGGGGAGAGAGACAGAGAGGATTTAGAACTAGCACTAAAACATTCCCCCCCCCGCGCAGATCCATTGAGTTGGGCTGCTGGAGGATGAAACCAATCACCACCACCACCACCACCATCATCACCACCACCACCATCAACACACACACACACACACACACACACACACACACACGGTCGCGTCCCAGCTCCATCCTCACCTCTTGGCATAGCAGACCGTGGCTACCATCCAGGGGACCAGCCAGATCCCCACGCAGCCTGGGAGCTGAACTGCCCACATTCCTTCTTCCGGGTGGAGAGCCTCTGCCCCTCTTGCCTCCCACCCCCCACGCTCCCCACCCCCTCCCGTGAAGATGCAAGGAAGGCAACTTTCAATCCAGGCAGACCCAGCTGTGATGCTGGAGACAGAGAGAGAGCAGAGCCAGCGAGACAGGCAGACGCATGCGCGGGGATGGCCCCCAGCTTCCGAAGACACCTTTGGAGCCCGGGCGACGGCGGCAGGTCAAGCGAGCAACAGCTGCCCCGATCTGGGGCTCGGGCGGGGGCCACGCGGTGCTCCTTCGCAGCGACGGGGCAGGGGCGGCAGCAGAGTGCAGGTGGTCCCCACGTAGCAAATCGCGGCGGGAGGAGGCTGCCGATCCGGGGGCACCAGGGGCGGGGGCACTTCGTCAGATGACAGCTGGCCGCCCCAGCCCCAGCCCCAGCTCCAGCCCACCTCCTCCCTCCCCATCCCGTGGCTGCGAGATCCAGGCTCTCGCTGGCCCCCTCCCCTTACCCTCCAACCTCCAAAGGATGCCCAGCCTAGCAGGCGGCAGCACCCTGGGGAACCGGCTGACGATCCTGGGAAGGAGAGGCTCCTCCAGGCGAAGGGTGCACGCCTCTTTCTTCCTCCTTCCCTCCCTTCCCGCCAGAACCTGGGATTGGTGGAGGTTGGGGGTGGGTGGTGGAGAAGGTGAACTGGAAACCCCACCACCAGACTCGAATCCAGTAGACTGCCATCCTATCCACACTTACCCATCATTAACTATCATGGAAGTTACTTCTGAGTAGGCATGCATTGGATTGGGCTTCCAATCAGGACCAGAAGCAAGGTGGGCTTCCTGTTTGGTGGGGCAGGTGTGTAAAGCCTACTCAACCCTGTTTGGAAGCTGTCCCTCCTCCCTCAAACATCTGGCAGGGATGGATTTCTGGGGCTGCCATTGGTGCCTTAAGAGACTTTCCCAAGGTGGGCGTTTTAAAACAGGAGGGATAATAGCTATGGGAATCTTAAAAGGTGTCTTCAAATTTGGGACAATTTCCCCTGGGAATCAGGTTGCATCGTGATTGCCAAGCATGGGATGCTTTGTAGAGAGGATGAGGGATTGGGATTGAAAGTAAGATGCCTGGAGAGGTTGTCTGTGATGTGGAAACAGGTGTATACCTGTATCTAAAGTGCTGGGATCTTTTGACTTGGTGGGGAAGATAATCGTTAGAAAGTTCATATGCTGGGAGATGTGCAAACCAATTCTATGTGTGTCTACTCAGAAGTAAGTTCCATTGCATTCAATGGGGCTTACTCCCAGGAAAGTGTGAATAGAAAGTATGAAAAGGTATACATGTTTACCTTAGAGTAAATACTATTGAACTCAATGGGATTTTCATATGAGTAAATGTGCATATGACAATTAGAAAAACCCATAAAATCACTCAACACAAATTTATTCTTCCTTATGATTTGTATGAAAATATGTAACCTAAGGTGGCTTATTAATAAATCATAGAAACATCCCATAACAGCACATTAAAATCACAAAATTCCAAGATTCTAAACTGATCACTCTGCTGGTTGGTACCCCCGTTAAAATATTGTAACTCTTTGTCTGGTGTTCACAATGAAGACTACTTCCTAATGTAAAGGGATTGTTGCTGTATTGTCTGAAGTAAAGAGATAACCATCTTTAAGACTCTTTTGTTGCTGTTGTTAATAGCTAGTGATGCTTCTGTAATGGGCAGTGATGGCTGGAAGATACTTGCTGAAATTAGCATCAGTGACTTGTAGTTACTAGGTACTGACAGCCTCCATGCTCAGGGGTGGGCTGGAGAGAAATAGTTCAGCAGCTGAAGAAGACAGAAGTGTGAATTTTGCAGCTGGTTGGCAAGCAGCAACTTGGGGGCAGGGTGGGGTTGTCAATGCATACTGCTTGCTTTGGGGTGGTGGGCTGTGGAGGGGACTGAGATATTTTTAAAGGCCAGCACAGTCTGTCTGGGTACTTTGCCACTCCGCTAGCTCAGTGCTCTTATCTGTAAATAAAACAGATGCACATGATATTTTGTGCCCCATAAACAAATATATTGTCCATCCCATCTGAGGGGATCCTTGCCAGTGATGATATGCTACTGGATGTGGGGGTGGGGAGATAGGATTTGCCTTCACTGTAACAGTGTCCCCAAGTACAGCACTTTAGCTTCTACCATAGGAAGAAGCACCAAACACTCATATATATTTGAGAAAGTAAAGGGGTTCACTTGAATATTGAGAGTCTGGGCTAAATGTGTTCTTTGCCCCTGCTGACCTCCATCATTGAGAATGGCCCTACCTCCCAAGGGCCTCCCAAGCCCTGCCTCCCAAGTCCTGCCTGAGTCTTGTTTCTTGGTCACACCAGAACAGGGGTGGCCAACCTTCCAATATTAGGGCTCCAGGAACTTTAACAATTGTGTGGAGGCAGGGGAATTTCAGCAGGTGCAGCTCAACATCTGTGAATTTTACATTTCATCTGTGAAATGACAAGCTGCACCTGCTAAGATTCCTCTCTTCTACCCAACTGTTTAAGCTCCAGGAACCCTAAAGTTGTATGGTTGGCCACCCCTATGCTAGAATGTGACAGACCACTGGGAGCTGGCTTTAATCTGTAGATTAAAGATCTTTATATCCATTCATTTAAAGAAGGGCATTGCATGGGATGCCAGTGGGTTGGACAATACTAAATAGGAGTCTTTAATGATGCAAATGTAGCATTACAAGGCCAGAGCTAATGGTATTGGCAAGATTTTTTTTCCCTTCCTTACAACATAGCATAAGCCAGTGGTTTTCAAACTGTGGATCGCAAACCAATTTCAGGTGGGTCCCCATTCATTTCAGTATTTTATTTTTAATTTATTAGACTTGATGCTCCCATGGTATGTAACTGCATTTGGGGAAATATTACAGATCTTTACTTTTAAAAGGCTAGTCTGCATATGCTTTTAACAATGAAGGCCAATGGGGCTTACTCCTGGGTATGTGTGGGTAGGATTGCAGCCTAGGATTGTTAAAAATTTTCTTGATTGATGATGTCACTTCCTTTCATGACATCACTTCTGGTGGGTCCTGACAGATTCTGTTTCTAAAAAGTGGGTCCCAGTGCAAAACGTGTGAAAACCACTGGCAGATGCTGTAATGTGCGCATGCATAGCACATGGCTCTGGGATATATTTAATGAAGGAGTGAGGCTAAAAGACCCAGAACAATGATGCATGCAAGATGATGTTGTGGCATGCTGAAGCTCCCGGGTTCAGCCTCTGGCAACATCAGACAGAGATATAGAAGACTGAAATCCTGGAGAGCCTTGCTACCAGTTACTGGAATCAACCACAAGAGCAAAGGCCTGACTCAGGATAAGGCAGATTCCTATTTTCCTATTTCTCCTCTACGTGGAATGTGAGGAAGCCACTAGGAAGCATGCCTTGCTTGCTCTCACCTCTCCCATATGATTTTTGAGAGTAGGGAGGAAAGCTCCCCTGCTGAAAGGTTAATGTGCTTTTCTGCTTCCGAACATTTTTGGAATACTAATGAAGAAGTAATTAATAACAAATGGGCTGCTTCTTGCCTGGAAGCCAGACGTCTCCGTGATCCATGACCACAGATGGCCTCCACCTTGATGTTTGCTTGCCTCCCTGCCTCTCCCAAAGCAAGAGTTGAAGGGGGCAGAATAATAATTGCAACACAGGACAACATAGATTATGCTGCATAGATCGCTTTATATAAACTTATGATCCTTGTAGTAGCAATTTGCACAGGCAAAATACCAGACAGCAGGTATATCAACAGGTAATGACCCTTATCTTCAGGACCTGCTTATGAGCTCCCTAAGGTATGAGGCTGACCACTGTTGGAAACAAAATGCTGGGTGAGATGGTCTGCTTTGGCAATGCAATTCTAGTGTTCTTCAGTCAGTAGGAGATGTCTGTGCGGGTTTCTTTGAGATTCACACACCATCCTCTACAGCAGGCCTGAACTCTTAAGGAAACTGTCATATGGATCCTGTGTCCTACCCTGTGCTGGAACAGGCAGGTTACAGTGGCCTGTATGGTATCCAGAGCAGATTGGGAGGTGGCTGGAAGTTACCTTAGGGTAAGGGGATATTTTCCCCCTTAGCCCATGTTGAGCCCCAGCTACTCTTATGGGGCTACTTGGATCTTGCTGGTGAAATCACTGAAGCAAATCCAAATAGCCCATACAGGGCTTCAAAACCTGAAAGTGCTGCTGCCAATCCCATCCCCTCCCAGGCCTGATCCTCCTCCTGTTCCACCCTTCTCCTGCTCAGAATGCCTCTTGCTCCCAGTGGCATACCTGGTGAAGGGTCCAGGAGACCATGTGGTCCTGGCCAGCAGATGGATAGGGGTGGCATTTGCCCCAGGGGTGTCCTGAAGGCTGGGGAAGTCGTGCGTGACACCTCCAACTCCCAGAAGGCCGCCTAAGCCTTCTGGAGGCCAAAAATAGTCACTTCTGGTTTTTGGTTGAAAACCAGAAGTGATGATTTTTGACATCTAGAAAACTTTAGAAGGCCTTCTAAGGGTTGGAGGTGTCATGCATGGCCTTTCCAGCCTTCAGAACACCTCTGGGGGGGGGCAGCTAGCACGTGGGGGGGGATGCGCGCGGCACTCCTGGTGGTGTGGCCCTGCGTGCCACAATGGTGAGGACTGCCACTGCTCCCTGCCTCCGTTTCACTCTCCCACCCCCTATGTCGGCCCCTGGGCTGGTCCACAATAAATGAGGCAGGAAAAAAAGGGGATTTGTTTGGGTCCTTCTTAACTGGTTCAAATAAGGCCCTTCATTTGATGGTGGATTTAGTAAATTCTAACTAATGTATTCCAGGTTAAGAAATTCATCCTTCTTTGTTAAGGCTGAATGAAAAAAAAAGTATATAGCTTTATGCTATTACCTATTCTGACCTCCTACAGGCAATTTTATACTGACTAATCAGGCTTCCACGAACAATCTGGTATGTCACTGCCTCTTTTCCCTGCTCAGTAGCTCAACAGAGATAACATTTATCCTTCTCAATTTCAACCCCCCTGATCCATGCTCCATATACTCTCTTGTTCAGTGACCTGAGAATGTGAAAGTGAGATTTCTAAAGCTTCCACAATTTGGAGAGAGTAGGTAAAGATAATATCTTTTATTGGATCAAGTCTATGTACAAAAGAAAATACAGGCTTCAAAATGATATATCAGGTCATTGGGCACAGGTGCTAAGCGGGGGGGGGGGGGGGGAGGAGGGAGGAAAGAAAGAAATAATTTTCTTTGCATCTTCACAAAGGTAGGTGTGATGACTTGTCCTCTGTTAAATCAGCATTACTCTGAAACCAAGGGTTTGACCCAAAGCTCACTGGGGCTTAGTTCCAGAACCTTTTTTCAATGCTACAGCTCAGTCCAGGAACATGTGAAGTAATACTAAGGATCAAGTTCCACTGTGCATGAGCAGAGTTCCTTTCCTTCACAGATGAGTAATCAAAGGTGTAATCAAAAATCTAGGAAGACAGAGGCAGGAGCAGGCTTGAATTCCAGCACTTTTTGTTTAAGAAAAGAAGTGCCTAAAGATATCTTGATCTATAGTTTTGTGCTTCTCTTGAGTGTGTGGATACATGGGGTCAAAATAAAACATGGTATTTGGAAAATATATTTAAAAATATATGAACAAGTCCCCTAATGTTTGGGGTGGGTTTCACATCCTAGCCACAGTTAAACTGTTTTAATAAACTCTTACTAGTTTCAGTGGGAGACTTACAGCCCAATCCTATCCCCCCCCCCCATTCTGTGTTATAAATCCATGCTGATGGAGTGCATGCTACTGTGGAAGAGGGGCAACCAGACAGCCTGGGAGAGGCATGCATTTTTTTAAACTTACCTCTCCATAGACCTCCTAGCCATCAGTGGGTCTCCTTGAACCTATGCCAGTCATGTTGCTGATTTATGTCTGGGGAGGAGCAGGGGGTGTGTTGACTTGGAAAAGGAGATAGGATACTGGGATATGCTGCTGCCGCCAATTCACCCCCTCCTGCCCTCCCTGCTCTACATCCAGAGTTCCCCAAACCTCCCCTGGACCACCCATGACCTGGCCTGGCTGGCATCTTACTTGCTTTGATGAGGGCTGGGTCCTTCTGTGGCGGGTGCATGGAGCCTCTGGTCAATTGTGCTAGTGACTCTGACACAAACAGCAGTGGCATGACATTTATGATCCTCTAAGAGAGCCTATGGCAGCAAATCAGGAGATCTGCTGCTATAAGCCCTCTATAGGATTAGGCTGTAAAGGCATGTAAATTTCATTCTCCCAATGAAATTAGTGGCACAGTTCCCCAATTGTGCCATTACCTGAATAGGGATATTATAATTCATGACCAACTCTCTGTCTTTTTGTCACACTCTAGCATGTTATAGCATATTAGAAAAAGAGCAACTGAAACTGTAATTAGGCTATCCTTGAAAATGGTTTGGAAGCTTCAGGTGGCCCAGGATGCTGCCACCCAAATGGTATTAGATCCCCAGGGTAAGGGATGTAGAGCTAATGGTGCTGGTGGAGACACTATGAGGCTCTGCCTGTACCAATCTGCCACCTAAAGTGAACACCTCATCATATCTTGTTGGTAGAGGTGTTTAAAAATGATAAATGCAAAATAACATGAAATGCACATCCAAAAAAAATGACATAAAACAATTCTTACTAGTAAAATGAAATAACTCCAATTTCACCCTTCTCAGTGCTGCCTCATGGTCCTGTTTTCTTTCCAATGAGTTGCAGAGGCCTGGAAAGATCCAGCTAGTCATCATGGGTTCGTTCAGCTTATTGTTGCAGTACCAATTTCCATCACTAGTTGGCCTCAGCTTGCATTTTTTTTTTTCAGAAGGCACCATTCCTCTCCCTGGGGCTTGTTCTCAGTATTGCAAGTGAGCACACAAGCTGTGGTTTTGTGATAAAAGGTTGCTCCTACCACTATAAGCTAAAAGAATGATGTGCTGGCCAAGTAGAATTGCATATTGGTGCATGTTATGGATTCCCACCTGTAAACATTGGACTATGCCTCTGATCAGCACTTACGGTTTGCAGCTGAAAACTGGAAGTACTGATTTTTTTGCCTTCTAGAAGCAGCAGAAGGCATCCTAAGCATCAGGGAGGCTGTGCATGACCTCCCCAGGCCTCAGAAGGGCCTCCAAACATGACCAAAGCAGAGCTCCAGTCGCATTCAGAGGACAGCAGGTGGGGAGATGCATTGATTTGATTATTATTATTAACAGTATTTATATACCGCTTTTCAACAAAAAGTTTACAAAGCAGTTTGTGATTATCCGTGTATTTTGGTATGGGGGGGGGTCAGGGAACAAATCCCTTGTGGATACTGAGGAAGCACCTGTATTTTCAATGCAAGTAATAATACTATCGGGGAAACTTTTTAAATTGGGCAGTGTCTTTCTCTCACCAATCCAAGTGCACAGAAAGAGCATATGGTACAGCTCTTTCTATGATACAGTCCTTCCTCATTTCACTTCAGACTGCCAGTGGGGGAAAATCATGTTTAAATACTTCCCCATGTTGTTTAAAACAAAACAAAAATGTTTCAGAACACTGCCCCAGACATGCTAACTTTTTCTACATGGGACCAACCATTTTATATGGGAGCATTCAAACATGAAACCCTCTCCAAATTGTAGTCTGAAGTAATATACTCCAACAAGGACTGCATCACATGCTGTTTTTGAATGAAGAAACTAAGGGGAAAGCTTCTATGGAAGACGGTTGCTATCACTGTAGACAGGAAGCCTAGCACCTCTAATATTCAAAATTAAAAGTACGTACAAAGCATTCAATGGTTTTTATTGAAAAAAGGGAAGTTGAAACATCTTCAAAATGGAATGAAATAAGCAAGCGGCTCTTCCAAGAGAAATGTATTTTATTTATGCAATTGCTGACAAGTTGCTAATCGTCTATGTCATTGTGTAGGAGGGTTGGCTCCAAAAGATGAGACAAAAGCTCTGCGTTTTTTCCTTTCAGTCTTCTCCCTGGAACAGATTTATTTAATAACACATAGTGCTCAACATAAATTTGATATCAGCCAAGTATTCCTCAGCACACTACTTCTCTGGGCCTTTTCACACAACTATATTTGGATCCAGGCTGACCCAACATAGAATTTTTACAAAGCTGATTGTGTCCACGATACATTTGACCAGGGTGACCAGATACAATGGAAGACAGAGTGGTAATACCTTTAACCATTGTATAAGAGTGAACCTTGACAGGTGCAGCTTTTTAAGCTTTTTTTTCCAACCATGTTGATCTGCAGCTTCCAAAATTCCCTCTTCTATATAGTGGTTAAAGGTACAGGCACTCTGTCTTCTATTGTATCTGGTCACCCTGCATTTGACTATTCTGCCATCAAGCACACATTTACCTTCTTTTTTCCTGACTTGCTCGCACAAATGCTCGGAACCAATTCACATGTAACATTATTTAGATGTACATCTAAGGGTGAAACAAGATGATATGTAAATTGTGTAACTGACAGCCCATTCCAATCCCCCCCCCCAATAGCATGTAGACAGGCTGCACTGCATGCTATATTATTTGGGGGAAGGGGTCAGGACATTCAGAGGGAAGTGAAAAATTTTCCCTTACCCCTCCATAAGCCCCTTGTTGGCCAATGGATCTCCTTGTACCTCTGCCAGCTCTTTAGCTGGCGCAAGTTCAAGGTGATAAGGGAGCAATCCTAACCCCTTATGTCAGTGCTTTCCATCACTGGCATAGTGGTGCCAATGGGACATGTGCTGCATCCTGCAGTTGGGTGTCACTCACGGAGGCCTCCTCAAAGTAAGGGAATGTTTGTTCCCTTACCTCGGAGCTGCATTGCCCTTATGTCAGTGCTGGAAAGGGGCTGAAAGGGGCTGATTGGAAAGCACTGATTGGGGCTGGATGCTATTCACTCCAGAGCCAGCTGATATGCCCCCTTAGGGTGCAATCCCAACCCCTTATGTCAGTGCTGGAAAGCACTGACATAAGGGGTTGGGATTACACCCTAAGGGGGCATATTGGCTGGCTCTGGAGTGAATAGCATCCAGCCCCAATCACTTGCACTGGGTGACACCACTTCCTGCCTCCACTGTGCCTCTGACCCTCCCCCTAATCCAACTCAATCTTCCCACCTCTGCTCCATTCTGCACATCCCTCCTACTTACCAATATTGGTGGGGTGCCTCTTCACTGATGCTGTTTGCAGAGTCCTCTGTGCCATCTACTGGTGTCCTAGAAGCTTCTAGATTGGGGTTTACAATGCCTTAAAGCATGTAACACAGTCAGAACACTAATTCAGGTGCTAGTAGTATCCAATAGGATTGGGCTATGTGGCTTGTGTAGTTGTATTCTTAAATGCAAATAGCAGCTGCGCAAGGGCTCTATTTGAAGCAAGCCTATTAGGCAGGGATAGGGGGCTTTAACTCTTTGCTCCCACTGTGGACTTGATCTGCATTGAACCCTAACTGCAGGTGCTATATTACAAGGAAAAGTGTTTCCATTGACACTAACGGGAGCTTCCCATCCCCACTGAGAAAAGTACCTGCGGGGAGCTGTGATCTGGATTGGGACTGCAACTGGCATTCAGGGAGATACTGATTCTGAACCTAGAAGCAACATCAAGCCATCATGACTAGTAGCCCTTAATAGACCAATCCTCCATCTTGAGAGCCAGGTTGGCAGTGGTTTGGGATTTGACCTGGAAGATCCAGGTTCAAATCGATGCTCAGCCGCAAAACTTCCTAAGTGACCTTGGTCCAGTCACTCTCTCTCTCAGCCTCAGTGAGTTGTTGGGAGGACAAAAGGAGGGGAAGGATCAGTTACACCACTCTGAGCTCCTTGGAGGAGGGGTGGATTAAAAATAAGGACATAAAAATAAAGAAATTAAATAAATTTGGCCAATCACCCCTTTAAATTCATCTAAATTAGTGGCCATCACCACATCCTGATGTTGTGAATCCCACAAATGAATTACCTGCATGGCCTCCATTATATGCCACTTATTTCAAATCAAAAGTTTAAAAATATGATGATTCATGATCCCCTTTTAATGTAGTACATAAACTTCCAATGGCCAGTGCAATCATCCATGTCATGAAGTGCATCATCCTTTCCTTTCTTCCCCGCCCCAGGTATGATGTCCAGAGCTGATTCACAGATGACACATTGCTTTCCAGGAAGGCTTATACTGCATGAAACATCAATTTCAGAGAGTTTCTCACTCAGTACTCAGCTCTCGAGTTCTTAATGAAGCAAATAATTTTTATTTATTTATTTTGCCCTTGCAAAATTGCAATTAGAATGAAACACCAAAAATGTCAAAAGAGGATGGAAGGTGCTGTCTTTGTCCCAACCACACTTCTTAAGGTCTCTTTTCCCACCCCTGCCTGAGGTGGACAGGGGGTGGACCCCTGTGCTTCAGGGACAGCACAGAATATGGGTGCAAAAGCCCTGTGGCCCTGCCCCAGTTTCCTAAATAGAACACCCAGGAGGTTGCAAAGACTGACACGGAGTCTCTCAAGTCTGCACCAGCAAAATAGCCAGCGCAAACTTGAGAAGCCCCATTGTGGGACCTGGGCTTGTCTTGGGGAAAGGAGACAAAAGTCCCCTTCCCCTGAGGAGACCTCTGGCAGCCCCATCCCCCGAGGAGACCTCCGGCAGCTCCAGTGGGGCCGCTGGATACAGCGGCAGCCATTTTGGCACCACTGCACCCAGTGGTGCCACTGGGGATAGGACTGGTCTCCCTCATGGTCTCCCTGAATTGCTCCTTTATGCACAGGAAGCTTGAATTTATGGGACAGCATCCAATTGTAAGATTTTCACTGGCAATCCAGGGATGGTTTTGCCACATGATCTACTGCTGACTCTCATTCAAGATCAGGCCTGTCTATAAGCCAGTTTAACCAATTGCTCCCAATTGAGCCCTGTGCCTAAGGGGGCTCCACACTAGTGTAATCTGCTCTAGTCTTGTCTATTCTAGCACCCAACAAGACATTGCAATGGACATCTACCACCACATTGCAGGTTTGACCTTGGCCACAGACCTTGGCTGTGAACCTGGGGCCCGGCAATAAATGCTTCCAGTTCTGCCCCACAGCTTCTAAAGTCGGCTCTGTCCAAGATGTTGCCCTTAACCCTAGGTCTGTCCTAACTCTCTGGCTTACCTGGTCTCTGCTCCTTGTTCCACCTCTGGTCCAGCTCAGAAGTTCAGCATGTTTTAAAATGGGGAGTTACAACCCTGCTGACATCACTTCATAAGCTTGTATGCAGGCCTCTACTGAGCTGTTAAATTTCATTCTGTTCAAAGTTTGCCTGAGGCTCCTCTGAATGTATTTTTAATAGATTGGCATAATTTACCTGTCCTATATCCAGTACTCTCTAATTTTCTCATCTCCCAAAAAATGGCCTGCAACGTTATTCCTTCTATCTCAGCAAGCCAAGTAATCAGTGAAGTGCCAATGTGACTCCTTCGCGTGTAAACAGCCTGTTGGCTAAGCTGTTCCAAGTCTGCTATTTCAGCCAAAGATAGTTTATTTTCTTGCACAGCATTAATCTCATGTACTAGGATGGCCTGTGTCCAGTCAAAGGAATATTTAGAAAGCCGATTATGGATTAGCCAACTGGAATGAAGACATAATGCATAATATCGGGATCCACACAGGGTTTGGGTTAAATACTGACCTATTTGGTAATGCCGAGCATTTGTAAGGTGCTTTGCATTTTCAAGTCACTGTACAAATGGTAAATTATTCTGAATTAATCCACCTTTTTATGAATTATGCAAGCATCGTTGACTTTGGTTTGTAGTCTGAGGAAGGCTAACACAGCGTGTGTATGCATGACATCTAAAATATGCAGAAGAAGCAAACATGGCTAGTTCATTTTAGGTGTTTCAATGAAACATTTGGGTGGTGGTTTAGATGCACTGAATTTGGTAGAGATTTTTCTGTTGGATTGAATGGGTTGAAGTTTAGCCATGATGAACACAGAAAACTCTGGATTATAGGCATAATTTCTGTTTATCTGGATATACTTCCAAAATCATGAATTTGGACAAACTCTGGAAGTTAGTGGTAGACTGGGGGGCCTGGTGTGCTGTGGTCCATGGGGTCACAAAGAGTCAGACACGACTAAATGACTGAACAACAACACTTTCAAAATGGCTATTGGAAATGGAAAAATGAGATTCACATATTGCAAATCTTCTAGGACCTTCTCTTCAGTTTGTGTATTCTACATTCATATCTATCTTAGGACATTACAGATGGGGCCTTGGTATTTGTGGAGATTCGTTCTCGGACCCCCCATGGATACAGAAAACCATAGATAAGCAAATCTGTGGTTTTGGGCCCCTTAAACCATCCAAAGGTGACTGGAGTTGTGCTCCGGTTGCCTCTGGAGGGTCTGAAGCCCACACTGGTGGCATGTGTCTGCCTGTGTGGGTTTCAGAATGCCTCCAAGAGGCCAAAAAATCTACATCTGGTTTTCTTCCAAAAACCAGCAGTGAGTTTTTATGCCTTTAAAAGGCATTCTGAGGGCTGGGGAAGCCCTGGAGGGTTCAGCTTGGGCCAAGTCTGCCCCAACATGTGTTCTGCAGACCCACATTGAGCCAGATTTGTGGGCAGAAAATCCATGGATAAGTAGGCTCATCCTGTACTGTAATAATCTCATAAGAACATAAGAACATAAGAACAGCCCCACTGGATCAGGCCATAGGCCCATCTAGTCCAGCTTCCTGTATCTCACAACGGCCCACCAAATGCCCCAGGGAGCACACCAGATAACAAGAGACCTCATCCTGGTGCCCTCCCTTGCATCCCTTGCAAACTTCTCCTCCAGAACTTTGTCCAAACCCCTCTTAAAGGCATCCAGGCAAGATGCCATAAATGCAAGATGCCATAAATGCAAAAGATGTCATACATCATAAGGAATACACTGTAATGACCTCATCTCATTAGGACTGACATTTTATGCCACCTCTTTTCCTAACCATTTTAACAAAGGAAAAAAAGCTTGCCTTGTCAGGGACCGCATCCATTATCAGCTCACCATACATGTTGATAATCTGAAAAAAGGATTTTAAAAGATGTTTTAGCACAGTGGTCTGCAAACCACAGGACATTGCATCCAAAAAAAAATGGCTTCCCTGAACTGTGTGGCACTTATGATTCCACACCACAGCTACTTATCTTTCCAGCCAATCAGAAACTTGTGCCGGACAACTGCTTCTGCTAACCTTCGCCCCAACAGGTTACATGCCCAGATTTCCAGGAGCTGCCTGGCGCAAGTTTCTACAGTGATTGGCTGGAAAGATAAGCAGCTGCGCGCGCCATGAGGGGAAGGAATTTTTTGGAAGCCACATCCAGCCTGCAAGCTGGGGTTTGGCACCCGCTGCTTTAGTGGATGGAAGTCACATCTCCAAGCAGTAGGACATAGAGCATAGCCTCCTATGAAAGCAGTGATCTCATACCGGGGATCCTTAAGAATGTAAATGGGGATGCAAAATTGGCTCAGCAGCAGCAGGGTTTAATGTTCAGGTTCCTTATCTACATACAGCAGCAAACAGGAAGTATCCTCTCTTCCAAAATTTCACTTGCCCTGCCAATCAAGTTGAAGTTCTGGAATGGAGGAGTGGCCTGTGACTAATCCTGGGCATTCTAAAGTACTGGACCGGGTCAAGGGATTGGATCCCAGGAACTGTGAGGGGAAAGAGATTGGTCACGTGTGCTGTTCCACAAATGCTTTCATATAAGCTTGCACAAGAGTTCAAGCAGGGCTGTAAAAGGTAAGGCGTAGAGTGGTTTTGATTATTGTGCTTGTACAAGAGGTCACACAAACTCTTGCACAAATGGAAGAGCATCTTTTGATTTTGTTTCATTTTTTCTGGGGTACCTCTTTTTTAAAGAGGAAAGATGGTGCATAAATATTATAAAAGAAAGGGCACCTTGGAATCCAACTCAGAACTGCATTTGCCACAAGCATTACAATTACAATGAGCATATCTTAGACCAGTGGTTTTCCAGCTATGTTTTGGGGGGTCCTAGAGAGTTCATTCTGGGTTATCAATGAGAAGACCAGTGATGGTGGACAAGATGTCCTGAAATTTGTCTTCATCACAACCTATCTTCCCCTGCTATAAGCAGCTGCAGGGGATGCTTTTGTATGTTGTTCAATAGGCACTCTTTAATTTCATTTGGGATGAAATGAAGCGCAATAGGTTTGATCATTGCCCTATATAAACTGAGGGTGTAAACTGAGGTCCTTCCATAGAACCTTCTGCAGTGCGCAGGGGTTTGTAGCTGATGTGCAGAAATTCCCATGCACACAATCGATGTGGAAAGGATTCACTGAAGGTGGAAGATTTTAAAATCTTGGCTGCTTCCTTAATTACATGTTCAAAATCTGCATTACTACGTGAGAAGGAGGACAGTATTTTTCATAGTAGATGGGTCACAAAACTGACAGGCTGATAGCTGACAAGGAAAATGTATTGAGCCCTATGGAAACCGAAACAGAGCAGCTCATGCGCATTTACTCACAAGTAGGCAAATGTACCTCATTTGAAGGGCAGCCTGAGGGGAATGTAACACCATCAGGATGTTCCTGAGTAAATGAACGCAGGTTCCAACAGACTCTCAAGAACAAAGTCCTCCCCCTCCATGCTGACAAGGAAAATGTATTGAACCTTGTAGAGAGTGAAACTGAGCTTCACGTGCAGGTTTACTCAGGAGTAGGTGAATGTGCCTCAGCTCTTATTGATGGTCAGGCAAAGGGGAACACAAGGCCACTAGACTGGTCCTTATCCAATGAGTGTGAAACTCAACAGATGCTCCAGAAGGCAGCCCCCTACTATAGTAAAAAGGATAAAAACAGAGGCTTGAAGTGAAAATTTTGTTTGTTTTTTAGTCTCATAAAGCTAGGTGGGTCCTGAGAGAGTGTCATTTTAAAAAGAGGGTCTTGGTGCTAAAATGGGAACCATTGAGTTAGACGGTACTAAGCTGGACAGACCCAATGGTCTTGTTCATTAGGAAGACTTTAAAATGTTTCTAACAATGGTTACTTAGTGTACAGAATCAGGGAGTTGGCCAGTGAAGTGATTCAGTGATCCTACAAGGGTGTCACTTTAGAAACTGGAGTTTGTTTCAATGGAATATGTTTCAGTGGAAGCGTTGAACTCCCTTGTTTGCTCACCCCAAACCTGGATTTTTCGTATGTATGTGAATAAAAATGAGATCAATTGCCTCCTTGCTTTGTATCTCCAACTCTATGTGAAAGAGGTGGTCTGTGGCCTAATTTACTAACTTCAGACCAATGATTGAAGAGTGCTTAATTTTCCCTTAATGTTCATAACAAAAGGGTTTGTCTGGGCATTGTCCAATGAACACTGGTGCGGAGGCGGGACCACTGGGCGGCCCCGGAACCAAATCTGTCCCCCAGGCTGGATGTGCACCCAGCTCCAAGCTGTGCCCCGCTCTTGGGCGACGCAGCTCATCCAGGTCTGTCCCACAAGGGAAAGGCAGCCGGACCATGGGCTGTGCTGCCGCTGAGCCACTGAGGAGGACCCCCGCGGTCCCGGCCAGGGCCCCAGTCAATGAACTCGTGCCGCTGAGCCCCTGAGGACTGCTATTGTGATCTGCCCTGCCTATGCTGTCTGAGGGTGCACTCCAAAGTCCAAGCATGCCTCTACCACATCACCTGCCAACATAAAGTGATTGATTATATTTATAGGGGCGCAGCCCCTTACCCATGGCAGTCTGGGGTAGGCGAAAAAACTGCCTGTCGTCGTCCAATCTTGACAAGCAGCAAAAAATTCCTACCCAGCCCCAAATGGCGACCAGTAAAACTCAGACTGTGTAACGGGTGTGTGGGTGGTTGTCCGCTCAGTGCCCATGAGCAAAGAAGGAAGGGGGGGCTGTTGCTGTGTTGCTTAAATTACCTCTGCTCCCCCCAGCAGCAGCCCTCTACCAATCCCCTTGCAGGGAAGGGGCTCGTGTGTTCTGGCCAGGCCATACAAACTCCGATCACCCTGCTTGTAATTGGGCCATCGGGAAAACTTTAATTTTGGTAGGAGACAGACAGTGGTGAGGCCCAACCTGTCTGGCCAGCACCCTGTGTTACAGGCAGAGGGTTTTGGTGCTCGGTGCCTTGCTGAAAATTGTAAGCATGTTGGAGGATCTGACCAGGCCCCTGCTATATCATTACGTCATGCAACATTAAATTAATAGCTTGGCACTCCTTAGTTGCATCAGCACAGCATTGCTGTTCTTAGAGCACTGAAGATGAAGGAGCTCTTCAGGGAATCACAGCTGATGAATGAGTGTGTGTTGGAAGCCAGAAACTCAAAAGTGTTTCCTTATCAGGAAGGTTGATAATGAACAAGGTATTCAGAAAGTGATGGGGAGGAGGTCTGATGAAGAACTCCTTGTACCCTGATTTACAGGCTCTTTAGACCACGAGCCCTTTCCGGATGAGGACCCATCTTTTCATTTATTTTGCTATATAAACTAGCTCATGAACTACTAAGAAGAAGGAGAAGGAAAAGAAGGAAGGCATGTGAACTTAGGAAGTAAGTTCCATTGAGTTCCAAGAGATTTACTAGGTGGCATAGCATTTGGGTCCAACCAGTTTGGGTTAACAACAGAGGTAGTTTGAAACGGAAATCACCAGAAGGGTTGATTTGCCCACTGGAAGGAAAAATTAGGAGAAGCAAGCTATTCAGGCTACAGGAACAGAGATCAAGACGGGGACTGGACAGCAATCTGTCCAATCTTGGACCTAATGCCATGGAGCTGTCCACTCCCAGGTCCAGAAGAGAAGTCAAGGGAAGAAACAGGATTCTGTGAAGTTCAGCACTCTGAGAATCATTGTAGTTTTTTTTTTTTTTTTTTTGTAAAACTCTATGACCAAGGCTAAAAGACATATTGAAAAGTAGGACAGAATGACCCATAACCCTCACGTTGTCAGAGTGTGATGCGGGGTCATGAATTTCTGGCTTCCTTTTAGTCTTAAGCTTTCTGGGTCAATCATACACTCCTTTCCTTCCTTCCTGCCTATTAATAATAATGCTTAGCATTTGTAGCATGTATTTCAGGACCTCAAGGTGCTCTACCCCACCTGTGAAACTATACAATCATCCTGCAGTGATGAGAGGGTGGGGAAAAGGCATGCTGGGGGAGAGAGTGGGGCAGGAGGGAGGCGGGACTGGTGAAGCTTTGCTTCACTGGATGCTGAGCCTCTGTATCAGGCTGCCTGCCCAACACGGAGGCCCTTAATTCTACGCCAACTCTCGGGTCACTGTAGAATCTAGTAGTCCCATTGTGGGACTACTCGCCTTACCGGGGGAATGGGATGAAAGTCCCCTTCTCCTGAGGAGCCACCAGCACTGCCTGCTGAGCTTGCAGGATGCAGTGGCAGACATTTTTGGTGCCACTGCAGACCCTGCACATGCCTGATCTTGTATGATCTCGGAAGCTAAGCAGGGCCAGGCCTGGTTAGTACTTGGATGGGAGACTGCCTGGGAATACCGTGTGCTGTAGGCTTATACCATAGTCTTTCGAGACTGAAGGTTGCCAGCCATGCAGCCCTGGGCGCCGGGCAGCTTAGGATTGGGCTGTTACTTACAAATTTATACCCTGCTTTATCTCCCTAACTGGCATTCAAAGCAAATAGGTGAGTGATAAGCTCAAAGAAAAATGCATGCTCTCCCCCCTGTATTGCATCTGGGGCCACTGCACAATCTTTTGCAGGTCTACTCAGATACAGGTACCAGTGAGTTCAATAGGACTTACTGCCCAGTACATGCAATAGGATTGCAGCTCTAGAGAGTTCATAGAAGAGTGAGATTCAAGCTGGGGAAATCCTGACTGCCAGCTCACAACACAATCCTATGCACATCTACTCAGAAGTAGGTTCCATTGTGCTCAATGGTGCATACTCCCAGATAAGTGTGCATAGGATTGCAGCCCAAGTCTTTTGGCTACTACACCAGTTCTCATAAAATATTCTCAAATGATACTGAAAAGCAGTACTGGAAAAGTTAGTTTTGAACAGAATCCCATTGCAAAGTAGAATCATAATTTTAATTATGCAGGGGATGGACAGAGTGGATAGGGAGATGCTCTTTACACTCTCACATAATACCAGAACCAGGGGACATCCACTAAAATTGAGTGTTGGGCGGGTTAGGACAGACAAAAGAAAATATTTCTTTACTCAGTGTGTGGTTGGTCTGTGGAACTCTTTGCCACAGGATGTGGTGCTGGCGTCTAGCCTAGACGCCTTTAAAAGGGGATTGGACAAGTTTCTGGAGGAAAAATCCATTATGGGGTACAAGCCATGAGGTGTATGCGCAACCTCCTGATTTTAGAAATGGGTTACGTCAGAATGCCAGATGCAAGGGAGGGCACCAGGATGAGGTCTCTTGTTATCTGGTGTGCTCCCTGGGGCATTTGGTGGGCCGCTGTGAGATACAGGAAGCTGGACTAGACGGGCCTATGGCCTGATCCAGTGGGGCTGTTCTTATGTTCTTATGTTTTTTTTTGGGGGGGGGGGGGAGGGAAGGCTGATGAAAAGACAGTTCTGTAGTCAGTGTTGGCACTTTGAGGACAGACCAGTGTGAAGGAAGGAAGTTGGAGTAACAGAAAATGGGTTCCTTACAATTAATGAATATTAATTCTACAGCAATGCAAGAGACATCCCTATGAGCCCATCTTTGGTGTAAATAGAAAGCAGGACTGGTGAGGTAAAGAAATATTCAAACAAACACAAGGAGTGGGGAAACCTAGTGAAAAAGTTGGAAATATGAATGACATCAGGAATTAGACAAACACTGGGATAAAAAAAATTCTTATGGGAACCCAGGTTATCTGCAATCATAAAAGCTGTTCCTGATTTTGTGACTTCTTTTCAAAGTTCTTTCTTTAGGATGTCACATTTCCAATTTAAAAGTGTCTTGTCTGAAAACTCTATTAGTGTGATGAGCAGCCCAATCTTAAGCTGCGCTGGCACAGCCAGGCCACATGGCCTGCTCTGTATCCTATGCAGCTTAGGAGGCAGTTGGAGGTCTCCTCGGGGTAAGGGGATATTTTTCCCCAGGTAAAGCCCCAGTCATCTCTATGGGGCTTCTTGGATCTGTGCCAGCGATAATCTGGTGCAAATCCAGGAAGCCCATACAGGGCTGTCCAGCCCAGGAATGGGGGTTAGGATGTGGTATGCACCACTGTTACTGATCCCACACCTGTCCTGAACCTGATCCTCTCTGTTCTGCCCTCCCCCACCCAAAAATGCTCTCTTCCCACCTCCAAACCGTCCTCCTGCCACTCCCTCCCATCCCCCGTGCCACCTGGCACAGTCTTACCTGCTCCGGCCAGTGCAGGGTTTAGATGTGGTGCCAGCAGGCTGGCATGTGCCTTTGCTGACTCACGAGTTGCCGCAGGCATACCTCACAGCACACTTTTGACACTTGGAACTGCTGCAGGGACAGCCTTGCCAGCTCAGGAAACAGGATTGCACTGAATGTAGTTATATCGCAGTGCTCATGTACTGATTTGGCTTCTAGTTCTCACTGTGCTGCTGTATAGACAGGTTGTTATTTGGTAAAGAAGGTAGAAACACTTGGACGGTTGGATTCAGATGAACCCCTCTCTTTGAGCATGATGCACTGACTTTTGTAATCATCACATGTTGGAAATCAAGTTCATGTGCAAGCTCATTTGCATTTGTTGCTCATGCCTACGGTCAACTTTTTGGTCAACTGAAGAGTAAAGTGCACTTGGAACCCCACATAACCTTATTCCACTTGATTGATAATGCTCACTAACTTCCAGAGAAAATGCATGTTGGGGTGGAGTACAGTATAATGCACCTGTTTGCCAGAAAAATCCAAAGTGAAACTTCATTTCCTATGCACCAGCTGAGGGAATAATGCCTCTACTATCACAATATGGACTTTTGGCAGCTGTCCAGTGATGCCTGGTGTTCCTGTCAGCTCTGACAGGCTAACTGAAATCTGGGCCCAGACATCCCACAACTGAGACCGCGTATTCATCTGAGAACCAAGGCATGTTTTCACCTTAGATGCGATTGGTTATTATGTGCAACAGGGGAAATTGGGCCCTTGTTTCACACTGCAGCTATTTTGTACCTAGAGAAATGGGCATGATGACGGCCACTCAAGAATGTAGGCTGTCAACAGGGCAGGGCCAAATCCTATCCAATTTTCCAGTGCCAGGTCAGCTGTGCCAATGGGGCGTGCACTGCATCCTGTGGTGGGTAGTTCCAGAGGTCTCCTCAAGGCACGGGAACATTTGTTCCCTTACCTCGAGGCTGCGTTGTGGCTGCACCGGTGCGGGAAAGTTGGTTAGGATTGGGCCCTCACCCTTAATACAGTAATACGTCCCCTGTTATTTTCTACTGACCACCATTGCTGGAAAAAAAAAATCTGCTGGAGTTGTTTTGTTTTGTTTGTCCTGTTGGGGTACTATAACAGAATTCTTTTTTAGAGATGCATTTGCAAACACTGCTCTGTGCAGTAACCAGCAGATGGTAATCAAGAGCAGATTGGATGCATGTCCTTGGAGAATTAAGCATAATACTACTGGCGCACGGAGCGTTTGCCAAATGAAGTTACAGTTTACAAGTTCAGCTTTAAATGCTGGATTGCTCAGCTATTTCCAGTTCACTGAAGTGCACGGAAGTCTGATTTGTCTGGCCTGCTTGAATATAGAACTTTGTGGTGGGCGGGGGTAGGAGGGGGCAGCATGTCAAATACTGTTATGGCTGTTGTCAAAGGATCTGCTCTGTTATAAACATGTAATCTGTCCTCCTGGAAGAATGGTACAGTTCAACATTAAGCCTGATGTTTGAGTACAAGCCATTCAAAAACGGAAAGATTTGAGAATGTGGGAAATAAAGCACAATAGGCTATAATAAATGTGATTAGAAGGTGGAAGGTATGAATTGGTACCATCAGGTATAGAGCAGTGGCATAAGGCTTAAGCTATAAGCTTTAAATGGGGTGTGTGTTTGTGTTTAAATGGATGTTATCAAAATGCTATTGAGCAGAAGTGGTATTGGGGGTCAGCCACGTGGAGCAGTGGCCAAGGGTCCAGCCCTATGAGATTGCCCTCTTGGCTGGGCTGGTCCATGAATCCTCAGTACCAGTGACAATGATAGTATCTGATCTGTCTGCATGAGTGGTTGGGGTGCCATGGGAGCAGTGACATGCAATGAAAAGTGACTGTGGAACCCATGGAGCTTTCTAGGGCTACCCAGAATGCTCTGTGCAATCACAAAGGAGGTTCTGGCTGTATTCTAGCCCATGATGCAACTGGCATATGGGAGCCACAAATATTACCCAAATTCTTTTGTTGTGTGGCTCTTTTAAGTAACTACCTAAATCCCAGTGAATGCTCTCTGATAGCTAGCTCACACTGTAACTAAATACAGTTCTTTTTCCAGCAGACCAGTAATGGTTTGTGACCGACCATTGCAGAAATGACTAGATTTCCATTTTATTGATTCATCTGCAATGAGTTGAAATGATTCTGTAAATAAGTTCTCATTCCAGTTTTGCTAAATTTTATTCTGAAACCCTGGAGAGAGAAAATTTAGATATGAAGTGCTGGGTTATAATTTATTATTCCAGTCTGAGCTCTTCTCCTCAGTCTTAAATTCAAATGTAAGTGAAAGTCGCTGAGCCAAGAGCTAAGAATAACTCAGAAGCTGTGGCAAAAGACTGGAGCACCCTCACTTTGGAGACATGATTAAAGGGAGACCAAGACACAGTTCTTTGCCTTAGTGTCTTGTCTTGTGGTTTGGTGTTTCTTTAATAATAATAATAATAATAATAATAATAATAATAATAATAATAATAAAGGTATTTATATACCGCCTTTCTTGGTCGTCAGATTTCTCCTCAGACTTTAATTCAAGGCGGTTTACTTAGGCAGGCTGTTTAAATCCCTGTAGGGATTTTTACAATTAAAGAAAAGTTCCATCTTTCAAGAACCACACAACATTTCAGATGGAACTTTTGGGGTCTGTATCAATTTCTGGCCTCCTCCCACACAAGCTGACAAGCAGCTCCTTTCAAAGAGCAGGTGGAATAACTCGGCTCAGCTTGTCAGCTGCTTCAAGGTCTCGTTGTTCATGGTGCCGGTGGCCTCGAACTGGCAACCTTCAGATGTTATCTTCAGGCAAACGGAGGCTCAACCCTCTAGACCTGTCATGAGGATGTCACGAGAATGTTAAGCCTCTGGCTAATTTGGGGCAGAACACTATGGTAGCAAAGGTGGGTTCCCAACATAGTAGCTACAGGGAGCAGCGCAGTAAGTATTGCAGGTGCCGCAATGTGCTGTGTAAGCAGCCCCTCCCACTTGCCATCAGAAACCATTCTGGGCAGCCAAAATGGCTCCAATGGCAAGTGGGAGGAGCAACTTACCTGGCACGTTTTGGCCTCTGCAATACTTACTGTGCCGCCCCTCCTGTAGCTATGCTACTGGTTTCCAAAGTGCCTGGATGAGGGGTGGGCAGTTGCAGAGGATATTTGGTTAGTGAGAAGGTTCACATAACCCTTCTCTGCCCACTGCTACTCCTTCCAACTGCGCTCCAGCCCTGTACTCTCATTACTCTCTACCCTGTGTTTTCCTTGGCATGTGTGGTTGTGCCCTGGAAAGTTCTTATCAAGTCTCTACTGGCAGACAGCAACAGCAGATGTCAAGGGAAAATATGTATACATCAACATCTGTACCAGTAAACTGAAAAAGAGAGTGTCAGATTGCACCCAGGCAATTTGCAATATCATAAGGCAATGTTAAAAGGGTTTAGATCAAAAGCATATTAGGAGAAAGCACTGTTTGGTTTCAAACACTTCCCCCCCCCCCAACTGTTGTTCAAAAGCAGATTCCTTTAATGACAGATCATTATCATGGCTGGGCATGACAGGTATCTGAAGCTGAATGCATAAGCATGCACATTTATTTATTTATTTATTTATTTATTTATTTATTTATTTATTTCCCACCTTTCCTATGCCAGACCAAATGCCTTTTAGCCAATCCCAGTTGGAGTATGGCCTGCTCAATAGCATATGTACCTTCCAAATTAACACATAGGACACAGATCTTCGGGAGCACAAATGGTTGGCAACCTTCAGTCTCGAAAGACTATCGTATAAGCCTACAGCACCCGGTATTCCCAAGCGGTCTCCATCCAAGTACTAACCAGGCCTGACCCTGCTTAGCTTCCAAGATCAGATGAGATTGGGCATGTGCAGGGTAACAGTTGCTGTCACCAGCCTCAAACATATTGATTATGAGTGGATGTACATACTTACAGCTCATTCCTTTAGGTTTCCCCACAACAGCATTCAGCAGTGCTGAACTGCTGAGGGAATGCACTCTCTCTCTCTCTCTCTCTCTCTCTCTCTCTCTGTGTGTGTGTGTGTCTGTGTATGAGAGAGAGAGAGAGAGAGAGAGAGAGAGAGAGAGAGAGATAAGGAGGCTTGAGAAGGGAAACAGAGAACTGTATAATGATTACCTCCAATATCCAAAGCTGGCAACATTTGCAGAAACACCAAGGTATTTAAGCAATTGAAGACAGCAACTGAGGAGATGTGATGATTGTAGACTGGAATTCTTTGTCCTTATAAAACAAAGGCTATTTTTTTTCCAAACAAGCAACCATGAATCAATTGTCTCTGAAACAAGCTCAGGCACCTGATCATATAATCCTAAGACCTATGGGGTGATCGGGATAAGAATGCAGTAGTAGAGCCCTGAATGCAATGCCTTCTTCCTTTTCCCTTATCTGCCCTACAATTCTACCCCAGGGCCAGAACTGGTAGACACACTGCCATCACAAGAATTGAGCCAGGCAGAGAGTAACCATCCTTGGTAGCCTTCTTACAGAGAGAATTCCCCCAAACTTAACTACAAGCATGTAGCCAAGAATCGAGGAGGACTGGATAAGGGTCTGAGTTCAACCAACCACAGGCAGGTAAAGAGATAAAATGAAAAAAGAGAGGTTATTAAAAATACAAGGGGTGGGTGGGTTGGATAATACAAAAAGGAAAGAATAGTAGAATCAGGATTGGAAAATAGCTTGAATGTTAGCAATGCCCAGCTGCAGATTTTAGGGGGGGGGGGGGGAGAAAACAAGCAGGCAAACTTCAAAGCAAAATAATTCCCTAATGCATCTTAGCTAACTGGTCCTTATCTGTACTTACTTGGGACCATAGCTTTCAGGATGTCATTACACCTCTGTGATCCCCACAGAGATGGGTAAGAACTTGACTACACACAGGTGCTTTCTCAGAGGGAGCCAAAATGGAACACATTCAAACATCCTTAGGTAGGACCTTGAGAAACCAACATTTGATGATGTCTTTGTCTTGCCTGATTGGATGTTTTATGACCACCTGGGAATCCATATCTGGCCTTTGACTAGGTTTGGATACCTAGTTGGCTGGTGCATGCCAATCCCAGCAGGTGTTCTGGCTAGGGCCTCATGTTCTTTGGGAAACTAGATGAAGAAGACAGTGTACCCATAAAACAACACAGCACCAGAACCGGCGGACATCCATTAAAATTGAGTGTTGGGAGAGTTAGAACAAACAAAAGAAAATACTTCTTTATCCAGTGGGTAATTAATCTGTGGAACTCCTTGATACAGGATGTTGCAATGACATCCGGCCTAGATGCCTTGAAAAGGGGATTGGATAGATTTCTGGAAGAAAAGTCCATTACAGGTCACAAACCATGATGGACATGTGCAACCTCCTGGTTTTAGAAGTAGGCTACTTCAGAATGCTAGTTGCAAGGGAGTGGCAACAGGATGCAGGTCTCTTGTGTTCTTATGTGCTCCCTGAGGCATCTGGTGAGCCAGTGTGAGATACAGGAAGCTGGACTAGATGGGCCTTTGGCCTGATCCAGTAGGGCTCTTCTTATGTTCTTAGTTGGTGCATTCTTGACTTCGTGTTTCAGGCAGCCCTTCCTTTCAGGAACCTGGACCTGTCAGCAGAGTGGCAACATCTGGTGCAACAGTAGCTGTTGGTTTTTGCTGGGTGCTTGAGTGAAGACCAGGACTTGGCATCCCTGCCTGTTCACCTTCATGGCCCCAGTGGCTCTCCTAATGTGGCCTTTCCCCTTCACTGCTTCAGAGCTGCCTGCCAGCCACTCTCCCACAGCCTTGTAGCAGTGTGTGAAAACTGCAGAGGAATTGTTACAGTTGCTCAGGGCAACAGGAATTTATGATACGTTTTGCATCATAATTTAGAAGCCTGGAAAGAGGAACATTGTGTGCTGCAGAACAGCTCGCCCCAAGGCTCCTCCCAGCATCCTATTGATGGCCCCCTTGCTGCAAGTGATCAGAAGTCAAAATAACCACCTAATAAACAGCTGGTGGCAAGCAAGAAGTGGACTAGATGTACCTTTTAGGTACCCTTGGTTATGTCAGCCCCCCCTCCTGTTTTCCATTTGTGTTTGCTCCTCTGAGTCCCAGTATGAGGTTAAAGACAGAGCTAACAATTCCAGGCCCCTGTATTTTGCCAGGTCTATTGCATTATTTTTTTTCAACATAAAAGATCCTCTGAAAAGGCTTCTAATGGGAGTCCAAGGTGGAAAAACATGCTAAGTTACCTGTTATGGAGGATAAGTCTGAATTTGCACAGAGGGTGTATTGCTAGCTTGAAACTGTTCTGTGTTTCTGCTTTCCACCCCCTCTGGGAAAAGAGGATACTGAAGGGTGTCATTGATTTATCTAATAAGGTGTTAATTTCTCTTTTTTAAACCTATACACAGATTGAGGAGGAAGCAAGCAAGCACGCAGGTATGCAGGTCCTGCTAGTCCCAAGGCCATAGTAAGCCCCCAGTAGCATCCCTGGAACTTCTAGCTCAAATAATTTGAAATGCTTTCTTTTCCTCTGACAAATTTCAGCTGCACCCCAACTGTCCTTTGCAGGATTCTAGGCTGCCTTTTTAGTTCAACAGGAGGGCGTGACTCCGGATGCAACTTGTGTTAGTTGCAGATTACAGGGGAGGCAAAGGGGTAGTGGATTTAGATGCCTTTCACACTGAATCTGATGCTTCCTCCCTCCAGCCCCCTGCAGACATGAGCCACATTGATCTGCTTTCAGCTCACTCAACCAAGAAGCAGATCATCCAGTTCCTTGCTGTGCTCCTTGTATGGTTTTCTCAAACCCCGAGAGAGTGATTTCGGGTTTATATTGTACAGGAACTGCACAGATAAAGGAGCGCCTGCATTTGCACAATCCTTTTAAATAAAACCAGAAGGCCCTCAAGTCCAGGTTTGCAAAAACTGCACAAGAAGCATGGTAAGGGCCCTTTAAAACTCCATAGTACCATGACAGAGGTGGCAGAATCTGGGGATTCTGATGGCCATTTGGGACTCTATATTTCACTATTGAGTGCAAATCACTATCAATCACTCTGATGTTGGCACATTATGCTTTTTACCTTGGATGTGAATATTACTTCAGGTCTTTTCTGCCCAACACCAAAAGAGCTTCAGAAAGAACATTTTCAACACATGAGAAGGAACAGGTGGGGCAGAAGAAGAAGATAAATGAACTAAAGAGTTTAGAGCTGGAGTGTCATGGGCATCGAACACACAGCATGGGGATTTTCCATCAGCTTGAAAGCAAACTGAACACTGGACTTTGGAAACAAACACAGAGCATAGAAGTTTCAGCAACTAGAAGACTTATAAGAAGTTCTCTTGGGGTGATGACTCAGGACCCCAACCACATAACACGGAATTGCTTTTCTTACTTTAACTTGGTAATACATATATGGGATTGTTTAATTCACTCTTGTATTTTTTTTTTTTAAATGAGAGCATTTAATGTAATAATTGTATATTATATACCAGGACCCACTTGATCCTGTTTTCCTGTTGGGACCCACCTAGCTTTACAACAGGAATGGGCAAACCCCGGCCTACAGGCCATTTGGAGCTCACAGGGACCCCCAATCCGGCCTGCAGGGAGCCCCCAGTCTCCAAAGAGTCTCTGGCCTGTCAGAGACTGTTAGAGCCCATGCTGGCCTGTGACTGTGTATGTCTCCATGTGTTTCTGGCTTGGTCTGGCTTGGTCTATATTTTTTTCACTGTGCAAGAGGTATGTGGAAAACTGTTCATAGTTCTTATGTGGTTCCACATGCCTGTATTACAGTTCTCATGCGTATTATAAATAAGTTCAGTAAAATTCATTCATTCATTCATGTAATTTCCATCTCTAATGTATTCATTTATGTAAACTTATTCAAATTTGAAATGTACATTAATTATTTTATTTCTCTGGCCCCCCGACACAGTGTCTGAGAGATGAAGTGGCCCTCCTGCCAAAACGTTTGCCCAGTCCTAAAGCACTAAAAAGCTTACTTTACCAGCTGCTCAAGCCTCTGTTTTTACCCTTTTTACTAAAGGAGGGGACCACTTTCTGGTACATTTGTTGAGCTCCACATTCATCAGATTGGGACCATTCTGTTGTTCTTGCAATCCCCTCCACCTGCCTTCCATAGGAGCTGAGGTAGTCACCTACTCATGAGTAAACACGCATGTGTGGCTCAGTTTTGCTTTCCATAAGGCTCAATAAATTTTCCTTTTTGGGTATTAGCTTATCAGTTTCAGTTTTACAACCCACCAACAATCAACAAGCTTACCCACTCGTAGGTCCCAACCCATAGTATGGAAATTCTTATACCATCTGGTAGGTTTAAAAAAAAAAAAAAAATTCCAGTAGACTTCTGAATACCATTATGGATTGTAAGTCCCTTTTCCAAATTATTGAGAAATCTTGTGCCATGATTGCTCAGCGGAGCCCCCAAGGACAGTTTCCCATTGAGTCCCCATTGGGAACAAGCAAGACAGGATGGGCCTATTTCCTAGTCAAGGGGCCCTATGTTCAAGGACTTGAAATTTTAATCCAATGAAATTTTGGGCCCACAGCAGGTGGAGAGATCCAACTTTTGCAAAACACACCAGATGGTGTCTTAACTATAAGTATTGCTTTATTGTTATGGTTGTTTTACACAAAAAGCAGAAACAGAAGTAAAAGAAAATACTGAAAAATAAATTATGTGCAGCAATAATCCTATGCATGTTCACTCAGAAGTTTTACTACATTCAAAGGGGTTTACTCCCAGGCAGGCATGCATGCATAGGATTGCAACTTGACAGCCCAATCCTATCCATGTCTACCCAGAAGTAAGTCTCATTAAAGTCAATGGGAAAGTGTGAATAGGATTGGGCTGTCAGGCTGCAATTCTATGTATGCTTTCCTAGGCGTAAGTCGTTACAGAAAATAGTGAGATTTATTTCTGAGCAAACATGCAGAGGAATGCACTATATGTTTCTCAAAAGATACTCTGATTTAATGAGAAGAACCCGAGATGTGCAACAAATGCACAAAAAGTGTGCAGGGGTCAGCATCAAGTCCTGATCATATGAAGACAAGGTACTACTCTTTTTCTATTCTCTGGTTAGAATGGGCAAAATACACAGTGTCAGGACAAGCCATAGTTACAGAACAGAATTACTCATCCAGACTCCTGCATAACAAAATGTTCAGTTTCTGCGCTGGGTTATGGTATCTCCCAGACCATTCAAACAAACCACTAAATCAATGTTTCTCAAACTGTGGGCTGTGAGCCAATTTCAGATGGGTCCCCATTCATTTCAATGTGTATTTGATTTTTAATATATTAGATTTGATGCTACCATCACATGTGATTGCATTTGGAGAAATGTTACAGGTCTATACTTTTAACAGGCTACTATTGTATATTGTATTGGCAACCTTCAGTCTCGAAAGACTATGGTATCGCGCTCTGAAAGGTGGTTCTGGCACAGCGTCTAGTGTGGCTGAAAAGGCCAATCCGGGAGTGACAATCCCTTCTACACCGGGAGCAAGTGCAGTCTGTCCCTGGTCTGTCTCCCTGGCTATGGGCCTTCCTTCTTTGCCTCTTTGCCTCAGTCTGTTGGCCAAGTGTCTCTTCAAACTGGGAACGGCCATGCTGCACAGCCTGCCTCCAAGCGGGCCGCTCAGAGGCCAGGGTTTCCCACTTGTTGAGGTCCATCCCTAAGGCCTTCAGATCCCTCTTGCAGATGTCCTTGTATCGCAGCTGTGGTCTACCTGTAGGGCGCTTTCCTTGCACGAGTTCTCCATAGTGCTTTTAACAATGGTTGTCAATGGGGCTTATTCCAGGGTAAGTGTGGATAAGATTGCAGCCTTTGGGATGTTTGGGGAATTTTTTTTTTTAACAGATCAGCAACTGCTGGGCAGCCCAGTCCTGAGCTACCTAGAGAGTGGGGCTGCTGCTAAGCCAAAAATGGCAGCTCTTCAGAGGAAGGAGACTTTCATCCCCTTCCCTTGGGTAAGGGAAGCAGCCCTGCAATGGAGCTACTCAATTTTGCGCCACTCTTGAGCTGGCGCAGAAGCAAGGAGTCCCCTGTCAGACGTGAGGCCTAACACAAGGTTTAACTGGACCCTGAGCTCCACCGGTCCTGCGTCCTTCCCCCCCTTCCCTGCTACACCCCCTCCCAGAACACCTCCTCCCCGCCTCTCCCTACGTTCCCATTCACCCCTCTGCTGCCCGATAGATTGGGTGAGCTGCTGGGACGGTGGACTGCAGGCCCAGCACTGCAGCTGGCCCAGTGCGGGCTTGCACTGGGCTAGCTCCAGCGCTGGGCCTGCAGTATGTGTTGCAGGCATGCCTTACGGCACATTTGCAACACTGCATGCGTGATGTATACCAGTGCGCTGGACCCTGAATGGGGGTCCTGAGAGGGTTAGAAGGGTTCTTCTTTTAATATTTGTTTAAACTTATACTTAATGTAAAACTTTGAATTTACTTAATTAATTGATTTGATTTTATCATATGGGGGTGTTTCCTGCTTGATGATGTCACTTTTGGCCATGACATCACATCCAGTGAGTCCTGACAGATTGTCATTGTAAAGAGTGGGTCCTGGTGCTAAAAAGTTTGAGAACCACTGCCCTAAACAAATTTATTTCTGGTTCAGCAACTAGTTTTCTGTGAGGGGTAGTTGCAGGAGAGAATGTAGGGTGAGGGGCTAAGACCATACTTACCAATGCCAAAATGGACTGCCAAAAAGTCTTGTTGCTGCAGCTACCACTACCCAACACCCCTCTTTTCCCTGGATTGATGGCTTGGGGGGGGGGGCAGGTATTCAAGGGGCTTGACTGGGCTTGTAGGTCCTTCATTTGCTATCCTCAGCTGATTGTATATGGAGTCTCTAGTATCCAGTTGTGGGACAGTAAATCTCATTTTACTATTATTAATAATATCACCATATATATATGTTTTCATATAATGTTCATATGTTCCATACAGAACATTGCATGGAAAAAGAGCAAATCTATGTGGAACCTGAACATAAGAACATAAGAACAGCCCCACTGGATCAGGCCATAGGCCCATCTAGTCCGGCTTCCTGGATCTCACAGCGGCCCCACCAAATGCCCCAGGGAGCACACCTGATAACAAGAGACCTGCATCCTGGTGCCCTCTCTTGCATCTGACATAGCCCATTTCTAAAATCAGGAGGTTGTACATACACATCATGGCTTGTAACCCGTAATGGATTTTTCCTCCAGAAACTTGTCCAACCCCTTTTTAAAGGCATCCAGGCCAGATGCCATCACCGCATCCCGTGACAAGGAGTTCCACAGACCAACCACATGCTGAGTAAAGAACTATTTTCTTTTGTCTGTTCTAACTCTCCCAACACTCAATTTGAGTGGATGTCCCCTGGTTCTGGTGTTATGTGAGAGTGTAAAGAGTATCTCGCTATCCACTTTGTCTTCCCATGCATAATTTTGTATGTCTCAATCATGTCCCCCCTCAGGCGCCTCTTTTCTAGGCTGAAGAGGCCTAAATGCCATAGCCTTTCCTCATAAGGAAGGTGCCCCCGCCCAGCAATCATCTTAGTTGCCCTCTTTTGCACCTTTCCCATTTCCACTATATCCTTTTTGAGATGCGACGACCAGAACTGGACACAGTACTCCAGGTGTGGCCTTACCATAGATTTGTACAACGGCATTATAATATTAGCCGTTACAATAGTATTGTTCTCAATACCTTTTCTAATGATCCCAAGCATAGAATTGGCCTTCTTTACTGCCACCGCACATTTGGTCGACACTTTCATCGACTTGTCCATCACCACCCCAAGATCTCTCTCCTGATCTGTCACAGACAGCTCAGAACCCATCAGCCTATATCTAAAGTTTTGATATTTTGCCCCAATGTGCATGACTTTACACTTACTGACATTGAAGCGCATCTGCCATTTTGCTGCCCATTCTGCCAGTCTGGAGAGATCCTTCTGGAGCTCCTCACAATCACTTCTGGTCTTCACCACTCGGAAACGTTTGGTGTCGTCTGCAAACTTAGCCACCGCACTGCTCACCCCTGTCTCCAGGTCATTTATGAAGAGGAAATAACTAGCCATTTATGCTAGAATTTTGATGCACAAATTCACATGGGTTTTTTTTTGTTTTACTTTTTGTAAAGAGTTGATTATCCAGATGAAGCTCTTTGAAAGCCAAACCAGCAGCGATAACATTAAGGAAACTTCAAGCACAGCTTTAATCGCACTCATGTGTTCTTTATTCAGAGGATTCAAGAGGGCACCTTTACAGGAATAAGTACAATCTGGAAGAATTCAAGGGTACTGTAGCATTGAAGCTAATCAGATTCCATTTCAATGGCTGGGAAAAATCTGATGTGCTATAAGTAATGAATAAAGTGCCCGATGTGTTCAGGTTGGTGGTGCTGGAATCTGTGAGTCATTTGAAGTTGTACCTTTACACCCAGGGGGACGTCAGCATCCTGGATAAGTACAGGCTGGCCTTCAGATCCAAAGGCCTCTGCTGTACAAGCTGGATGGAGTGACTGAAACTCTGCCTCGAGAATTTTGGCAAGCTCTGACGGAGTTGAAATACTGTATTTCTAAATAGATCTTTGGAAGTGGTGCCTAATCCCTTGGAGCTAGTGTGATAGAAACTATTTGGGTCACCAAAATCTGGCTTGATCATTATGGGAAAATGTTCTGAGTGCACGTATCTGTCTACCACCCTCTCTGCTGCTCCGACATTTCTGTGTTGAGGGCTCAGGGATAATTAGCTCAATTACATCCATTTGGTGGTGGTGGGGGGAGTGCACTGTTTTTAACACTGCAGTACAGTTGCAGCACTCTCCCTTTCTCCTTCAGCCCCTTCCTCTTTCATGGGATGCCAGGATCTCCGTGGGAAGGAACGGCCTTGTAATTCAGCCTCCCCTATCGAAGGCACACATGTGTTCAACGTGGCTCTTTCTTTTCCCTCTGGTTTTGTTGTCTTTTGTGTTCGTTCTCTCTTGACAAAAGACAATCAAGACAAATGAAGACTTCATCACCATGATCACAGCCAAGACATCTGGGGAGGAATGGGAAAGACACACACACACACAGACAGAGCAGAATAGCTAGAGAGGAACGGTGACAGCCGGTCTGCGTCATTCAGGGACGGAGGGTTTCGAAGAAGTGAAAGTGGTGTTGTCACCCGTAGGCAATGAGGCTCGATAATGGCACTGAACAGAATCCCTGTTGGTGCTCAATTGTGATCAGGACAGGTGGAAGACTGGAGAAGGCTGTGCGCACATAATGGATGGGGTTTGTGCCCAGAACTATTCAGACAACAAAATGACACTACACCAGTTGTCAGGTGTGTGTTCTCTTGCCTCCTATAGACTATTAACTCCGGAGTTTAGTAGCTTTTAACCAACTTTAAGGAAGGTGGTGATAGTGGCCATAGATTGGTCACTGCTGCTGAGCTGGGCTTAATCTCTCCCTAAAGATATGCCCGGGCTCAGGTCTGCTCAAAAGGCCTTTGCCTCTGTCCTGGAAGGCAATCCTGGTGATACAGAAGGTGGCTGGGTATAAAGTTGAAGTTGTCTCTATGGCTGAAGGGAACCGACGCTCTGTGCATGCTCAGAGGCACACTGCCTATTATTTCACACATTCCAGGGCAGGAGTGGGATTATAGGCAGTTTGAAAAAGAAAACTTCACATCCAGACCTGAGCAGGACCATTCAGTTGTAAAAGAGAGGCGATGGGGGCACCTGCAAGGCCAACCTTCTGTCTTGGGAAATCCATGTCTCCAAGTCAACTTGTGCGTGCGTATTGGGGGGGGGGGGGAAGGCGCTCAGGTGGCTACTGGAAAGGGGGGCTCAGAGGTCCGCCAGGATAAATATGGGATTGCTAGTCATTTCTCGGGGCTGATACCCACTGGGGAGGGGAGGGGGGCTCAAATAAAGTCCAGGAGTTGCTTCTTCTCCCCGTCCTCTCTCCAGACCTCCCTAGAGGCGCCAGGTGAACCCAGAGGAAGTCCGGTGTGGCAGAACCCTCTCTCCGGTAGGGTGGAGACGGGGGGGGGGAGAAGCAAGAAGAAGGGGTGGGTTTGCACCCCTGTTGCCCCCAAGAGGGTGACTGTAGAAGGGGATCGGGGTGGGGGGCGAGAGGGGCTGGTGGGGGAGGCGGGCGCATCCTCGCCCCCCATGTGCCACCACCGGGATCGGGGCCCCAACCCAGCCCAGGCTCGCCCCCTCACCTCCTCCTCCTCCTCCTCTCCGCTTTCTGGAGTGCGCCTGGCTCCTTCGCTCATTCTCCAGGCAGGCAGGCAGGCAGGCGGCGAGGCGGGCGGCTGGGAGTGTGTGTGCGCCGGCGGTGGGTCCGCGTCCCTCCCTCTCCCCCCACCCACCCCGTGCGCGCCTCTGCCTCTCCTCCTCCGGCGGCGGGCTCTCATCTCTCCTCCTCTGGACCAGGCGCTGGACGACGGGGGGGGGACGGGACGTGCGACCCGGCTTAAAGTATGGCCAGCAAAGATGGTTTCTGCCAAGGAGCCAGCCATCGCCATGTCCTCGGGGCTGCTTCTGCCCATCACCTTCATACACTTCCTGTGCCTGACGACCTGGTGAGTAGTGGTGGGACCCCCCCCCCCACGTCCCCTGCCCTCCTATCCCCCTGGCACCCACCACCTGGGCGACTTGGGCTACTGGGCAATGGAAGAGAGTGAGCTGGGGGGGGGAGTTGAGGGGAGAAATCAAAGGCCCCCCTTGTTTCTCAGCCCTCCTTCCCTTGGGTCCCCTTGCCTTGAGACCCCCTCTCTTGGGTCCCCTTGCCTTGACACCCCCTCCCCTGATCTCTTGCCTTGTTTCATGTTTCTCTCTTTCCCCCCACCCCTCATTTTTTGCCCCCCCATACCTTTTCTCTCCCCCCCCCTTGCAGTTTCACCGTGCTCCCAGGACAGTTCAAAAAGGAGGAGAAATTATGGCCAGAGAATTTCACACGCATCCTGGACCGACTCCTGGATGGTTATGACAACAGGCTGCGTCCTGGATTTGGGGGTATGGTTGCACTGTGTACGCTCCCTGCCTGCCTGTCTGTGCTGAGTCTGCCTGTGTGTCTTGTCTGTGGGGGAAAAATAAACCTGCCTTAGGTATGCCTCTCTGAACAACCACCAAAAAGTAATGATGATTTTGTTGTTGACACCTCGCAGGCGTTGTTGAACCCCCTTTTCCTCTCCCCCAGCTCTCCAAAACCCTGTCACTTTTGATGGGAAAGAGGGGAGGAGTGGGGGGGGAGGGAGGCCAGATAGATCCTGCTGATCCCCCCCCCCCACAACAATTCCAGTTTGTGGCACCGAAACCTGCTCTTTTCCTGCTTGACAAGCTCCAAGCCACCCACTGGTTCCAGCACCACTGCTCAGATCTGTTTCCTGGGTGCTTCTTAGGCTGTATTCAGAACAAACCAGCCTGCCAGGACATGGAACAGGAGTCCAAAGGAAGTTTGGCCACCTTCTCGGAGTCCAGCTCACATACCCTTTGGGGGTTTGAAGGTTGGCAAGTAGGAGAGCCATGGATGGGCCGGCCCTGTGCCAGTTTTGGGACCCCTCTTTCCTCGCTGGGTCTGCCACTTCGAACCAGAGAACACAGGGATTGTGTCACCCACCCCTCTCCTCCCTCTCTTTCAGTGGGTCATGCACACATCATGATAGGAGGGGAATTGGGAGTTGCTCGCCTGGCTCCTGGCACTTTGGGGGCAGCAATCACTTGGCAGTCTGTCAAAGGAGAACAACTGCAGCTGCTGCTCCTCTATTAAAAACACACCCGCACACTCCGGCACTCCAGCAGAGATGGTGGTGGTGGTGGGGAGATAAATAAATGCTTGAAATCTTGCACCTGCATCTGGCTGGAGCTTGGCAACCATGTTCCCATGAAGACTCCCATCTCTCACAGATGGTAGCTGCAGAAAGTGTCAATGCAAGAGTATTTGTGCTCTCCCTGAACTATTTGAGCTGGGGGGGCTATAGGTTCAGTGTCTCTGCTCTCCTGATTTCCCAACAGCAGTTCCATTTGGTTTCATTGCCATCTCTTAGCCCCCCTCCCCCCGAGGCTAGCTACACTTGCTCATTTTATCTTGATTTTGTGAGTTTGGTGGCTTGAAATGTATGTCAGTGCCAGGACAGATCTGTGAGCAGAGGAGGTGTGAGTTGGAGTGGTGACCCTGTCTCTCCAGAAAGTTCTCCAAGCCCTGTGGGGCGAGGAGGGTTAACCACACTGCACTGGCCCCATCTTTTTTCCACGATCAAGTGTTGAAGTTTGCTTTCTCCCAGCTCTTCCACATTCATGGAGACGGGTAGATGTCAAAGTATAGGATGAAGTGATGAAGATATTTTGGGGGCTACTATGCAACCAGCGTCGAGCAAGGACTTTGCTTAGGCTTGTTCTGCGAAAAGATTTGTGCTTCTTTCCTTAAGTGCTTTCTTTAGACATGTGATACACCTACGCGGGCATCAGTGCCAACAATTTCCATATATGCTGTTCTCCAGTGCAGGCATAAACTTAATAGGAAGCAATGTGCCTCTTAACAGTCTCTGCTTATTTTGGACATCCTTTCAGGAGAGTAGGGCTTTCTGTGGGCTCTGGTGGAGAATATGACACCAACCTGATCAGAATGTCAGAGATAATCAGTTATACAAATGGCCTTGTGCCGTCTGACTTTCCTAGTCTTTTCATGTTTTTCTCCTAGGTGTGTGCCAAATGTTGTTGCCGGAGCACAAACATCAGGCATTTGTGGGTGCATAAGTGACATGGTATGTTTCTGGGCCAGCTTCTGGTCATGCAAACTTTTGTAACAGAGAGCACTTTGCCAGGAACAATAAAAAGCCACCTGATTTTCTAGAGCCAGGCTCCAAAGAACTGTGCCACATGCCCCAAAGGGCTTCAACATGCAGTTCTTGAACAGCAGTCACATTATAAAGGTTCAAAAGGAGTTTGCACTACAGTGCAATGTTTCTCAAACTGTCAATCTTAAGTGGGTCCCCATTCATTTCAATGTGTACCTTTACTTTTAATATATTAGACTTGATGCTGCCATGGTATGTGACTGCATTTTAGGAAATGTTATGGATTGGTGGTTTTAACAGGCTACTTTTAACAGTGATACGCAATGGGGCTTACTCCAGGGTAAGTGTGGATAGAATCGCAGCCTTTGAGATATTTGGGAAATATTTTTTAAACAGATCAGCAACTGCTTGGGAGAGTTAGGAGGGTTCTTTATTTTAAATACACTTTTAAACTTATATTTATTATACACTTTTAATTTAATTAATTAATTGATTGATTTGATTTTGTTGTATGGGAGGGTGCTATTCCAGCTTGATGATGTCACATTCCTGCTTGTTGATGTCACTTCCGGCCATGATATCACTTCCAGATTAATGACATCACTTCCAGTGGGTCCCGACAGATTGGCATGCTAAAAAATGAGTCCTGGTGCTAAGAAGTTTGAGAAGCGTTGCAGTATAGCATAAAAGGCTACTGTTCAAAGTCCACTGAGCATAAGTGTTTAGCTGTGCTTAGGCTGCAATCCTAGACACACTTACCTGGGAATCAGTCCCATTAAACTCAATGGAACTTACTTCTGAGGAGTCTTGCGTAGGTTTGCTATGGACAGCCATTATTTTGATCTTGACCGTTATGTGGAACGCCATGGGGAAACATGCCCTTTTGGGTTTTAAATTTCAGATAGGTTGAATCACAAAGTATTGTTATATCAGTTTAGGCATATGTGTTTGACTGTTGAGCAGCTGGAGTTTACAGACAGTTGTAATGCCCCTGGAGCTTGAGATCTTGGGGTTGCAGACTGTTCTATTGACCTCAGAACTTATGTTTGTTGTCTCCTGCTGGCTGGTTTCTTTTTTTGTTGTCTCTTGCTGGCAAGTCTTGCAGGTTTAGTAAATTTCAAGGGCTGAAAAGCAGGGTTAGAACTGAAACCAAAACAAATGGAAATGGTAATGTTAATTGTCTGAAGTGGCTTAAACATTTGCACTAGTGAGTAACTATAGGGCGCACTCCAGAGAAGTACTTGGGCCAGCGCAAGGGGCCTCCTTGTGAGTTGGCAAGGTGAGGGCGTGGAGGTTCGCTGGCCTGCGGAGGAGTGTGGGCCTGTGGAGGCTGACACAAGCCTCCATGCTGACAGAGTCTTGCTTTGGCCAAGCTTGACTGACGCAAGACTACAGGGTGGGCGGGGAGGAGGCGGAGAGAAGTCTAAGGAGGCGTTCGGAGCAGGTGGAGGGCGGGTGGTTGGTGGCCCAGGGTGGGCAGATGGGGAGTGGGAGACGGGACAGGGACCTGTCAGTTATTCAGGATCCCAACCCTTGTTCCTGGGGAGTTCAGAGCAGCTTCAAGCTGCTCTGCTCTCCTCAGACTTGTGCTACTTCAGGAGGCGATGCAACTCCAAGGAGACTCATAGTGGCCAGGGTGGCTTACCCAGAGGTAAGGGGAAGACTTTCCCCATACCTCTGGCTGAGCCAATTTGGGCCCCTATCCTGCGCTGGATACAGCGCAAGCCTCTTGGCTTTTCTTGGTGGAGGCTTTTTTTGTACCCAGCGTGTAATTAGTTTGTGGAACTTTTTGCCACAGGAAGTAGTGATGGCATCTTGCCTGGATGCCTTTAAGAGGGGATTGAACAAATTTCTGGAGGAAAAATTCATTACAGGTGACAAGTCAAAGTAGGTATGCGCAAGCTCGATTTTAGGTTATGCTGCCTCTGATTGCCAGATGCAGGGGAGGGCACCCGGACGCAGGTTGTGCCTGTTGCCTTGTGCTCCTTGGGGTATTTGGTGGGCCACTGTGATAAACAGGAAACTGGACTAGATGGGCCTTTGGCCTGATCCAGTGGGGCTCTTCCTATGTTCTTATGCCTGTTCCAGGGCAGGATAGGATTGCACCCATAGTCTCTGAGTGATTGACCATAAGCTACCTAGATATTGAAGAAACAGGTGTATGAACTCTTGACTCCCTCTCCACCAGCTGAATCGAGTCCCACCAGCCAAATTTGATCTTACCTAGTTTGTATTGCTTCCAAATTTCTAAATACAACCGAAAAATAGGGTGTTTGATTTTCTAAAATGCATCGAAAAATGTCAACTTCCGAGTTCCATACAGAATCTATTTTTGCTCTACTGTGAGCTTCTGTGTGATAAAGGAAGAAACGGTTAAAGCCTCAGTTATCTGAATTTAAAATCCCCTTTACTCACATTATGGCATGATGGGAGCTGCTTGCGCATGGTGCAGTTTTGTGGGAAAATGAGTTTCCGTGTAAAGGAAAATGTGTCTTTCACTTCTGATAATGTATGACTGTCTGAATGATCTAGGTCCATAGATTCATAGAGTGAAAAGCTATTCAAATGGGTCATCTGTTGGTTGGATCATTAGAGGTTCAGACAGAGTTATACAGAACTTATGGCATACGGATCTAGACAGAACAGATAGTGAGCTTGTGAGTGGCTATACACGTAACATTTTATTGTTACGCATGTACTTATGAATGGAATGTGTGGATGATACAGGCGTGTATTTGGAAGCACTTATCAGTGGCATCACTAGGTTTTGCTTTTTCCAGTGTGGGAAGCCAGTGTGTTACCCCCATAATGGACCTCCACCCATGCAGTGAGCTGGGCAACTCCTCGGGCAGTGGGCGTGGTGATGCACTATTGTGCCACCCCATTGGTTTTTTGGCTTTAACTTTTGATAGAGATATTTCAACACAGTTTATTTCATTGCATTCTGCATGAAATAACACAGTGATTGATGTATAACTTGATGGTATTATTTGAAAACACCAAGATTTTTAAAATTTTGGTCAATAGTGGTGTCACCCTCCCCTGTGCATGTCACCTGGTGTGTCCCGCACCCCCTGCACCTCCTAGCAATGCCACTGGCACTTGACTAGGTATATTCATTAAAGAACAAGAATAGCTAGAGCTTTTGGGCAGGAGGTCTGGTCTAGAGGGTTGAGCCTCCGTCTGCCTGAAGATAACATCCACAAGGTCGCCAGTTGGAGGCCACCAGCACTGTGCGACCTTGAAGCAGCTGACAAGCTGAAGCCGAGCTATTCCATCTGTTCTGAGCGTGGGAGGATGGAGGCCAGAATGTGAAGCCAGATCGGAATGAAACACCTGAATGTAGTGGTTCTTGAAAGAAAGAACCTTCTTTCAAATTGTAAAAATCCCTATTTAATAAGGGATTTAAATAAAAGCCTGCCTATGTAAACCACCTTGAATAAAGTCTTGAATAAAGACCAAGAAAGGTGGTATATAAATACCTGTTGTTGTTGTTGTTGTTGTTGTTGTTGTTGTTATTTTGGTTGAGACCTGGGCATCTGATGGTAAACTTGTTAGTTTCCATGAAATGGGTAAAATGGCCCTGTGGCTTCCTACTGAATGTAGAACTAGCAGCAAACCAGAGTTTGCTGCTATATCATATGTGAAAGAGCCTGTAGCTTGGATCATTGGAAAATGACGGTTTATAACATGGCATATACATTTGTGTGCACATTTGGAATTGAAGGAATATTCAGAAAAAGCATGGAGGGAGAAGCCTTAAATCCTAAATTGGGTATTAAATCATTTTTTCGCTTCTTCCTCAAGTTCAAGCTAAAAAGTAAATGGTTTTCATGTTTTAAGCTTATGACAAATAGACTGAACAATATACTCTGATGTTAGGAGATAGCATCTATCCAATGCTGCTTTTTCTCGTAAAGGTACTTTTTAACTGAACTGGGGAAAAAACTCTTGTCACAATTTTATCATGCGGTTGTGTGCAAAGGTTTGTTTCTTTGACATAATTCACAGTAATTGCAGTTGATTAATCATTAAAATATTTACTATCTAAATCAAATATTCCTTTTTTCTTCTAGTTTTGGGGTTTTCAGCTGATAAATATTTATGATAGAAGTGACTCTTTTTTTTTAAATTGGGTCATTCGCCCACTTTAAAAAGGATAGTAAACAAATGTCAGGAAGGATGACAAGATTCATGGAGAAAAGAAAAGTTAATGTTTAAGTTGCGCTGCATGCTGACAAACGGTGGAATATTTAATGCAGGAGCTGATTCACCTGGCAAGTGCATGAACTTTCCAGAGAGGTTCTGTTTTTAGATTTCACAGAGCTGGGTCTCTGTTGCCAAATCCTATGGAGTTACCTGCATTAGTGTAGCAGGGGAGGCTGGTATCTGGCGCCAGGTGACACAGTGACGAACTTTGTGTCATCGCGTCACCCCTTGTCACCCCCTCCTCTGCACACGTGCTACCCTGGTCCCGGAAATGGTTGCATTGGAGCCATATGGGGACATGGTGGGGAGGGAGGGCTGATTGCCATGCTGCCAAGATAAGTGCGGTCACTCCCCCAGCAGAGGCAGCGGAAAACCGCCACTCTGCCATGGGGGGAAATGTACCCCCCTGGACCCGGCTTAGTTATGCCACTGGTTATCTGTGTGCTATTTGGATGTTGTTACATCATTAAATGTGGAATTTGGGTTTCCGTTAACATTCCCTGGACAATCTCGGCTTTTATTTCAAAATCTATTTTGTTTCTAAAATTTATAACCTGTATTCTAGGGACAGGGCTCTCAAAGCAGCGAACAATCTTTAACAGCTTAGCAGTGCCATGATAGAAACATGGCATTGTCCGGTATGAGAAAAACAAGTAGAAATGCATTAAACAGCCAGTCAAGAAAAGTGAGCCTCAATCTCTTTCTTGCTATCCAAGTGCCTTCCTAAACAAGGAAGTCTCCGCTAGGAGTGAGCTGGCCATTTTCCAATGCTCTGGGTACAGTAGTTAACATCCTTCACTAATGGAAAGACTCAAGGCACAGCCTTAACCAGTGGTTACAAGGCATGAAGAGGAAGCACATGAAAAGAGAACAGCGTTCCCATTTCAGCAGTGGCATCACAAGGGTTTGCATCACCCGGTGTGGGAGGCCTGTGTGTCACCCCCATGATGGGCCTCCTTCTATGCAGTGGGCAGAGCAGTGCCCTGGGCGGTGGGCATGGTGTTGCACCATTGCCCCTCTCCACTGGTTTTCTGGCTATAACTTTTGATAGAATAGAGATATTTCAATGCAGTTTGTTTCATTGCATTATGCATGAAGTTACACATTGAATGATATATAACGTGATGGTATTATTTGAAAGTACCAAGATCTTCAAAAATTTTGGCCGGCAGTAGTGTGGCCTACACACCCCTAACGATGCCACTGTATCTTATATTTTCCCTTCCTTTCCTACTAGTCTCCTCTTTAGATGTGTCAACTTCCTCTTTAGGTTTATTATCTCTCTCTCTCTCCCCCCCCCCCCGGTTCGGCCCTTTCAGTATCCAGTAAGCTCCATTTCTCATTTCTCTTTAAAACTGTACAGTTAACATGAGGTTGATCTTGCCTTGATTCCCCTTCTGCTGCTGAACACCTGGGGCATGATCTAACCAAAGTTAAGCACTTGGAAGTGCCATTGATTTCCAAGGGGTGAAACTGAGCATGCATTTAATTTTTCTTTTGCCATGAATGCGATTTACAGTACAAGCCTCTTACTCAGAAGTAATCCCAGTATGTCCAATGGGGCTGCTTCATAGTTTATGTAGGATACTGACAGGACCATTGTGCCCTGGCAACTGTGTCCTGGTCAAATGCATCCCTGTACTGAACATTAACGTCCATTCTTTTTGTGTCCTGGACATTTGTGTCCCAATATATGTATATTTATATTAGATGTACTTTTTATTTTTTTAAAAAGCAATGGTAAGGTTAGGGTTAGGGCTGGGATAAAAGCATATATAACAGGTGTGGCCAACCTTCAACTTTAGGGCTCTAGGACCTTAACATTTGTGTAGAGGAGGGAATTTCAGCGGGTGCAGCAGGGGTGCTCACACTTTTTTGGCTCGAGAGCTACTTTGAAACCCAGCAAGGCCTGGAGATCTACTAGAGTTTTTTTTACAATGTTCACGCCATCATAACATATAACATTTATGTGTACAATGTATGTTGGTGTACCTTGAGCCCCACTGAGTATAACAGGACTTACTCCTGAGTAGACATGCCTAGGATTAGGCTGTGAGGTTGCAATCCTAGCCACACTTACCTGGGAGTAAGCCCCATTGAGTACAATGGGCCTTACTCCCGGCATTTCCTCCCAGAGGCACCTGAAGGGGGGGGGTCGGCACTCCGCGATCTACTCATTTTGCCTCGCGATCTACTGGTAGATCGCGATCTACCTATTGAGCACCCCTGGGGTGCAGTTTGTCTTCTGTGAGGTGACAAGTGTACCTTCTGAAATTCCATCTTCTACACAATTGCTAAAGGTCCAGGAGCCCCAAGGTTGAAAGGCTGGTCACTCCATATATATAACATGTGGTTTGTTACTCAGTTATATTTTGTTTGTTGCCCATTTGGGATGCAAACAAGGTCTGAGGAAACCCACCAGGGGCCAGGTGGCCCGTGGGGAGATTTTTACTTATCTCTCCCAGGCTGTCTGGTCACCCCCTGCTAGTTATGGTCTGGCAGGGGATAGGATTGATCATTCTGGATTTTTAAGAAAGCTTTATGGCTTTAAGATATCTCAAAATGATGTCTGAAGCTGAGATGTTTTCCATTCCCCTAAGTGATGCAACCTTTCCTTATCAATAATATGGGTTGGGGTTTTCTTAGAGAAGGAAAGTGGAAATACTCTTGGCTTCCTTATAATTTGCTAAAGATGGGCTGCATCTAGCTTAAGAGATAGTTGTCATTGGCTTCAATGGAAATTGGATCATTCACAATGTTGATTCAGGCTCTTAAAAGTAGCCCTAATCAGCACAGTTCTTGGCAGTGAAAAACCAAATAGTAGTGAGGCATACCAGAGATTTTGCTCATCTGAGAGAATTGGACCAATTCTTTTTTCAAGGGGTCTTGCAGTTCCCCTTATCCGATTGTTTCCTCCTTGCCACCAGATACCTGGAAGGGCTGTGTATCTTAGGAAGGGACATAGATCTTGAGAAAGGGCATAGTTTAGTGGTAGAGTATGTGCTCTGCATTCAGACCGTCCTTAGTTTAATCCTCAGCATCTTCAGTCAGGGTCATCTGAAAGCCTATCAGACAGAGTAGACAATACTGAGCTACATGGATCAATGGTCCAACTGGGTATAAGGTATCTTGTGTTCTCTGTGGCTGATTTCTTATCTAGATAGCAAAAACAACAGAGCATGGCTTTCGAGGGAGGAAAATGGCCGCCTAGCAGGTTATCTTTGTTGGCTGCTCCTAGTTGTTTCTACATTTTTTCTTCCTTAGATAGGGCTTCTGAGTTACTTTTTGTCCGGGAGGTCTTATAATCTGTTCCTGAACCAAAAGGCACTGGCAGCGCTTGTTTTGTTTGCAACAACGTGGGGATTACAGTGGACTGTTATTTCAAATTTTGAGGCCATGGGGAAAAAGAGGAGACAGAGAATCCATTCAGAACATGGTGACTCCTCCAGCAAGTCCTCAAAACAGAGATGCCTAGATGAACTCTCCTGGATGCAATATGTGAGTGAGCCTAATTTTATCTCTTCTAATAAGTTTGCTGTCCTTGATGTCCAAGACACTGCCGTGGAGTCAGAGGGTGGAGGCCCTCCTCCTCCCAGCTGGGAGATATTTATGACTCACAGTTGCCACATCTCCCCTCTCTACATGACAAACTCTCGCCACAGGAAGAGAGTGCTACTAGTAATCAGTTTTTAACTTTTTTAGGAGATTACTCCATAATAATGGGGAATACAATTGTATACATATGCTGGCAGTTCAATTCTATTTTATCAAAGCTGGACTTGCTTCATAAGGACATCCAGAGCCCCCCTCTCTCACCCTCCCATCCTGCACAGCATTTGGACACTCACTTCAGACATCCAAGAAAACCATTCCTGTCTGAAGAGGGGGTGAGTTCAGAAGCCCATGTGAATTCGGCCCGTCGCTTGCTGAGAAATCAACTGATGTTAGTGATCTGGCACACGCTCCTTAATTGGGGAAAATGGATAAATAAACCACGAGCACTTGACTCTTTATCTAGGCTACTCTCTCTTGATATACATAACATTGATTTAATTGAAATGATCTGGCTCCCTCGGTGGCACCAAATGCCACGATGTTCCTGCCTTTTGCTGAAATTCAAGACTCACAGAATTCCTCGCTTACTTCATGAAAGGAAGCCCGTTCTTGAAAAATTCAATATTTTCCAAAACTGGGTGTTTGCCGAAATGCATATTAACCCACTATTCCAGAGAAACCATCTGAAGTCTCCATTATCAGTTTCTTCTGCAGTTCCAAGGCCGGCCAATTTTGGCCAGCCGCCCAGCCCTCAGTCAGGAGATAAGTGTAATCAGCATGCTGAAAACACAGCTGATCCTTGGTCCTCATTACAGTTGGATGTTATGTCAACTGTCTTTGATATGAAAGTGGCCACTGACAGCTTTGCCAGTCCACTACTGAAGCTAAAAGCCTCGCTTCCAGTGCAAAAAGGCAAAGCACCTAAGGATGCATACAACTTACCTAATGTCCAACACTCAGAAGCTGGGAAAGGAAAACCTAAAAGGAAGAGCACAGCATCCAGCAGCAGCTCTCAGGCTCAGTCACTGGTTCCTAAGCCTCCACCCAAGGTACCAGTAAAGCTGCCGTCAGAAGAAAACCTTTAGACACCAAGATGAACTGCACGATCCCCTGAACAGATGGATTTCAACTGGAACTGCTGTATCCTTGGAGCCAATTGCATTAGTAGATCAAAATGGCCCTCTTTGCAAAGCATGTGAACCTTTGGACACCAGCAGTGCACACACAGATGCACACACACAATGCCTGCCACTCCTAGGTGCCCTGTGAGGATAACAAACTCAATCACAGAGGTACAGGATGAGCTGCCTGCCTTAGACACAGTGTGTCAGGAATCATCTTCTGAGGAATTCTGTGTTCAGCTCAGAGGAGATCTTAAGTACTGGTGATATCACTCAGTGTTTACCTAATGTTTCTTCACAAACTACAACGCCTCCTCAGAATACTGGCTCTCACAGCGGTGATACAAGCTCCCAGTCCATGGACCTACTGCTCCAGCTGGATATCGATGAGGACATGCTAACTAGGGAGGCTCTGAAGGCGTACAGAGTTCTCCCTCGACAAAACCAACTACAGATGGTCAAAAAAATTGAGATTGTCTGGCAGGAATTAACGGACATTATATTGACCCAATGTTCTCCTGCATCTTTGAAGAGCTCATCTCTACAAGACCCTCAAACATCATCCCTAGAAGTAAACCCCCTTCGAAAGTTGACCACTCAGGCTGGGATCCATCAGGAGCCTTCAGGTGGAGGAAGTTTGCCTCCCTCCCCTTCTCATGGATGCCTCCCCTCTCCAGGGTCACTCTCTGTAAATGGTTCCCTAAACAACAGGGGAAAGTCCCTGGCCAGTCTGAATAGTGGCAGGAGTGACGATTTACGGACAGTTGATGTTCATCGTGATTGCTCGTCACAAGAACTTCTAAGGAGGGAACGAAGTACAACTGAGCATCTGGACAAAGTTAAAGCAAAGTCTCTTAATGACACTGATGATGATGTGAGAGACGCCAGCCCCCAAAGAGGCTCATTAAAAATGAAACAGGAAAACATAGCAAGCTACCCAGAGAATGACCAAGTGGATACCAGGATCAATTTGGAGCTTCAGGAGGAGACGTACCACGTTGTCACCTATTTGACACAGATATCTGCTCAATGTCCCAGTACTGAGGATCTTACAGTAATTCCTTGAGCCTTCATGAACACAATGGCATGGCTAAGATTTGCAAAGTTTTGGCTTTGCAAATGAGCTAATGAGTTTGGCTAACACCTCCTGCTCCCCATTGCACTTTCATGTACCCGTTCAGTTAGGCAGGCTGCCATTTTATTTATCCCAGCTGTATAATCCGCAGTTAAGAAGAGCCTTCATGCTGGCAAGATGTAATGCCCTTCCTTCAGCCCTTCTATGGGTCTGGTTTAAAGGGATACCTCTTTCCACAAGGCTCTGTCCTTCTGATTTGAGAGTTGAACATATCCTTTTGTTCTGTCCCTTGCATAAGACCCAGCATCAGAAACATCTTATGCCCATCCTAGCGCGCTTCCAGGGATGGGCAGAGGCAGATGTGCTAAGAGCAGTTTTGTCCGCAGAGAAGGGAGAAACTCTTTATCAACATCTCTTGCTTTGTTGCCACAGTCATAAGTACGCGGGAAATGAGACTGGAAGCTTAGCCCTGTATGAGATCAGCTAATGGGGGCACTATTGACTATTGGATTTTTCCTGTGTGCGCCATGCATTTATGGATTATGGAGCCATCTTCTGATCTTATATCAATTTTGAATTTTATTCGCATATTGTTTTGATGTATACGTATATGCCAATAAAGGTTACATCATCATCAACAACAACAGAACATCCTGGGGCATTATAAGGACTAACAGCCCAGTCCTGTCTCCCAGATATGCTGCTGGAATGCACATTCTGGAGGCATAATGAACTTTCTGGGTGTCATGATGGAGAGCGCGGCCAGGCCACAGTCGCAGATGGTGACCAGTTGGATCCATGTGGTGAAAGAACAGGGGTGCCTGCTGCCACAGGTAAGACTGAGGGTAGGAGGGTAGCAGGTGGGGAGAAATATAAACAAACAATCAATAGCACCATAACCAGATCAGAAGCAACAGATAGAAACACCATATTTTCTATATTCCCCCTCATTTGTCCTTTGGCTAAATGAGAAAGCCCCAAACACTTTCTCCTGTCCTCATAGGGAAGGTGATCCAGTCACCTGATCATTTTGGAGTTCCTTTTCTGTCCCTTTATCAGCCCTTTTTGAGATGCGGTGACCAGACCTGTACACAGTATTCCAAATATGGCCACACACCACATCACTGGACCAAAAACAGCACTGCAAGAATTATAATTTATGCTACCAGCACTTTCAGTATTTTCAATCCCTTGCCTAATGATCCTTAGCATGAAATTTGCCTTTTCTGCAGCTGCCGCTCACTGAATTCATACTTCCGTTCATGACCCCAAGTCCTTGTTCTTGGTTAGTCAGTCCTGATTAGCTCAGACTGCATATATGTGAAATTAGTATGTTCTGGCCCAATGTACATCATTTTACATTAAGTCTCCTTTGCCATTTTGTTGCCCGTACCCCCCGGTTTGGCCAATTCTATGCTTGGGATCATTAGAAAAGGTATTGAGAACAACACGGCGAATAATATAATGCCGTTGTACAAATCGATGGTAAGGCCACACCTGCAGTATTGTGTCCAGTTCTGGTTGCCGCATCTCAAAAAAGACAGTGGAAATGGAAAAGGTGCAAAAGAGAGCGACTAAGATGATTACGGAGCTGGGGCACCTTCCTTATGAGGAAAGGCTATGGCGTTTGGGCCTCTTCAGCCTAGAAAAGAGATGCCTGAGGGGGGAAATGATTGAGACATACAAAATTATGCAGGGGATGGACAGAGTGGATAGGGAGATGCTCTGTACACTCTCACATAACACCAGAACCAGGGGACATTCACTAAAATTGAGTGTTGGGAGAGTTAGAACAGACAAAAGAAAATATGTCTTTACTCAGCGTGTGGTTGGTCTGTGGAACTCCTTGCCACAGGATGTGGTGATGGCATCTGGCCTGGACGCCTTTAAAAGGGGATTAGACAAGTTTCTGGAGGAAAAATCCATTACGGGTTACAAGCCATGATGTGAATGTGCAACCTCCTGATTTTAGAAATGGGCTATGTCAGAATACCAGATGCAAGGGAGGGCACCAGGATGAGGTCTCATGTTATCTGGTGTGCTCCCTGGGGCATTTGGTGGGCCGCTGTGAGATCCAGGAAGCTGGACTAGATGGGCCTATGGCCTGATCCAGTGGGGCTGTTCTTATGTTCTTACGTTGGAGCTGTCCTTTTGAATTGCCACTGAACATTCCAGCGTGGTCATTTTCACCAATTTTTAAAGAAACTTCAAAGGGAAAAAAATGAGTTGAAAGAAGTGAATTCACCCTAGCACTGCTACTCATCAACATCTTTTCCTGCAAACTTGATATATTAACAGTCCAATCCTGTCCCCCTCTTCCGCTGGCATAACTAGGATTGTGCCAGTGGTGGCTGCTCTATGGTCATCACAAAGCAGCCTCGCCGATGCATGCTATAGACCCACTGGCAGAGCGGTCAGAGCAGCCTCTTTTGCACCGGCGGATCCACAGAAACCTGTTGAAGCAGGTTAACCTGTGTAGGAAGCTGGAGAGAGGCGGGGAGGGGGTTGAAAGGGACGGGGATGGGCAGAACAGGAAGAGGGGTGGGGAGGCAGGCAAGGGGGCGGGATCAGCTGTGCAGTGCACGCTGAATCCTTCCTGGGCTTCATTGCCTTCCCCAGTCAACACAGACTTGCACCAGTGATCAAGCAGCCACAGTCCAAGTTGACCCATAGCACCCCCTGAAGCTTACTCCAGGGCACGGAGACAAATATCCCTTTACTTCATTGAGACCTCCAGCAACCAAGTCTCCCACAGGACAGAGTGGTAGACTGCTGCATTGCTGCGTGGAGATTTAGATAGGATTGGGCTGTAAGTCTGCCTGATATTAGTATTTGATGTCTAGTGGTATTTGAATGGCATTTAATATTTAACTTCCAGTATTTTATATTTTATGAACAGCAAGATTTATTCTTCTTTATAAAATGCACATTTTGCTATTAGTTACGTTTAGTGTTTTATATGTTAATTATTAGATAGCTGGTGTTTCTTAAGCAATCAACATCTGATATTAATATTTAAAATCAACATTTGTCTAAAATGATTCTGATAAATTCCTTGCAATATCTAGCCCCCAAACTCACTTTTGGCAGTGCTTGACGGTAATTCTTTATTGAAATACACAAGCCTGGCTTTTACTGTAAATGGACGGTGAGAGCCACAGTTCTTGGAAAATAAAACCTTCTTGGCCATCAGCTGTAATTCACCCAAAGTTACACAACAGCACAAAGGAAATGACCATCCTCGGAAAAAGAATGAGAAAAGGAAGACAGAGAAAAGGCAGCTGTCACCCTGAGCTCTGGAAGAAAATGCTGCCTTTTACGAATCTTAGGCTTGGGGCGCTCCACATAAATACTGTGCCTAGCTCAGTATGCCTCAAATACATACTTATCTAGGAAAAATAAATGCAGCATTTTTTCACAGACACAGTTTAGGGATGGACAGAACTACTTCTGTCACCTAGTAGTAGTTCTGCAGAACTACAGCGGTCATCAGAAGTGCAAAAGCAAGCCAGATTCCTACCAGCTACAACCTGTGATCCCAAAGTACAGGTTTAAATTGGGAAAGTGCCAATCTCTTTGAAAAAGGAGCAATTGACTAACATTGGTTCCAATCCAGCACAAGATGCCCTTTGAAAATGGTCCTTGCATAAGAACATAAGAACAGCCCCACTGGATCAGGCCATAGGCCCATCTAGTCCAGCTTCCTGTATCTCACAGCGGCCCACCAAATAATAGATTTGGTTGTAGATGGTTAGATGTAGATGTAGATGGTTAGATGTAGATGTTAGATGTAGATGGTTAGATGGTTAGATGTAGATGTAGATGGTTAGATGGTTGTAGATGTTGATCTGTAGATTTGGCATGTAGATGGTTCTCTCTCTGGACTCAAGAAGCTACTTTGTACTGGTAAAATTCCTGCATCTTGTCTGATTCTGTGCCTGACGGAGAGATCTACACAGCTGGAAACTGCTTGTTTATGGAGCCACACCCTCCTCACCGTTCATGAGTGAGAGGTATACCCTTTTGCTGATCACTGATTGGTGGTGGTCTGGGTAGGGCTTGAGATGGTCTCCAAAAACATTGGGCAAAGCATCTGAACAAGCAGTCTCCATAAGGTCCAACAGGTGAACCAAATTGTTCAGAGAATTTTGAAAGTCATTATTTCATATTGTACATTCTCCGCTCATCTAGAATACACTGTACTTTTTATAGATCAGTATATTTTTATTCATTATAACATAGACGTGCAGCTCGTCAATATTTACATTGTCCAAATTTCACAGTGATTCAACCAGGTATTGGTTTGTATTTGTATTTGCAGATTCTACTCCTGTCTCAGTTATATACAGATATAGCACAATATACCCAGGGATGTGTGAGGTGGGGGTGACAGGTTCCGCCCCACTGGGGTTCTTTGAAAAGTGCTGCTACCGCAACTGTGGCTGTGATCATGCAAACACTGATAACCTGTGTGCTCTGGCTGGACCCAGGGAACAGTGGAGGCACTTTTCAAAGAATCCTGGTGGGGTGGTCCTGCCTCACCTGCTTCCCTTGTAGTTCATGTCCCTGAATACAACCAATCAGTGCATAGAATAGGTATGTGGTTATCTCTGTTTGATAGATTCACTTGAAGCGTTTGCAGGTTTTTTGTGTGCTTGGTTTTTTAAGGTGCAATCACAGTTACACCTGTTTTAGAAGACCCAAAGAGTTGAATCAAACTTATGGGTCAATCTATGGGCCTTTTTATGACCATGTATCTCCTGATACAATGTCCTAAGAAGCTCAGCAATTATGTGAATATTGTGCTACTGCTGGGCCGTTCAGATCTGCCATGGAGCCTGGGCTGCACTGACCCCAGTAAATGGTGGGGGCATTTTATGAGCAGGGAGGAAGGGGTATGGGGGGGATTGGGGTGGGGAAAGAGAAGGGCAGGGGCAGTTTGGGTATAGAAAGGATGGTGGCAGCGACTTAGCAGGAAAAAGGACTCCTTTTTCCTAGTCTGTTCTGCCCCTTTCCTCTCCTTGGATTTATGCCAGCTACATAATTGAGTCAGAGGTAAGGAAAAATACCTTCAGTTGGCCTTCTGGTCACATGGTTGCATGCTATAGCATGGCAGGTGATAAGACTGGGCTATTAAGTTTGCATCTCTATCGCCCCTGCCTAACTCATTTATTGTGATCAAGTAGAAGATGCTGATTCTGAATCCCACTTACCTTTGACCTTAAGTCTTCTGTGGCTGCAATCCTATTCACAGTTACCTGAGAGTAAGGCCCATTAAACTCAATTGGACTTACTTTTGAGTAGACAAGCATAGGATTTCACTGTATGCTAACAGAACCAGTGCTATGGAACAGGATCTTTTCAGTGATGGCTCTAAACCATGGGGATTAGGAAAGTCCACCAGAACTTTTCTCTTTCTGTCTTCAAAAGACAGGTGAACACTCCTTTAATTAGAATGAATTTTACGCATTTGAACCTATGAATCAGAAACTTGTGATTTCTTACTAGCAGCTAATTTATAGGTCCTTTGTCTTTGGTAGTGTTTTATTGTATTTTGACTGTTGTTTTAGTAGTTTGATACATGATTGATCAGTGATTCCTTTGTGGTTTTTAATTCTAATCCACTTGGCACTTCCAGTGGAAATGTGGAACATAGTGGGCCATCAGCATCTGTGGGGAATTTGTTCCAGGATATCCCCCATGGATACAGAATTCCATGGATAGTGAAATCCCTGCTGAAAAAATAGAAGCACCTTTCAGAAGACCTGCCAGACAGGACTAGAAGGCACTTCTGGTCATATCCAGGAAGTCTCTGAGGCCCTCTAGCTGCCGACTTGGCATCTGCATGTATTCAAATCCATAGTTGCTGAGCCTGCAGGTAAGGAGTAACCACCGTATATGCTAGAGAAACAAACAGCCCAATCCAATGGGCTATGTTCCTGTCAGAACATGTCTTATGGTAATGCAACGTACTTTAAGGCGTTCTGAAATGCTATGCACTGTTTTGCACACTGCCGTGCCACTGCCGCAAACGGTGAGAGGTGAGGTGAGCGTGGCAGCTACTGGCCCAGCTGGCTCAATTACGATGCCAGGGGAGGTGCCATTGGTGGGAAGAGAGAGGGCAGGAGGATTTCAGGGATGATTGGAGATGGGCAGAGGGCAGACCTGGGGAGAAAGGGGGTGAATCTTGGCGGCCAGGCAATCCTATCCCCTATTGCCTGGTCTCTCCCCTTTTTTCCCCATGAACTTACACCAGCTATAGAGCTCGTGTATGTCTGAGCAGACCCATAAGACTTTGGAGACTTACTCAGTTGAGTAAGTCCCTCTGTTGAGAGGGAACAAAAGTTCCCTTGCTTCAAGAAGGACCTCCTGATCCCCCCACTATTGGATGCCGAGCATGTCTCCATTGTGCGGCTGCATTGGTGCCAATCGCAGGGGATAGGATTGGAGGGGGGAAATAATAGGACAAATAGCCCAATTCTATCCACACTTTCCTGGGAGTAAGCCCCATTGAGTCTAATGGCACTTACTTCTGAGTAGGATTGGGCTTTAAAACTATGAGAGACTGGCAGAGGTGGAGGGCTGGGAGAACCAAGGTTGGTGGGGTAAGTGCAGAGCTATTTGTGACTATGTAGAGTGATGAAATGTCTATTTTTGTATATTGGCTCACTTTCAGATTATTCACAAGAGGATGAAAGGAACTTAAATAGCTTTTCTTGACAGAAAGGACCCTGCTTTTGATTTGCAGCAATAACTGTCAGTAAAGTCAGTAGGAGTTGTGCCCATCAATTAATTGCTAGGAAGACTCTGATTTAAAGAAATGGTGCACACAGATTTATTGACTGAACCTTGAAAGCCCACCATGGTGTTTTGGCAGTAACTCACCAAGCTTCCATATCTCTACAGTAGAGAAGACTTTAACCACAAGTTTCACATTTTACAATTGCAATGTTATTGTTCTCATTCAATCATTTACTGAATGCCAAGAAGAAGACTTAGGAATCCAGTTGGTTTATGATCATCTCCTGCCTGCAGCTTTACTAGTTGCTAGTAGTTGACAGCTTACCGTATGTTGTGCTTTAGAAGAAGTGGTTGTAGAAGACGACGGGAGACCTGGAGCCAACAGGCCTGGGCCCAGCTTTTCCTTTGTGTAATAGTAAAACAGAGAGAGCACATGTTAAAAAATGTGATTCAAGAAAGAAAAAAATCCCAATGTGTTGGAATTTTAAAAAGAAGGTTTTAAAGACATTTAAATCTGAACATCCCCTGTCAAAATTCAACACATTAAATTAGCTCTGTTACTAAGAGGGAAGCCATTTTATGACCTGTCGGTTACAGCCAGTTAGCTTTTTAAGTCATCTTTTAAGCCTGCCGTCTTTTAAGATCACCTGTTTATTGAATTATTCTTTCAAATGCTCTAGACCTAACACTGGAGATAAAGGAGCATTCCAAGCACGGCTGGCCCATTGATGTGAATGGTGCTGTGTTAAGCAGTGGGTTGAAGGGCGTGACAAACAGGATGCCCTTAACCTTAAGTTGCTGCTACTGCCTCCTTCCAGCCCACCAAGGATGGAGTTTCTCCAATCCTGCTGCGTACTCCCCTTCCCTTGCTCTTGCGCAGTCCCTTTAAATAAAACAAATTGCAGAGCAATACCTAGGAGCAATACCAGCCCATTCCATGCTTCTGTTTTATGTAAAGGGATCATGCAAGAAAGGTGGTGGAGAACTAGACTGTCACCATCTGGGTATTTTTTTTTAGCTGCTGCTGCCTCCACCATGCTATCTGCCCTTGGACCAGACCTGATAACTGTGCAATTAAACATCTGCTTGCCTCCTGAGCAGACTTCAAGGCTTGAACTCTGCTCCCCATTCAGTCTTGGCAGTTAGTATTGATGCTGGAGAGAAGGAGCATTCCGGGGTCTGTGAGTTGGCATCTGCTTGCCTCCTAGGCAGGGTTCATCCAAGACCACCTGAGATCGTGTGCCAATGGCTGTTACTTCCCTATCTAGTGAGGCGCCAGGCTCTGCTTCTCCCACTTCCTTGACTGGAAAAGGAAGAGGGAGCAGCAGCGGAGCCAGGAAGTCCCACACAGCTCTGAAACTCGCCCTCGGAGCCTGTCCCAGGGTGAAAGCCTGCCCTTTGCATTGTTTTCAAGTCTCAGAATGGTCCTGAGAGTGAAGGGCAGCTTACATAGTTTCGGAGCTATGCGGGACTTACAACTCCGGCCCTTCCCCTGCTCCACTTCTGAAAAGGGGTGAAGTGTGGAGGGGCAGAGAGTGGTGGGCTAGAGCTTCCCTCCCACTCTTCCTTTTCTAGTTCAGGGAATGGGATGAATAGTGAATCAGCAGGTGGAGGTGGGCACCTCCCTGCCAGTCTGCTGTGTGAAGTGGCTGCCTCAGTTGGCCTAATGATTGGACCCTGCTCTGCTCCTGTATAGATTTCTAGTCACACCACCAGCAAAACATATGGACATGAGTATCTATCTCTTTCTCCCTCTCCAGATTTGTTGTTGTCAATGTTGATTTCATTTTGCCTCTTTTGTTCCTCCAAACTGTTTTAAAAGATTATGAGCCCCTTTACACTGTTAACATTTAGTGGGGAAAATATGCTGAAAGCTGCTCTGAGTCAATAGGCTAGAGTGGTATATCAATACATAAAAACATAAATGAGTGTGGGCATCCAAGGGAATTATTCTGTCCTGAAGGTGCTGGTTCAAATCAAGCCTCAGCCACAATCAGACTAGACAAGCCACTGATCTCAACCTCCTCTACAACTGGGAAGAATAAAAGCACAAGCCTATGCCTGTCTACTCAGAAGTAAGTCCCATTGTCTTCAGTGTGGCTTACTCTCAGGAAAGTGTGCATAGGATCACAGCCTGAGATTTTCCTGTGGTTATTTGATGTAAGGATAGCTATGAATGCTGGAAGTACAATTATTTTAGATATGCAAGATTTTATACACACACACACACACACACACACACACACACACATTATTACATATTATTAGAGATACTACAGATAGCTATCAATGATCATTTGTAAGAAATTTGCACTCACTATAAAATAAGTAATACTGTACTCCAGGTATACTCCAAAATACTAGTTCCTATGCTTCTTAGTTCTTAAATTGGCAAGATTTTTTTTTTTTCAGAGCCTTATTAAACCACAGTCAGAAGTGTGTTCTTGGGCTGGATTGTGTGGCTGTTCTTAGCAGATACTGGTGAAAGGATGTAGTCCTGACATAACTTACAAGTTGGTCTTCTCTTCAATGGGATTTAGAAGCTTGTAAGAATTACGCAGATGGTTGCCTTAATCTTTAACATGCCATTTTAATTGTTACTAATTTAATGCAACAGCACAGCTTATCCACTCCCACTTATCACTGGAGTTTGCTGTTCTTTCAGTCTGGAAGAAAATGATCAGAGTGGCTGTAATGATGCTGATGTCTCTGTTTGCAAAGACCCCTGCAATTTCTCAGTGAAGCATTTGGGACAAAAAAGGGAATGGGCTGATAAAAAGCCACCTTAGCACAAAGTTGAATTTGTGTTCTTAGCTGCCGTGCGGTATTAGACAGCCTGGAAGAGGCAAGCCAAGCCTCATCCTCATAGTTGTACTTGCACTTGATATCTTCTCAGTGCCGTAGCAACAATTTTATTCTACCTGCTGCAAGGGTCCAAGGAAGAGTATACAGGTATGTTAGTGCACAACCTGCAAACAGTCCTTGCTGTCGCTATGCTGGAATGTAAAGACTGGAAGTGGTGCATCCTGTAAGGTTAAGAACATGAGCTGTGCACCAGAAATGTTCCCAGTTCAGATCTTGGCTTGTTGGATGTCATGGGAGCAAATGCACAAAACCCCAGTATCCTGTACTTTAAAAAAAAAAAAAAATGAAAAAGCCATTTGAGGAGGGAGGAATTTTTAGTGTTCTAAGGCTCCTCCTTAGCCCTTTTGCTGCTAGCTGTTCTGCTCCAGTTAGCCTGTCAAGCTGCTTTTCTCTCCACAGGGGTTCAGATGCATGTTAACCCTTGCAAGATACATTTTGCAGGATAGGATGAGGTGTGATTTGGAACAGAAAAAGTCAGTGGGGAAAGGGTTAAATTCTCCCCTCCAACCCTGGTGTTCTTGTGCTCAAAGTTTCCCCTTATTGAAGAGTGAGGATGAAGAGTGACTGAAGCTTTTCTCCCCCCTCTCCTGCAACATAATGAGATATTAACAGCCCAATTCTATCCCCCACCACCAGTGCTATTGCAAGTAGTGTGTGTGTGTGTGGGGGGGGGGAGATCAGGAGACCTCCTTGGGATAAGGGAACTTTTGTTCCCTTACACCTGGGTAAGCTCCCTGTCATCCTGTGGCTCTACTCAGATCTGCACTAACTCTGGCTGGTGCAAGTCCAGGCGGGGCAACGGGTGTAGCATATTGGTGGCACCATTCCTGCCTTCTGCCCACCCTGCCACACCTCCCAGTGGTCCTGATCTCTACCCCTTTCCACCCCTCCTGCTGCGTTATACTCCTTCCTCTTCCACTGCCCATCCCCTGTGCCAGCTTACCTGCACTGAAGCAGGTCACCATCCATAGCAGTGGGTTACCAATGCTGTTGCCGCTTTGCAAAGGCGTCTCAAAAATGGCCTCCAGCAGTGCACTCTTTGTCATTGTCAGCCCATTTACAACAGAAGGGCAGATGGGCTATAAGTCAAGGAGCCCCATGAAAAATCTCTGGGATTGCTCTCAGTAGTCTTCTGGAGACTGATGCTGATTTCTGGAGATTCCAGGCCATCCTGGAGGGTTGACAATGAAGACTTTTGGCATGTTGCTGTTTCTGTTTGCATGTAGTGGAGTATGTGGGAGCAAACATGCTGATTTCACCTTCCAGTAGTGTTTTAAATATTGCTAACGAACATGAAACCCCCAAACACTTACAGAAAGTGTCATATTATTAGGGATTTATTTATAAAGCGCCTAACGTTTCCTAGGCATTGACTATAGCAACAAGTGCCTCCTGAAGGCTCATCACCTAACATTCATGATTCAAAGAAGGGATGGGGGGGAAGGAAGAAAGCAAAGCAATTCATGCTTCAAACTGGGTAGTGACCAGACCGTTCTGGAATGGGAGGGGGGGGGAGTCAACATGTTAGCTGGGCCCAGCCAAGCTGATGGCGTGGGCCACCCCACCTTCCCTCTACTGCAGCCAGGTGCAATGTATTCTTATACATCATTACTACAGAAGAATTTAATCCTATTGGACAGTTTCTGGCTATTTCTCTCAGGCGGTCTAGCCAACCATTATTATCTGAATTTATGCTCCTTTGCTCTTATTCTTTTAATAGTTAAAGGGGAGTTGGTTGTGCAAGCCCTTAATAATGTAAGGAGAGCTGCTTCAGCATCTGAGGCTTCACTCCTAACATACTTACTAGGGAGTAAGGGCCCAATCCTATCAATTTTCCAGCTCTGATGCAGCCAGGCCAACAGGGCATGCACTGCATCCTGCAGTTATGGAGGTATCCTCAAGGTAAGGGAACAAATGGCTGCACTGGCACGGGGAAATTGGATAGAATTGGGCCCTAAGTCCCACTGAACACAGTGGTATTTACTTCTGAGTAATCAAGCTTAGGCTTGCACTGTAAGAGCATGAATGTAAAAGAACAGAAAGTTACTGCATCAAAATCCAACTGAATCATGAACTCCGTTGATGGCCTTAGGCAGTCGTTCTTTCTTGCAGTCTCACTCCCCCTAGGATAACATGGGGATAATAATGCTTCTCTATCTTATTGGACGTGTTGTAAGGATTCATGGCATGGTGTCTTAATATTGCTAGCTGGTGATGTTGCCTTGGGTCCTGGCCCTTCTGCAACTTGCTCTCATCAGTCTAGTTTATTTGTTGTTCTTGCAGTTTCTTTCCCTTACTCTGTTTTTCATCTCGTTGTTCTGCAGCTAATGCCAGCCATTTTCCATGACCTCTTTTTGTAGGAGTCTCTCATCTTGTTCTCATGGAAACCTGAGTTTTTCCATTTGGCTTTGCTACCCCCCTGTTGCTTTTTCTTATAGTTCACTATCCTTTTCTCACTGCCCCTGTGGTGCAGGCTCTGGTGGTGGGGTGAATCTCCTGATTGGGTCCAAGTTCTTTCTTTTCCTCCTCCTCCTCCTCCTCTAGTTTTGAAGTTCATGCTGTTTCTTTAATTTGGTTCTTTAAACTTACCAATTCCTGTGATTACTCACCCTCTTGGTTCTTATGTACCATTCCTTTCTGATTTGGAGCTGTGCTTTACCTTTTCATCTTCTCTCCAAACTCTTTTTCTTAGGGTTAGCAGATAGTGGGACAGACTACCTATACTTTTAACCATTGTAAAGAAGAGGGAATTTTGGCAGATGCAGCTTTTTAAACCCTTCCATGTTGAGCTGCACCTGGCAAAATTCCCTCTTCTATACAATGGTTAAAGGTATAGGCACGTGTCTCTCCTTTTTATCTGGTAACCCTACTTATTCTTGAAGATTGTAGTACAGGTGAAGCCTCCGTATCTACAGATCCTGTATCCACGAAACTGGCTCAGCACAGATCCTCCTGACCTGCATTGAGCCAGGACCTGCCTGGACTCACTGAAGGGGACCTGAGCTGTGTTCCAGTCCCCTCCGGAGAGATTTCTGAAGCCTGCAGAGGCAGCATGTATTCGCCTGCTGCCTCTGTGGGCTTCCGAATGGCCCATTGAGGCAAAAAAGTGCAATTTTTATCCCCTTTAAGGCATTCTGAGGCTCCCCAGGCCTTTGGAGGGCCCATATGCCCTTTGGAGGGCATAAGTTGTTGAAAATCATGGATTTGCTTATCTGCAATTTTCAGTATCCAGGGGGGGGGGGTTTGAAGAACAGATCTCCTGTGGATACCAAGGCCCTACCTGTATTCATATTGAAATCCCATCCTGAATATTCTCTTCAGTGTTTTACCTCTCTTTAAACTCTATTGCTTTAATCCTCCACTTATTCTGCTGGTCACATCTTCTGGTCAAACTACATGGTATATGAACTTCGAGCTTAAGAGGTGTGCTTAAAAATGCAAGACCTCACCTTTCATGAAAAGAATATCCAGGGAGATGGCCGGTTCTGAGTCATAAGAACATAAGTACAGCCCCTCTGGATCAGGCCATAGGCCCATCTAGTCCAGCTTCCTGTATCTCATAGTGGCCCACCAAATGCCCCAGGGAGCACACCAGATAACAAGAGACCTCATCCTGGTGCCCTCCCTTGCATCTGGCATTCTGACACAGCCCATTTCTAAAATGAGTCCATTCTTTGGATCACATTTTTCTTTCTTCACCCTTTAATCATGTTATATCTTTTCCTATTGTTTCAGATCACGTTTAAACTTGCTTCTAACCTAAGATTGTGCGCGATCTTTCCACCTCTCCTCTCTCTTCTTTTGCGTTGGGTTTTCTCTTCACACACTCTACTAAAAAAAATTCTAATCTTCTTCTTAAACCTCTGCCCGCTTGTGATACTTCCTTTCTTGTGGCCTCTTCTGTGCAGGGTCCTCTTCCTCTGAATACTCAGCTGATCTCTTCTGTCTCATTTTGAGAAGTTATTAACAACTTGTATTTTCTCTCTTCTGTTTCACTCTTGGTGTTCTATTGACTTCTTTGTCTCTTTCCTTTTCTTGACTGAGTCTTGTGTTCTTTAACACTATCCTTCCTTCCCAATCTTCCAGCTTGTGAAAACTGTCACCTTTCTTCCCAACTTCTATCTCCTTTTTGTCTCATGTTTCTAGTAATGCAATCCTATGGGTGTCTACTTAAAAGTTATTTCCATTGAATGTAATGGAAATCACTCCCTAAAACTTTATAGGATTGCAGTTTTAGGCTGTGTTTCTATGGGCAGAGACTTCTATTTCTTCTTCTAGCGACTGCCCAGTTCACATTTCAATACTGAATAGATATGAAGTGGTTTGAACCATCTAATAAGGTTCAAATATTTATTATTATTATTATTATTATTATTATTATTATTATTATTATTATTACATTAGTGATGGAGCCAAACAGCTCTGACACAACCCTGTTAAATAGAGTGGTTCAGAAGTTCTCCCTGCCCCAATCTTTTGAAACATGTACTTATTACTGTGCTCTGCTTTTGGATCTTGTGTCAATGGCTCTTGAAGTGTCCGTACTTATACAAACCACGATCCGGAGCCTGCTTTTGTAAACACTCATGCAGATAACCCTGGATTCTTCTCGCACAAATGAAAAATACCCATATAAGATTTCAATTAATGGCCCAATCCTAACATTGGTGGGTGCTGGTGCAGCAGCTGTTGTGCTGGATATCGTAAAAGCATTGTAAAGTGCTTTTCGACACACCATGTGTAAGCAGTGCAGGCAAGAAGGCCGGTGTCATCCTGCCAGCACAGAATCCCAAGGAATGAACGCTGGCACTGGTGAATATGGTGCAAAGTGGCGCAGGGAGAGGGTGGCAGAAGGGTGGAACAGAGATGGGGAGGGGGGTGTTTTGGAGCAGGGGAGGGTGGGGAGTGGGCAAGTCAGAACTGGGAGAGAGTTGGGGATGGCAGAGGAGGCCTCCACTGTCGTATTCTAACCTCCACCCTGTAACCGAAAGCCCAACACAGGGCTTCTTGGACTTGCCACCAGCGATTCCCCTGCTGCAGATCCAGCTAGTCCCATTGGACAGGTTGAAGCGCTACATGGGGTAAGGGAACAAATGTTCCCTTACCCAGTGGAGACCTCCAGCCTGCCCAGATTCAACACTGGATACAGTGTGGACTGTGCAATCCTGCTGCGCCAGCACTGAATAGAATTTGGCTGTAAATCTGATAGAAACAAACACAGGAAAACAGGGAACTGCAAAGGTGACTCTTCTGTCATCCTAGAGCATCGAGAGAAAGAGAATATTCATATAATGGCTAACAATGATTCAGACAATCCATACTTCTTATTACTTTTATGCATTTGTTATGTAATCCTTATTGAAAATAAAATGATGAGCAGTATGCAAGCAGCGAAGTGAGGCGGGTCTCTTTTCCAGGCAGCTGTCCAGTCCTCTTTAGCTGGCAAGACTGGATGACTCAGGGGACTGCTAATAGGATATGGAACTATTTACCTGCAAGTTGTCTTTTTTGATTCCTTTCCCAGGTCGATGGTGACTGAAGTGATTACCATCTGTCTACTACTCAGTGACCTTGGCAAAATTAGATGGTATTCTTAGTACCAGTACCAGTGGACAGGTGTCCCGATCACGAAATTGGCCCTACTTATCCACCTTGTTGGCACCCTCAGCTGGCAGGCTGGAACTTCAAGAGGAGTGAAAAGCAAATTACCTCATCATTTCTCAGAATGACCTTTTTGGATCAGGAGAGAAGGAAAAAGTCAGAGATGTGATTGTGGTTCTGAACATATTTACTCCAGCACAATGGTCATCAAACTTTTCCCCCCTTGGAATACTTTTGACAATAATTGGCTTCTTCAAAAACATCTTCCACAGAAACCTCTCTGTATGTTTTAGTGCAGCAGTTCTCAGACTGTGGGTCTGGGACCCACCAGTGGGTGGTGACTCAATTTTTGGTGGTTTGCAAAACTGACTGGGCAATTAGGTTATGTGCATCAAGGGTTAAACAAGCTGCTACTGGGGGAGGGGGGAGAGCACTGCTGCAGAATCATCATTATAGCTTACACCAGTGGTATTCAAAGTGGGGCGTCGTGACGCCCCAGCCTGTGGGTCCTGGCCTCTGCCCCCTTAAGGGGTGGGGGCAGCCAGGAGACAGGGGGAAGGCAGCAGCTCAATCCTGTGGATCACACCGCTCAGGGGGGCCGCAGGGGCTTGGGTGCACTTGCCCAAGCCTCCTGTGGCCTCTCGGGGGTGCGGGGAGCCCTGCGCAACCTTCAGCAGGGCTCCCCAAGTCATGAAAAGGGAAAGCGGAGCGATTGTGCCCCGCTCCGCAAAACTGGAAGCGGAGCACGATCGCTCCGCTTTCCCTTCTGATGGGGCTGCAGGGACTGGGGTGCACCCTCCAGTCCCTGCAGCTGCCATCCCTGTGTGCGGGGAGCCCTATGTGAATGCTTGCAGGGCGCCCCAGGTCAGGGAAAGGGAGAGTGGGGCGATCGCGCTCCGCTTCCGCTTTTGCAGAGGCAGAGCAGATCGCTGCCCCCTGCCCCTGCTGCCTCGCCCCCTGCTCCCTCAAAGACTTACTGCGGGTTTCAAACTCCCGGAGAGTTTGAAAACCGCAGGCTTACACCATTATAGCTACAACCTTTGGCATTTATAAACCAGGGAGCAGCCTCTAGGTTTAAGAACCACTGTTGTCATGGATTCTGGGGCATGTTCTGGACACAGCATCAACTTATAGAGGGGTGAGCCAGACATCCTGGGTCTAGCTATTATCCCAGGTTGTTCCTCCAACATTCCTATGAGGCTTTTCATGTTAGGAAAGATCAGTAATGGTGGACAAACAAGCTATCAGGGAAGCTGTCATTACTGACTTTGTCATTGAAAAAGTATCAGGAATCTTAGTGTTCCTAAGATCATAGTTTGAAAACTATAGTTGTGGTGCAGTCCTTCCTACCATGGAAACTGCTCAATAGGCTGTGTGCACTCCATGGTTCGGTGGAAGAGCCACAGAAACACAGATTAGACTGTGGCTACAGAGCTTCCTGACTAGCTTTTTTAAAGTAACTTTCTAGCCTGTGTATAATTTTGGTGCTATTAGTTATTTCTTGCTGTATTAAAATTATTATTTGGATGGTCTGTGGCTGCTCCTCAGTTCCCAGGCTAGATATCCATGTAGGAGAGGCCTGTGCTGCTGCCTTCTAGTTAGCTCATATATTGTTGATGATAGTTCCTGGTGGATAGATTTTGTTCAAGGTTGCTTTTCATTCTTTGGCGTGTTTGTTCCAGTAAGTTGTGATTCACATTTGACAGTGTCCAGTGCAGTGTACAAAACTCCCCTACTATTTAGCTGACATGAAACATGCTCATCACTGACTCTATAAATGGTTCCTAGGTTGCCGTTTTCCAGTTCACAAAATCTGGACACTCTAATTTGCATATTATACAAATCATTTGCTAATTATGCAAATTGAGTGTTAGATGGGGGGAGGGTTAAGCATAAGGCCACATTTTCATTCCAGATTGCTCCTCTCAATGCTTCTTCACAGCAAGGCAATAGTTGATTTGATTTCATGTAACATACATGTCCTGTCTTTTGCCACACAGTGGCAAACACAGTGGTTGAACTGTGTGACACAGTGGTTGAAAATGGTTGCTATATGCACTTTCCTGAGAGTAAGCTCCATTGACCACAGTGGGGCTTAATTGTCCATAGAGATGTCTAGGATTAAACTGCAATTTAAAGGTGTAGCTTTTTAAACCCTTCCATGTTGAGCTGCACCTGCCAAAATTTCCCCCTTCTCTATAATGGTTAAAGGTATAGGCAATGTGTCTTCCATTGTATCTGATCCCCCTGCAGTATTCTTTGTAAAATGTTCTTCTCATGCATGGCATACTGTATTTGTCATTGTATGCAGGGTGTCTGGTGCAAACACTTTGAGGTGGTGCTTTTATCTCTGACTATGATCTACCCTTCACTATTTCAGAGATAAAATAGGGGCGTGCATATAACATCCCTGATCTTAAACTGAAGTGCAGTTTGTCTTGAACAAAAGCCCCATGGCCTCCACTCTTATTGATTGTTGAAGGCCTTCTTGACCTGTCTTCTCCCAGCATTAGTCTGTCCTCCACTGCTTTGAATCCCAAGGGCAATTATTCTTTTGCTTAGAGAAATACTGGAAAACATCTTTGTCCTATAAATAATACGTTGTCAACAGTTCAAAATGTACCACGGTACATTAAGTTATGAGTTGAAATAAACGCAGGGACTGCATAGTAGCTTCTTGCAGATTTGACACGTTTGTGTCTTACACCTGAGAAAGTGAGTTGACACCCAGGAAAGAATAATCACATCATCTGAAGAGTTGTTTAATTGGCATTTTAATTCCTAACAATTTCCTCGCTACTCACATTCTCCCATAGTATTAGATTGATTGCAGTTGGTAGATATGAATATGGCGAGCTCCTTCCACTATTTATTATAAATGTTGTATATTTTGCTTGAGGGTCCAATTCTAAACAGTGCGTGCCATTTTACTGCTGGTGTACACTGTTACAAATGTCCCATAAGGCACACCTGCAACCCTCAGCACTGGCCAGCACTGGGCTAGCACGGTGGACTGCCACTGCTCTGCTGCTCCGTGGTTGCCTGAACTGCCGAACAACGGAGAGGTAGGTAGGGGCGTGGGGGGAGGGAGGGAGGAGGCGTTCTGTGGTGGGGGGGAGGCAGGGAGAGGGTGGGGAGGAGGTGTTCCAGGGGGAGGGAGTGGAGCAGGAGAGAGGTGGGACCGAAGGAGCTCTGTTCCTCTCCATCCGGAGCCTCCGTGTCAGGCCTTGGGCCCGACACAGAGGCTCTTGATTCTGCGGCAGCCCAAGGGTTGCCACAGAATTGAGTAGCCCCCTTGTGGGGCTATTTGCCTTGCGAGTCCCCTTCCCCCAAGTCCCCCTCCCCCAAGGAGCCACCGGTGGCTGTCCTGTTGCACTCAGGATGCCACGGCAGCTGTTTGGTGCTGCAGCAGACCTGGCGCAAAGGGAAGCTCAGGATTGGGCTACCCATCGATTAACATTAGTAGTGGTGGTATCGGTGTTAATAGTGCCATTACTGAACGCAAACATTTACAAAGTAACAGAAGCAAAACGGCCAGGACCATGCACCAAGGAATGTACAGCCTGTTGTTAATAGCTTGGAAGACAACTAAAGTAGCAGAGACACTTACCCCAGCAGAGAGAGGTTGAATGAGTGGAACATGTGTTGAATGAATGAATGACTTCTGGGTGTAATTGAAATGTGTTGAAAGAGTGGATTGTTGAAAAACGAACTGTCAGAAAGTGGGGGATACCTGTGCTCTCTCCCCACTGTGGGACAGGGGTCTGGCCTTTCCCCTTATGCTGTAAAAGGACCATTTATGTGAATGGCATTGTCTTAAAAAAATCAGCAATAGCATTCCCAAACAAGTGTAAAGTAGGGAAGATTTTATTCCTATGGGAAAATATGAGCTTTTTCAGTTATTGGTTTAAAAGCAGTACAATTATGTGAATTAAAAATGGAAAGTCCGTTTTGTTTAAAAAAAACAACAACAAAGTAAAGAATTATAAAGAGTTTCTCTGAACTAGCAAATTGCGAGAACTTACTTAGATGACTGTAATCTCAACAGAGTTTGCTTATTCCTGTTTTGCTGGAAAAGAGTGATTACTGCAGTTCATTTTCTTCCTAACTGATTTTTTAACCATGATTTACAAACTGTGGAAGTGGGGTAATTTTTACAAGCCTTTATACTGCATTTGGTGAGCAGCTTGAAACCTACATATTGGGCGGATGAGAAATAATAATTCCACTTTGTCTGCTCGTTGCTTATTGCTTTTGTTCAGCATTTTGACACAGGAGTGATATTTGTACAATCAGCAATGTTATGCACATTGCAAATAAACGTTCCCTTTGAAACAGAGTCTTAAGAGTGTTGTTGCAGTGCCTGCTGGGTTGCAAGAGCAGTTTGAAAGAGCCTAATAAACTTAATAGCCTGGCAGTTCAGAGGTTTTGAAAATGTGGGGCAGCTTCCTCTTCTTCAGTGTATAGCCTAATGCAGTGCTATTCAAACTGGGGCGTTGTGACGCCCCAGCCAGAGGGCCCTGGTCTCTACCCCCTAAAGGTGCGAGGGCAGCCTAGAGGCGGGGGAAAGGCAGCGGCGCGATCCCCAGGATCGTGCTGCTCAGGGGGCTGCAGGGGCTTGGGTGCACTTACCCAAGCCTCCTGTAGCCTCCCTGGAGTGCAGGGAGCCTGGTGCAACTTCTGGCAGGGCTCCGTGCAGCAGGCAAAGTGGGTGCAGAGCGATCATGCTCCACTTCTGCTTTAACTGCCTTCCCCCGGCCCCTGCTGCCTCCTCTCCCCACCCCTGCAAGGACTTACTGGCTCTCAAAGAGCCAGAGAGTTTGAGAACTCTCTGGCCTAATGTAATAACTGGCCTAATGTAATAACACCTGAATGACTGTATGTAGACATTTGTAGGAAATGTGATACAGGACTTTAACTTTTCATTATTGAAATAATCAATTTACATGATTCTTCCATTTGAATCAGTGCTGTAGTTGACCAGCGTGCCACCCCGGGGCATGCTAGTTGCCCTGCCACTCCCTCTGCCCCTGCACCCTCTGACCCAGAAGTAATTGCAGTGACATGATAACATTCTTGGCATGGACATATGCAACAGTCATGCAGTGCGTGGAGCCAGACTAGTCGCTTCTTCCAAAGCAGGCGACCTGACTCAAGAGTGACTGTGCCAAGAATGACTATGGGGGGTGGGCAGGTTCTTCTGCCTGCCCTCGCAGTCATTCCTGGCACAGTTGTGCACTGCTCAGAGCAAGGCTGGTCAAAGCAGACAGCCTCCCTCTGAATGGCTCAGCTGTGAGGAGCCTGGGGGCAGGACCCCGGTGGCTGCACCAGTGGCAGCTTTGTCACCCCCGCCATGGAGTGCCACTCAGGGTCACGGCATCCCTGTGACCCTTTCTTAGCTGTGCAACTGATTTGAACCTGTGCATTACATATGACCGCATGAAAGTGCCTTAGGCAGAGACAAACCACTCAACCATCTAGTCTGGTGCTGTCCCTGGATCTTATGTTCGATTTATCTGATATAGCTGGTCACCTTCTGGGTCATTTCACCTGTAATGTCAAACCATGGGAGTTATGAACCGTAGTTTTTAGACTTATGTGTGAACTGAGCCTCTGTGAATATACCGGTGTCTTTCTTCACCCCTGCTTTGGTCAAATTTTTGTTTAAAGGTTTAGACCAGGTGTGTCAAACATAAGATATGTGTGCCAGATATGTGGACCAGATTGGCCCACAGAAGGTCTTTATCCAGCCTGCATGATAAGACAATGCTTCTGCTGAGAGGTCACTTTGCTGAGCTTCTCTCAGCAGCTAGCTGCGAAGTGATGTTTCAGCAGAAGCGGCGCTGCTGGAAAGGCAGCCCCCCCCTCTAAATGCGCTCTTCCATATCTTGAAAATATGGTCAAGATTTGCATACTTGCTCTTCTGTCATTTGCAGTTAATGAGTTACTATGTGAGAATTCCTGGGCCAGAAAGGAAGATCTTACTTCTGTTCATCTGCTTAATGACATCACTTCAGTTCTGGTCCTCAGCAAGCACCATGAATGCTATTTTGCCTGTTCTTTGAAATGGGTTTGACACCCTGGTTCAGACCAATGTTTATTTGTTGTTGTTTTGATGCTTTTTTCAGATCTTGACGTGCATGTCTTTTCTTACCCATGTCAATTGGAAATAATGTGCATTAAAATCATGTACGAATTGTACCACTGTACTTAGGAAAGCAAAGAGAATTCTATGGAAATGAACATTATGCAAGAATCTCCAAGTACATACAGGCTTGGCTTGAAAGAACATGCTGCCTGAGCATTTTCCTCCGATTAGTCCAATGAATCGTCAAAGTGACAATTGCATAAGATGTGGTATTATTTGCCAGTCCAGTTTTTTCCTGCTTTTTAACTTGAAATATTTCAATTTTCCATGCCTCATTGCCTTTTTATACATTAGGTCCTGTAACTGAAGTCAAAACAGATATCTATGTCACCAGTTTTGGACCTGTTTCTGATGTCGAGATGGTATGTGTTTCTTGAATTCTTTTTATTTTGTAGGTTTGGAGGGGGGGGGGAGAACTTTTCCAGTAAAGAGCGAACGACTAATTCGAATGCCTTTGTGCACTGCTGTCAATCATGCAAAGTAGGGAAGATTAGCAGCAGCTTAATTTCCAGGCTATTATTAGATGCAGAAGCCCTGATTCTGATCCTCCCATGCATGCTGAATTTAGACCGATGTAAAACAAACTTGATTTCAGCAGATTTACACCTGTCTTGGAAAGGATCATTAGGTATAGCCAGTTCTTGGGGAGGGGGTGGGTGGGAAACAATCTGGTATAGAATCATATAAACTAATAGTGAACTCAGATAGTTGAGTGTCATAAGTCTGGACATGAAATGGGACAATCCACATGTACAGTAGTGGTTTCTAGAGTTTTTCTACAGTGGCTTCTACTGTTTTACAGACTTCTTAGGTGCACAATAGTAGATAAGATTGTAAATTAAAAGAAAAGAAAAACCTTGACGTGGACTGAGCATGCTCAGTGGACCTCAGGAACCATGGATTCAGTGGACTGAGCATGCTCAGTGGACCTCAGGAACCATGGAATGTCAAGGTGTCAACAAAACCATAACACCAAAACATGGTGGCAGGAGCAGGAGAGAGAGGGTCCAAACCGATCCAAATTTCCTGCACTGGTGCAACTCCAGGGTAGCCCCTCGGTAAGGGAACAAACAAGGCCTTAGCTTGAGAAAGCCTCTGTGACTGCCTTTCCACCACAGCTGCATCAGAGATAGTAAGTTGGATAAGACTGGGCACACAATTGGCCTCCTTGCACTAATTGCTAAGGTTGGGGAGATGCAACATTTTGTGCTCCCACTTGTCCTTGCTAAATGCACAAGATAAAAATGGCCTGCATAGAGGACTTGGCCATGAAGATAGGCATTTCTTGCAAGATGTTTCTGAAGTGCCAGATGACCTTGTGAAAAGTGCCACACTAAATCACAAAGGCTTTGCCTCTCAATTCAGGGGAAGGGTCCGTGCTGTGCACACATCCATTTGCACATGCAGCTGCCCTCTTCATTTGATGTTTATGGTAAAGCCCATTCATTCCAGAGTTCTGTTGCCACATAATATTTTGCCCACAGCTTTCCTTTAGGGCAGCATTTCTCAGCCAATGGTACTTGTATCACCAGTGGTACAATGGTGTCTGGTGGTACCTGTGGGACCCCCACCCTCTGGCAGCAAGACCAGTGACGAGTAGCAGTAGGAGGCTCAGCTCACCGGGCAGAGCTCTAGTATGTGCTTTTTGTGTGCTTGAAAACGCCCTTCTGTCTTCCCTTAACTTCTTATTGGTGTTTGTTGCATTACATCTGACCTCCCAATCAGGAAGTAACTGGCAATGATATCATAACTGATGATATCATTGCCAGTTACTCCTGGTGGTACATCCAGTAGATGGACCATGCAAAGTGCTATGGTGGAGGATGAATGTTGATAAATGCTGCCTTAGGGCACACATTTCTATTTTTACAGTATTGTGAACACTAGCAAAGACCAGTCAGTCAGTGGAATGACTCCTGTACATAGGCAATGACAGAATCAGATACTATAGGGTATTATAATTTTGTGGAAGAGCCACTCTTCCCCCCCCCCCTTAATCCCATCTGTGCTATATTAGCCAAAATTAGACAATATTTCTTTGATTTGGGCCGATATAAGTAATTATGTGTCCCTGATGCGTGTTTTAATCTGTCCATCTGTCAAAAAAATACCATGGGCATAAAAATCATTAACATATGTTAGTGAACTAATCATTTTGTTTCTGGTTTTGTGCTAGAGTACAAGTTTAATTGCGTGCTTCTTGCCGTTCTATTAGATTATAGTAATTATTTTTGATTGACTTAATATGTATCACAATTTATTTATGCTACTAATGTGGAAAATTAAAGTATGAAGAAGTACATAGTTCAGTTTAATTGATTGAAATGTATTTAGGGAGTTTACAGTTACCAATCCCTAATTTGTCCTTGAGGGATTTTTCTAGAAAGGCTCTGTATTAAGTATAAGGTTCTGTATAAACACATATTAAGTGTGTGTGTCTTTTAAATTACTGTAGGAGTATACGATGGATGTCTTCTTCCGCCAGACATGGGTGGACAAAAGATTAAAATATGATGGTCCAATTGAAATTCTAAGACTTAACAACCTAATGGTTACCAAAGTGTGGACACCGGATACTTTCTTTCGGAATGGGAAGAAGTCTGTCTCTCATAATATGACAGCCCCAAATAAACTATTTAGGATTATGAGAAATGGCACCATCCTTTACACGATGAGGTAGTTGATTTATCTATCTGTGTTTCTGTATGCTTGTATTTTACACAAGACAGTTACTGTTGAGACAAAACACGAGCAAATTACTAATTCTATTTCTTTCCTTCTAGGCTTACTATAAGTGCTGAGTGTCCCATGAGATTAGTGGATTTCCCAATGGATGGTCATGCTTGTCCTTTGAAATTTGGGAGTTGTAAGTTACCATTGTGAAAATTCACTTTGTAGTTGAGCTCCCTACCTTTGTTAGGATTGTATGTAAGAATTAGGTCAGAGCGTTGCCAGAGACATGTCTTTGTAACGTGAGAAAAGGTAGAGCAATTGAAACCAATAGGGATATATTTTTTATTGATTATACCCAAGTGTAGTCCAGACAAATATTCTATTCATATGTTCTCACTATATGTTGTTCAGATGCATATCCAAAGAGCGAAATGATTTACACCTGGACAAAAGGACCTAAGAACTCAGTGGAAGTCCCTGAAGAGTCTTCCAGTTTAGTTCAGTATGACCTGCTCGGTCATACGGTATCCAATGAAACTGTTAAATCTATTACAGGTAAGCATTTTTTCAGTGGGAATCAACTTGTGGAATTGATGGTATAATTTTGCCTTAGCCAAAGATATTCTGTTGATCTCAGTGGAACCAGGAGTCAGTGGCATCGCTAGGGGAGTGTGGGCTGCACCGGATGACATGGCCAAGGGAGTGACATCACTACTGGCCAAAATTTTTAAATTTTTAAATTTTAAACTACTCTATCAATTGTTATAGCCAAAAAAACCAGTGGGGCGGGACAATAGTGCATCACCATGCCCATTGTCTGGGTTGTTGACCTACCTGCTGCATGGAAGGAGGTCCGTCATGTGGGTGACCACTGGCCTCCCGCAGCAGGTGACTTAAACCCTCCTGACGCCACTGCCAGGGGTCATATAGATCACATATCTCACATTGATTGTCTTCAGGTTTATCCTGAAGTCGATATTCTGTTACTGTATGCACACTCCAAGCGAAGACTATTGACAATTCCATCCATAGAATAAAAACTCACATTTACTGTCATATTTTCATGCCTTGATTATTACTAATCTTGATCTTTACTTGTAATTTATCATGCTACAAATAGCATACAGATGGTCGAAATAAATTCCTCGAGTAAATCCTACAAGTAAAACACATTAAACATAACAGCTATGACTTTTTTTTCCTTTCTGTAATGTGAGAAAATAGCAACAGGCAGCAACAGCGAATGGCAGTGTTTTAAGGTCTGTAGGTGTACTTTTCTAAATTGATGGCTGTTGGCTTGTTATATTATTATATTGCTGAAAGTTATCTTATTAGTACAGTTAAAAATGTCTCAGAGATCATGGCAGAATTAAACAACAGAGTGAGCAGATGTAGCCGACAGATTTCTGAGTGGCATTATTGATAGCAGGATGAAGTAATATTTTCCCAATGTATCAATAGGTGAGATATCCTTAATCCATCCTCAGATGTTTAGCCAAGAGTCTTGTACTGCTCTCTAGGAACAGTCTCTGTGATCTTGGGTCAGATCACAGTAGGTACCTAGAATGTGTTTAGTATACTAGCTCATGGGATGCAGTGAAGAATGGACTTCTCAGCCAGTTGGCTTTGCATTTGCTTCCCTCTTATTCAAACCCTTGGTTTAAAATTAAGTCTGAATAGCAGCCAATGATTGGAGTGATTGTTTCATACAATAATTTCCACCAGAAGTTTCAAGTTGTTTATAGCTTTCCTTTGTGTGGGCATGTGCCTGGGTGGGTAGGGAAGATAGGTGGAAGTGTGGCAATCAGCTGAGCCGTTTGACCATGCTTTGGGGTGGGGAGGGGAAAAATCGTACTGTGTGGATTGAAGACCACTGGTAATATAGACTGTGTTCTGCCCTGCAATATTGCACCTTACAGTGTGCCTGCACAACTTGTATCCCATCAAACTTAGAGCCCAATCCTATTATTTCCTCACTTCTGCTGATGCAGTTGTACCAAAAAGGTGCATGCTGTATTCAGAAAAGGGCGGGGGGGGGGGAAGATCAGGAGGTTTTGGAGGGGAATTATTGCCCCTTACTCCTCCATAAGCTTCTCGCTTCACAATGGGTCTCTTTGGACCTGTGCCAGCTAAAGAGCTGGTGCAAGTCCTAGGAAAACAAAGGGACAGGGAGGCTGTTAAAAGAGGGTTTAGGATCCAGCTAGATCCACTCCTGCAACCTTCCCACACCAGTCCTCCCCCTCTTTGCCCTGTTTTGCCCCTCTCCACCCACCCGCTGCCCCCATTGATGCCTTACCTTCTCCAGTGAGCATGGTAGGGTCTGTAAGCGGGGTTAGAGTGTGTGACCGTGCGTCACATTTTGCCTTGTAAAGTACGGTGCATTGCCGGTATACGAGTTCCGGCAGCACACACAGTCCCAACACATAATTATAAAATTATGCATGGTGTGGAGAGGGTAAAAAGAGAAAACTCTACTCCCTCTCTCACAATACTAGAACCAGGGATCATCCCAGGAAACTGTTTGGTGGGAGATTTAGAATGGACCAAAGGAGGTTCCCACAGTGCATAATTAAACTGTAGAATATGTTTGCCACGAGATGTGAGAAGATGATACTGGACTAGATGTGTCTTTGCCCTGATCCAGTTTGGCTTTGTGTGAGTGCTTGTGTGTTCTTGATGCCTCTTCAATTTTAGAAGAAATATGCCCCCCTGGGGCATGTGGGCCAATTTCAAAGTCCCCCTGTGCATGTGGAACTAGTCAGGTTGTTTCTTTGGAACTTCTATGCTTAAATCTTTTTTTTGCTAGCCACTGGATGAAATGTTTCCCATAAAGGGCCAACTGTGGACAATCCTGCAAACCATTCTGACGTGATTTTTCCAGAGGACCTCAAAATATCCACGGTTTTCCCCCCTAGTGATTTTGTGATAACAAATTCCATTTTCTAATTTTGTGTAAAATAATGTATCTTCTCCGCGATTACTCTTCTCCGTCATGTAGGGTTTTGATCAGCCACTCGTCTGAACCAGCCTTAGTCTTTTCTATCTTTCTTGATACACAGAGAAATGGCTAAGGTTACTGTAGCCTCCACTTAGAACATGAAGTCTCTTGGTGTGGAATACAAATCACAACCCAAGGCTGCTGAAGTCAGCTCTTTAACAGCCTCCAGGCTTTACTTACAAATAGCGTAGCAATATAAATGGCAATCTGATTGTAGTGATAAAGAAAAAATACCCATTTGCCTTGTAAAAATGTCTTTTTAATATGCCTGCTGTTCAACTACATGAAGTGATGCTTTTACTTAGGCTTTTAAAAGGTGAGTGCTCAGAAGGACTTGTTATCTTTAAATTATTTGGTTTAGTTTACCATCATTCATCTTGAGTAGGGCTTTCCAAACCCCAGTCTACAGGCTGGATCTGGGTTTGGGGAAAGCCTTCTGCCCCGTGGCGAAGCTTACTTTTCTGTGGTGGTGCCGCATGTAGTCCAAGAAGATCAGGGCACAGGGACGCTCTGGGCAGTCACAACGGCTTGGATATCCTGTTGTACTGCTTCCTGGGATGCTGGGCAACAGGCATGACTGCCCAGAGCGTCCCTGTGCCCTGATTTACTTGGACTGCACGAGTCACCGTGGTGGAACAGTAGGCTCCGGTCCAAACGGGGACCAGTTTTTCAGCGCACAGCAGTCACGAGTTTGGCAACCACTGATCTAGAGCAAATGTGTTTAGTACAAGAAGCTATCTGTGTCAGTGCAGTGCAAATTTCATGTCTGTATTATAAGTGGTTCTTCTGTCTTGGGTGTTTGTTGTGGAAAGGTGAAGAGAATTTCAGAAGAATTGTGCAATAATCTAAGTTCTTCTGCACAAGACCCACTGGGTGAAATAAACCTGGGAGGGGGGTGGGTTTGGTGGCACCACCACCCGCAGAATCCAAACCCCCTTCCTGGGCCAGATCCAACTGCATGGGTCAACGTGGACTTGCACCAGTGATATTACTGGTGCAGGTTCACGTTGACCCATAGCAGCTGCTGGGGCTTACCCTGAGGCAAGGGGATAAATGTCTCCTTACCTTGAAGAGACCTCCAGGAGCCAAAAATCCCCATGGAACTCAGCAGAAGCTGTACCGACATTGCCGCATAGGTACGATTGGGCTGTTACTTATGTAAACCGCTTTTTGTTGCAAAGGAGTGTATAAGTATCCTTAATCATCATCATCATTGATTATCATTATTATCATCAACACCCCACATTGTTGTGTTGTCCCCATTTGTTCTGTTGTCCCCATTTGTACCCCAGTGGATTGTACCTTTAGTCAGTACCTGATGAGTTAATACAACTTCTGTTGTTCATTGGCTAAACATTGATTTTCTTTAATGGAAGGAAGAACATTTTCTTGGTGCATCTGTTAATAATAAAAACCTGAAGTAGTAATTAGGTGTTGTGCAGATGCTGTGGTAGCATGCAGTAATCGGAACAGGCAGCTGATTATTTTGCATGCTTGTTTTTTAAACCTTGGGATATGCTTACAGGATTTTGTTATGATACATGAAAGCATAAAGGAGAGTCAAAAAGTGCCTTGTTTAACATTCTGCCTCCTAGATAGCATGTTAAGATGTATTGACTTTCCTTTGACTCAATATGGCTTTTATTTATTGTTAGATATCAGAGCCTTCCTTTATGAAGCTCAGGGCAGCTACCTAGGGGTTCATGGAGGGTCTCCCACTGAGATGTTGACAAGGCTGAGACCTGTTTAGCTGTACCAGTATAACAGCACTATATGCTTGATGATAAATCGAGTACAACAGAGGTTGTGAACAAATATGCTTGTGTGTCATCCTGAGTGCTGTGAAATTAAAAGTGGATGTAAAACATTCCTTTCCACTCTTGCAGGTGAATATATTGTTATGACTGTGCACTTCCATCTCAGAAGAAAAATGGGTTATTTTATGATACAGACATATATCCCATGCATCATGACTGTGATCCTCTCCCAAGTTTCATTTTGGATCAATAAGGAGTCTGTTCCTGCCAGAACTGTTTTTGGTGAGTCCAAATTATCTTCTTTGTTTCTAAGGTCTGTTCTAATCCCTTTTCCTAAGCGGTTCTAGTGGAAGGCTGCCATTGTGACTGCTGAGGTGGGTGGGTAGGTGGGAAGAGGGTGTTCATAAAATGCCAAAACCCCCTAGGAAATATTGCAAGGCCCAAGATGGAAGCACCCAAATCTCATGAGTTCTTCTTGGATCTTGTCAGATCTCATGACATATGGGTGTCATCGTCTTGGATCTTATGACCCTGGTAAGTTTGGGAACCATTGCCCGAGGAGATACATTGCACCTCCATGGAATTCTTTGTAGGGGCCCATCTAGTGGCAGGGCTAAGGGAAGGCAAGATTGGTTTCCATTGCAGTGCAGTCAAATGCTTTTCTTTCCCCATAGAATTGAATGGCAGAATGGAATCAGAGTGGTATTCTGCCTCAGAAACACAGCGCATATTCCTGGAATCAGTATTAGAAGTAATGATCATTCAAAATATCTCTCTCTCTCTCTCTCTCTCTCTCTCTCTCTCTCTCTCTCTCTCTCTCTCTCTCTCTCACTCTCTGTGTGTTTTTTTTACAGAAAATCAAAGTATTATTCAACCAGATTACTGTGCCTTTAAATTGCCATCAGCTCTCAATAATACTAGGGTCCAAATCAGCCAACTATTATGTGAAATAATTCATTGAATCTTGACCTTGCAATAATTAAATATCTGCTTTTGTAGATAAGTGTCCCAAATGTACTGTGTTATTTTCTGGCTAACTTCCCACGTCTCCAGTAGGGTGAGGGAACATTGATGTTACCCACCCATTGCTACATCAGAGCCCTTAGAACTTTGCCAGAAAGTGGTACTGCATGCTTGGGAGACTCATTTGCCCTTGTGAAAATGATACATTGGCTTCATGGAACATACACAGAATGCCCATCTGAGTTCGTTCTGCCTTTCTTTTCTCCCCTCTTTCTTCTGTGAAGTAGTAGAAGTAGTGGTACAGGCATCCCCCCGTATCCCTGGGGATCCGTTCCAGGGCCCTCTGAGGATACAGAAACCATGGATATGGAGAAACTTGTCTCTGTGGCCTCCTGTAGCCCCCTGGATCTGCAGATAACTGAATCCATGGATACCGGCTCCATGGATGTGGAGGGGGGGAGGGCTATATAATCAGACTATCTGGTGTATCTCCTAGCAACATGGCAGCTGTTCCTTGGTGCAGTAAAAGTAGACCATACTTAAGGACGGTAGAACTGGGGTTAGTAACAGTGCACTGGACCTACAGCAGCAAGAGGAAAAACTTTAGAGACACACCCTGTTCTGGTGCTATTAAATTAAAGGTTAGATTTATTGTTGGGCAAGAGCAGAGGACCCAGCCTACACTGGGTGCAAGAGAAGGTTTGTTTCTATGTGTGTACCGGCAGCGTCTTCTCAGAAGTGCTTCTGCTGAGTTCATCTTATTAGAATTCATCTTTCGTGTGCCTGTCTCAAGAGGAGCTGTACTGATATGAATGGGAGATGGGCCCGTGTAAGGAGAGCGCCTTCAGGCCCTGAATTTGTAATGTCAGGTTCACTGATACTGTCTCCTTGTTTTGCCTGTCTTGGTGAGAGTGCATTGAAAAAGCAATTAGGAAAATCGATTACTGGATATTATAATGAAACACATTAAAATGCAATTTGCAAGAGGACGCCAGAGCGGCCAGTGAAAGTGAAGTAGATAAACCACACTGAGGCAGCACGCAGGAAGTTGAAGGGGATATCTGGATTTTTGACAAAAGGGAGTGGAGAATAGAGACATTTAAAGCAATTTTCTAAAGACAATGTCTTTCTCCACCTCAGCTTTTTCAGGCATTGGAGAAGGATTCATTAGGTGGAGGCCACTCCGTTCTATAAAACAGTACGTTTTGGGAAAGCTAACCAAAAAGAGGTTAAGACGAGGGCTGACGAGACATAGTGGAAATGGAAAAGATGCAAAAGAGAGCGACTAAGATGATTACGGGGCTGGGGCACCTTCCTTATGAGGAAAGGCTATGGTGTTTGGGCCTCTTCAGCCTAGAAAAGAGACGCCTGAGGGGGGCCATGATCGAGACATACAAAATTATGCAGGGGATGGACAGAGTGGATAGGGAGATGCTCTTTACACTCTCACATAACACCAGAACCAGGGGAAAGTCACTAAAATTGAGTGTTGGGAGAGTTAGAACAGACAAAAGAAAATATGTCTTTACTCAGTGTGTGGTTGGTCTGTGGAACTCCTTGCCACAGGATGTGGTGATGGCATCTGGCCTGGACGCCTTTAAAAGGGGATTAGACAAGTTTCTGGAGGAAAAATCCATTACGGGGTACAAGCCATGATGTGTATGCGCAACCTCCTGATTTTAGAAATGGGCTATGTCAGAATGCCAGATGCAAGGGAGGGCACCAGGATGAGGTCTCTTGTTATCTGGTGTGCTCCCTGGGGCATTTGGTGGGCCGCTGTGAGATCCAGGAAGCTGGACTAGATGGGCCTATGGCCTGATCCGGTGGGGCTGTTCTTATGTTCTTATGAGGGAAAAGCCTTTCCATCAGAATGAGCAAACTGCATATTTATGTGTCATTCAACCCTCTTCCATATCACCCAAGCAAGGAAATGCCTACATCTCAGAATACCTACATCTCCGTTTTCCCATTATGCTGAAGACCAGTGAGAGTGCCCCTTTTTAGCTGAAATGTTTTGGGTTGTATCCTAAAGTTTTATTCCTCCCACATTAGGACCTTCCACAAAGGAGTTAGCTAATACAGGAGGAAGGAAACTGTAGGATACAACCCAAAAATTCGGGAGACCACCCTTTGGTCAGGCCACTCATCCCCCTGGTGGTGCAGCTACAGGGGGTGGCATGGTAAGTACTGAAGGTGATGCAACGTGCTGTGTAAGCAGCCCCTCCCACTTGCTGTAGCTGGCTGGAATGGCTCAAACGGCAACTGGGAGGCACCGCTTACACGGCACATTACGGCATCTGCAGTACTTACTATGCCACCCCCCAATAGCTATGCCACTGTTTCTCCCCCATCCCACTATCATCTCTGGTCAAGCACTTTTGCATTTATCAGCTAACTTGTGCTGGAGTAGGCAGGCCAGTGGGCCTGCGCTGAATCCAGTGCAGGTTTGGGGCCAAAACTTTCCCCTTTCACCATATCACGCTGCAGTGGCCCCAATGGATCTACTAAGATCTGAGCCACCGGACGAGGTGGTGCAGATCCAAGCAGAATGAAGTGGTCAGGGGCCACACTGTGCTGCACAGGAACAAGGTCAGGATCTGGCATAACTGCCGGATCTTAGCTCCGCCTCCTGCTCCCTGCCCGCCTGCCCCAGGAACGTCCATCACCCACCCTCCTCCTCCCCAAAACGCCTCCTCCCTGCCTTGCACTGGCCTCCCCAAGTTGGTGAAACTTACCGTACGGCATGTTTGCAACCCCCCCCTCCCCGAGTCAGTGCAAATGACTTATGCCAGCCTAACCCGGGGGTTAGGATTGCGCCCTAAGTCATTTAAGGCATCTCACTGCCTTTTGCCGTCCCTGATAAGCGTGGCTGATGACCAGGCAGTGATGTACTGACTGTACAACGGTGATGCATTTACAGTAATAAGCCATTAAAAAAAAAAATTATTTGCTAGTCAGCTTTGTGCTCAGAGGTGTAAATGCTACAAAAATACTCTAGTTTCTATGGAAATTTTTGAGCTAGCAGCCTTTAGCTAAGTTTGGAAAATTCCATCATTCATAGGAATGCAGTTCAGTGCTCACTCCCCCCCCCCCCCCATGAAAGAAGCTGCAGGCTTCCAGCTGCCTGTGTTTATCTTGTTAGGTTTGACTTGGGACAGGCAGGGCATTGAGAGGCCACTCCAACTGCATTTCTCCATATTCAAAGAGGCGTGAAGAGGCTCTTTTTTTCCTTTTAAATGCGTCAGCTTTTGTCTGAAAGGAAGACAATGTTATACCAGCACAGTACTCTGACTGATGCTACATCTTGAATGGTTTGCTGCACCAATGCACCTCCACACACTGCCTCTTTCCCAGCTTTCCCTCTAGAATCCAGCTTCCAGGCAACATCATAGTTAGGGGGGTACTTAGGGTTGGGTGATGTGATGACACCCCTGTTTCATCCCTTCACACCCCTTGACTGCACTGTCACTCCCTCCTATGTACATGAGTGGCCTGACTATGGAAGCAGCTCCCTTTGGAGTTGCATGGGGTAGAGGGCATACAGACCGATTTTGCTGTGTTTGCCATGTGCCTGAGGTGAGCACTCTCACCCCCCCCCCCCATGGAGAAGGCAGAAAATCGCCCAATCTACTTCAGGGGGCAATGTACCCTCTGGACCCAGCTTAGCTATGCCACTGCTTCCACGTTGGAAGAGCAGAAGAGCAGGGCACAATCCTATACATGACTACTCATAAATGAGACCCATTGATATCAATGGAACTTACTCCCAGACCAGGTTGTATAGGATTGCGCTGAGAAATACCTCTCCCTCTCTCAAACCTGGGCCATAGTTTGAACTAGAAGCCATGCTCTCTCTTCCCCTTCCCAATATTCTACTTCCTGGTTACTATGTGTGTTGCCATGTACAAACTGTTGTTTGATCTGACCTCACTGACATGCACAGTGAGGTGGTCAAAACCTGAGGTGACAAAGTTGATATCATTTTTAAAATGATGGTCCATGTGAAAACAAAACACCAACTCCCTGACAAGAGAAAACTACTACAGAAGAAGAAAGATCTCGGTCTATTACTGTTTCAGATGTGCTATTTATCTGGTTGCAATGATCTCATTTTAAACATATTATCCCATGCCTGCAGTCGAAAGTGTTACAATCCATTCTGCTACCTTAGGAGTCTAGTATCTCATCATTCTGTGGGAGGCATTAGATTCAGCCAAAGAGAATTTGTGTGTATGTGGGGGGGGGGGGGAGTTGATGTGTGTAGATTATTTCTTTTTAAATGTGTACATTCCTAATTTTACCCCTCTTGATAGGGAGACACATAGAGCAGCTAACAAAAGAGGTAAAATACAGTTAAAATAATACTAAGATCAAAAGCAACTGAAGCAAATCAAACTAAACAGCGGCATAATCAAAATGTCATTGGGAGAGCAAACAAAAATCAAACAATATACAGCTATAACAGGAAAACAGCTATATTACAACAGGGAAAGACCAACAGAAACAAAAAGATTTTCAACTGGTGTGCCAGAGCAAAAACAGTGAAAGAACCAACATAACTTCATGAGGGCAGGAATTCCACACTCTGGGTGCCACCACAGAGAAGGTCCTTTCATGAGTTACCACCAAATGCATTTCCTTCAGGAGTGAAATACACAGGCCCTCTCCGTCGACCTCATGATGGGCAGTTCCGTGTGAGGGGAGATAGTCCTTCAGATATTCAAATCTCAATCCATTATAGTTGTTTTAACAGAAGCCTTCCTGAGTACATAAGCTTAGATTAAACTCATTTTCTTTTCATATTTCCAGTTGAATATCACCTCTAGCAGTGATACAAAGGTTTAAGACAGCAATTTTCAATCTTTTTCATCTCATGGCCCACTGACAAGGCACGAAAATTGACCAGGCACACCATACTGCCAGTGGGGGGCTCACATCCCCATTGGCCCTACTAATAAATGATCTTCCCCCAAATTCCTGTGGCACACCTGTGGACCACTCGCGGCACACTAGCGTGCCATGCCACAATGGTTGAAAATGGCTGGTTTAAGAAATGAAGAGTTGCTTTGTTAGAGTGCCCCTTGATAATCCCACCATTTTCCCTAAATTGTTCCTTGTATGTAGTTGTCAGCAGCTGTGTTTGGATGGTGTGAGGAATGAGAAAACTTACAAGGTTAGGCTGTTACGTAATATATTAGTTCTTGCATGCCAGTTCCTCAATCTAATTTCTTTTTAAGAAAGACTTGAGTTTTGAATAGCATACATTACAGGATAATACTTATAATAAGAAATCTGGGGAGTGCTTCTTAGCTCAGCATCTCTGTGTGTACATGCAGAGAGCATCTGAAAGATTAATAGTCCTGTATTGTCAGACATTTGGAATTACTACGTTAATCTAAAAGTTCCCTTTGAAATAAGATGTACAAATGACCAAATCAAACAATTGCCTTGCAGTGATCCTTTTCTATGCAGTGCTATATCTGTTTCTATAAGGATGTGCCAGTTTTTTTTATACACACTGGCCCCCGTCTCTGTAGGGGATCTGTTCCAGGCCTGCCCGCCCCGCAGTTGTGGAAACTGTGGATATAAGGGAATCCTGTCTCTATGGCTCCTGTGGATTCCCCTCCCCCCCCCCGGCCATACACCCATTAATGTTGTTTAGATCCTTATTGGGGCAAAAATGTTCTTGCTTATACAGATTGCTATAAGAATTCACCGTATAGCGGTACGTAAGCAGCCTGCCGGCAGCCTGAATGTAAAAAGTTTACTGCTTCCTCTTAGTGTCAATTGACAGCCCAATCCTATCCACACTTTCCTGGAAGTAAGCCCCATTGACTCTAATGGGACTTACTTTTGAGTAGACATGCATAGGATTGGGCTGTGAGTCTCTTCAAGCATTCAGGCTGCCAGCAGCCTGTCTGTGAGTTGCTATAAACTTGAATGCTTATAGGAACCTGTATAAGGACAAACATTTTTGCCCTGGTAAGAATCTAAACGATGATAACGGGCATGTGGGGAGGGGGCAGATTCGCAGACAACTGAATCTGTGAGTACAAGATCCGGGGTTATGGAGGCTTGTTTGTTCTGATCAGCTACTGTACTGAGAACTGGTGTAAAATAACAGTTCAATCCTATTCTACCTCCGCCAATCCATAGCATGCAGTGCTGCCGTTTAAAAAAAAAAATCCTTACCTCCTGGTAGGCTGCTTGTCATCAATGGGTCTTGTCAGACCCACAACAGCCACTGGCCTGGAAAAACAGGGCTAGCATCCCAGTGTGCTTTGCTGCCTCCACAATTCACCCACTACTGCCCTCAAAATGCCCCCTGCTCCTCCCTGTTCCTCCCTTTCCACCCTTGAAATGCCCCAACCAACCAGCCTTTTCACCATGGCAACTCATCTCGGGCACTCTTGCCCACCAAGAACTGGTCCACGTACGCATGGATGTCATGTTTTTATGTCACATGAGAACTGGCATCTGAACATCTGAGCTGCCCTGAGCATTGTATCGGAGGTGATGTGGGCCGATGTAAACATTCTGTCCATGTGGGGCTGCATGTGCCCCCTCTAGTTCAACTCTGTCCAATTTTTTCTTCCTTACATTGGAAAACAGATGGGAAAATGCATCCCTCTGCATACATTGTAATACAACTGCGAAACCCCATTGGATGCCTCATGTCCAAACAGACGTGATTTTGGATGTGCATCCACCTCTGATATATGCACAAAGTTTCCATGTGCAGCTCTCCCTTGATGGATTGGCATGTGCATGCATGCAGAACAGAGAACCATGCCCAGGGGCGGTTACACTCTGTACTAATTCAACCTGCAGCTTCAGTCCAGCCCTTATAAGTGGATTGTTCCGAATCATTAGAGTTATATTGCAGAACTGGCAGGGGAAACACTGTAATGTTGTATTTGGTCACATGCAGCTGTCTCCTCTGCTGCTTTATTAAAATGTATAGTCTCTATATTATCTCAGAGCAATATTGAGTTCATTCTTTCTTATTATTGTCTGGTGACAAGGAGGGGGAAAATTCTGTAACCAACATTTGCAATGGGATTGTTGTCATTTTGAGCTCTGAGCTTCAAAAGAAGCATTTTTGATTTGCAATTGTAAAATCCGCCACAAACCTGTTAAGTGATTTTGACTGCAGCCTTACACTTTCCTAAGAGTAAGCGCCATTGAACACAATGGGACTTGCTTCTGAGTAGACATGCTTAAGATTGCACTGTGAGATTTTTGCTTTCATTATTCTATAGACCCTGTCACACATGGAAAAAAAACACACTTAATTTTTAAATGATGTTTGGGTCTGATACATTACAATTAATTCGGAATGAAATGTGTTTGGTGGTGGTCCAGAGCCAACACACATTGAGGCTGGAACTCTATGCTACTTACTTTGGTGCTCAATGAGACTTTTGAGTACTTGTACAAATAGTTGACATTGTATTTAGGATTAATGCTAATAGTAAACAAGTATGCTTGGAATTGTGCTGCATGGCCCACTTGAACCAATGTAATGACTTCAGCTGAATACAAAAATAGGTGACATTGTATTTAGGATTAATGCTAATAGTAAACAAGTACTATACAGTGATCATATCTCTTGTTGGTAATGTTCTCCTCCACTGCTAATTCCTTTAAGGTTTCACAGTCCGCTTATCCCTCCTGGAGATATAAATTAAAAATAAATGGATTAATACCTTAACAACTGCACCAGTATAGCTATTATGTTGTTAAATAAGAGTTTTCACAATTTTTGGATCATTTAGAGCAGTGTTTTTCAACTTATACCACTGGTGGTTCTTGGGGTGCTGTCCGGTGGTACACATGGAACCCCCAGACTCCACCGCCTGGCAGAGAGACCAGCAACATGACAAGCAGTGGTAGGAGACTTGGCTTGGTGAGCAGAGCTCCAGCATGTACGAAAAAGCTCTCCTGTCCAACCTGAGCCTCTTACCTGAGCCTCTGTTATGTTGTATCTGGCTTCCCAATCTGGAAGTAACAGGCAATGACATCATCACCAGTTACTTCCGCTGGTACTTCCAATAGGTAGACCATGCGAAGTGGTATAATGGGGGAGCAATGTTGAAAAACACTGATTTAGATGTCACGTCCAATATCATGGACATGTAATGTTTCATTGCCCCCTTCTCTCCTTTTCATTTTAATTGGAGTCTAACTGATCCCAAAGACCTGTTAGTAAAATCCTCAGGATACAGACAGAAAAAGAAGACAGCGGTAACAAAACACTTCAAAGCAATTGACCTCCCTGTTGTAGGAGAACACTTGGAGCATGAACTGTTACATGGCATTTTATTCACACCCTTGGGGCAGGTTATGACCCCAATTTGTAAGAGGGTTAAAACATCTGATCTGATTCTGAACTTAGATGAGCACCGTAACTGATTTTGCTTTGCTTCTTTTCTTTTAAAGGGATCACCACAGTCTTGACCATGACAACCCTGAGCATCAGTGCAAGGCATTCCTTGCCCAAAGTCTCCTATGCCACTGCCATGGACTGGTTCATCGCTGTGTGCTTTGCCTTTGTTTTCTCTGCACTGATTGAGTTTGCAGCTGTCAACTATTTCACTAACATCCAAATGGAAAAAGCAAAAAGGAAGGCTGCCAAATCTGCCCCTGAAGTTCCAGTGACTCCCATTCAGAAGGAAAATTGCACAGAAGAGGCACCCACGGTACTGAGTTTCTTTAATACATGTATACATTACAACCTTACTAGCAAATTGTTCTCCAAATGTGTCCTCAGGAGAGTCCATAGATGGTGGTGGGGTGAGTGCTAGCTGCAATTTCACTTCTCAGCTATCTCGACTTCCTCCTTGGTCCCCGGGTGCTCTCATCTAGGTCTACTGCATCAACTTTTCCCTTTCCCCTTCGCTTCGGTCCTGCTCAGCTATAACTCATTCCTTTGTCTGCACTGGTAAACAGGAAATCCATGCCATTGTCACATCAGCCGTCAATACACCGGTCTCCCCACCTTTTGCTGAGATCTCTTTGCTCATTTTCTTTGATATATCATTTGCTGGGTAAGCAAAGAGAAATGAGTTTGTGCTGGTGTCAAGGCTGATGCCGTCACGAAAGCACTACTTTCTGAGAACTGGTTCTGAACAGCATTGGTGTGAGTTGCCTTGGGAGCCCCTGTGGAAACCAAAAGGTGAGATAAAAGGCTCTTGAATGCATGAGTAATCCCATTTGGTAGCCTCTCTAAAGGGAAATGGCAGTATGGGAGTCTGACTTCCAGGTGGCAGGTTCTTCAACCACAATCCAACTTCTCTTCTGACTCCTCTCAGTTTCATGTGGACTTCTTTCAGTTTTTCTAATAGTAGCTCTCAAGCCCACACTGGCAAAGTGGTTCTGGAGGGCTAGGTGGACAACAGCATTCAAATTCCAGGGGTGGCTGCCTCTGTTTACATACCAGTCTTGGAGAAGGAGCCTCTGTGTTGTTTCCAGAGGGGGTGCAGAGAGGCAGCTCCTTGATCAGTTATGTCCTGTACTGTTCAGGGAACATGATCAAGAGTACTCTGCACTCCACTGGCTCCCTGCTGGAGTATCTGCTGCTCAGTATATGCTAAGACACAACTGGAAACAAATGGGAGGATAATAACATTTAAATTTACTTAGAGCAGCCTTGAACTAATACTTGTGGACAGACTTGCAGAGGTGTGGGGTATTATTATATAAGATCAGGAAAGTTTATATCACAATATGATTTTCCACAAGGCACTGAAAGCGAGGAAAGTGTTGCATTATATTCTTCTAAGAATGCATAAGCCAATGGATAGGCACCAGGGGGAAAGGGAGGCATTTTTCCAGGACTGAGCACTGACTCAACTCCTCCTGCTGCTTGCTGACTAGTTGAAGCCTGATTGGCTGCTGACACTATTTGGCAAGCCCCTTGGGAAATCAAAGCAGACTTTGAGCCCAATCCTATCTCCCCCTGTTGCTGGCGAAAAATGCTAGAGGGGAAGCTGTAGGAAGGAGGGTGAAGCTGGAGGAAAGTCAATTCCTCTGGTTAGTACAGCGAGGCCACCTGTGCAATTGCTTTTCAAATGGGGGCCACCCTATGTGAGCAGCACTGAAAAGTCATTTTAGAGGTGATTCTACAGACCGTCTATTCATATAAAGTCTCACTGATGTAAACAGGCACAATCTGGAGTAGATGGATTGGATACTGTGGTGCATGGAAGCTTAATTACATACAGTGACTGTTTTGTGCTCAGTTCTAAGAGGTATAATGAAACAAATAGGGACTGCACAGAATTTCGTTTTCATTTCATTTGTCTAAAGGAAATTAACCTCCCTTGAAGTGTTATTGCAAGCAGATATCCAAATGAGAAACAGTTCTCTAAAATGGAACCTCAGCTCATTGAGACTGACCCTGAGATAAAGCTACATCATCAGAGTAGAATCGCACTACTAATTGGCCATAAGGGCTGAGCATATGTTGTCGCTTGTAGAGATTGTTAACCAACTACATTACTTTGCAGTTCAAAAGAAAAAAATACCGCGTTGTCTCGTGGTCAGGATAGGACAGCTCAGCTCAGAAATCTGGGGATTTTAATTTAATTTCAGGTATGTTTGTTGGTGCCCAAGCACTGCAGCCCGTTTTTCAAGATATACATAAATCAATTTGGACTGAATGTTTACTGAATGTCAACCTTCACCGATACTGTGGATGCTATGCACAAGGAGAGCTAGAGTGTCATCCTCACTACTTTAGCCGCCTGCAAGATGCTGATTCTGTCACACAAATACAGCCTCATAAGCAAGTCCAGAGAAGTTACAACCACATATTTTTTTTACCGGCCTCTCAAATGACATGCACATGTGTTAGTCATTTGTGACACATAAGCAGCCTTAAAAAAAAATACAGAAAAAAGGGGGGGAAAAAGAGCCAACGAAGCCTCCATCGTCTGGTTGCCCAGAGGAGAGTGTTACTCAGCACAAGTGACCAGGAAAACAGCCATTTACAAATGGTTGGCAACCTTCAGTCTCGAAAGACTATGGTATAAGCCTACAGCACCCAGTATTCCCAGGCAGTCTCCCATCTAAGTACTAACCAGGCCTGACCCTGCTTAGCTTCCAAGATCAGACAAGATCAGGCATGTGCAGGGTAACAGTTGCTGCTCTTTACAAGCTATTTACAAGGTCACATAAAAAATGAATAAACTAGCTACTTCAACCAAGTGTTTAGAATCCTAGATCTTGACCCAGAAAGTACATGCAGGGACCAGGGATGTACCATGACATTCAGTGCTGGTGAGGCACAGAATGTCATGGAGCCCAGTGGCCCTGAAGCGATGTAATACTTCAGGTCATGCAGAGCTTCTGGAAGCAACCAGAACCTAGTTCCGGTCACATCTGAAACCTTTCTGAAGCCCGTAGAGGCGGCTCATGGCCTCTGCAAGCTTCAGAAAGCTCCCCCACACAGGCGGAGCTGGGGTTTCTCTCTGCTTCCTCCTGGCTTGGGAAGGAGCGCAGAGAAGTATCCTGCCCTCGGAGAGAACATTGGGATGTTCTCCCTGAGGGTGAAGTCTCCTGCATTCCCCGATGCTGGAAGGCAGCACCCCTCCCTCGGGGAGACCATCATGATATTTGCCCTGAGGGTGGGGCCTTGCAGAGCCTCTCCTGGCTCCTGTGAAGGCAGGAAGCACCCTGCCCTCAGGGAGAATGTTGTAACGTTCTCCCTGAGGGCAAGACTTCACTGAGCCTCTCCTAGCTTCCTGGAAAGGCTTAGCAATACTCCGCCCTCGTGTGCTTTCCAAGGGGAGGGAGTTTTGAAGTACGTAGAAGACATGCACAGCCTCTGCAGGCCTCTGAAAGTTTCATGGATGCAACAAGAGAACATCTCCAGTAGTGTCTGGGAGCTCAGGTCTGGGTGGTTTAGGAATGGTCTGGGAGTCCAAAGACTGCACATCCCTGGCAAGGACACTTCTACTATACTGACAACCCAATCCTGCTTGGCCAGAGCATGCAGCTCTGCTGACTGAGCACATACATGCTGCGTGATGTGCTGGGGAGGGCAACCAGATGGCCTGGGAAAATAAAAAAAAATCCTTTTTACTTATCCCCCAGCAGTCCGCCTGGCCTCCAGTGCGTCTTCTGAGACTTAGTGTAGTTGGTGTAAATCCAAGGAACCTTGGGGGGAATATCATGCCAGGAAAAGGGGGATAGAATTTTGGTCTGCACTGCTGCTGCTAATTTCTTCCCACTCCTGCTGGTAAACTGCTCCAGGTTCGGTCCTCTTCCCACCCTGATCCTCCTTGAAGTGCCCCCACTGCCACTTTACCTGCTTAGGTAGGGTGTCTGGGAGCCACTGGTGTGCCCACAGAGCCTCCAGGCATTTGCATCTGCAACTCTGAAACACACAACAGTTGGAGCGGCTTATGTGGCTTATGCCAGTGGATCACAAGATCCATCAGAATATGTCCATGATAGGATTGGGTTTTGAGCCTCCCTATCCTGTATTGCTCCAGAAGTTTATGAATGCAAATGCAGATTTTGTTTTTGCTACTGCATTTCTAGAGTACCCTCTGCCCACTTACCTCTTGCACCGTATTCAGAAGGGGAGATGCAAGTCTCCTTCTTACTAAATGCCACCTCCTCTCCCTGAAAAATCCCCTAAAAGCTTCTCTCGCAAGCTAAAACCAATACCATTTTAAACCTGGATCATCAACAATGCTGATGGCTTTCAAGTTGAAATTACACACTTAGGGAATGACATTGTCATCATTACTTTAAAGATCAAGTTGAAGCTTGGGTATATCGCTCTAGTGGGGGCCACTGATTCCAGGTAGCATAGGAGCAGCACACGCAATGTTGCTCCGGAATCAGTGGCCCCCACTAGAGCGATATACCCAAGCTTCAACTTGAAGAGAACCTGATCCTTCAAAGGGATCCTTCAGAGGGCATGCATTTTAGAAATGGGCTTTGTCAGAATGCCAGATGCAAGGGAGGGCACCAGGATGAGGTCTCGTGTTATCTGGTGTGACACTGTGACACGATGTCATTTCTGGGTTCTCCCCGGGGAAGGGGGCAGGCGCACAAAGCCACCAGTGCCCCCTCCTCTGGGGAGAACCTGGAGGTGACTGCCTTCATGCCACAAGGAATGTGAAGGCAGTCTCATCCAAGCTCTCCCTGGAGGAAGGGGCAGGCGCTGTGGCTGTTTTGTGTGCACCATTGCTTCTCCTCTGGCACAAGACTGCCCCCAAGCTCAGCCCTAGTTATGGCTCTGGCTGTTGGGTTCAGACTAGTTTTATTTGCAGCAATGTTTTCATAAGCAAACTTTGGCATGCTGAAGTTAATATTTATTGTTATTTTAGTTTGAGGAGGATAATTGAAAAGAACAAAGTTCTAGTTTGGAAGAAAATTATCATGGGACTGGTATGATTGAAGAGAAAAGGTGTTTTGTTTATTTTTGCTTTGGGGTGTTTCTGGTTTGGCCTATTAACCTTGTCCTTTAGCATTTATTTCCTGTGAGGGGAAAAAGCTCACTGCTGTTTGCTGTCTTATTTATTTATTTTATTTATTTATACAGGTATTTATATACCGCCTTTCTTTGGTCCTCAGATTTCTCCTCAGACTTTAATCCAAGGCGGTTTACGCAGGCAGGCTGTTCTAAACCCCCGTAGGGATTTTTACAATTGAGTAGTTCTAGTCTTTCACAGAACGCCCCATTCCAGCTGGATTCCTTCCTGGTCTGGCCTCTCTCTGGCTCTTCGCCTCCCACGCTCCACTTGACAGCAACTCCTCTCTGCCACCGAGGGTCAGCTCAACAGGATATATCAGCATGTCGTCAGTTCTCGGGTACTTCCGGTTGTCTCGAACTGGGAGCCTCAGATCTTCAGGCATACAAGGCAGCAGCTCTACCAACTGAGCCAGACCTCCTGCCTCCTGCTGCCTCCTCCTCCTGCCTCCTGTCTTAGCACCTTGCTATGGTGTGCTTGCTCTCTGGTTGTGACACTGTGGTCTGGATTTGTGATTTGATCTGTAAGCAGCAGCCTGAGAGATGGATCCTGTTTTTGGCAGTTGCATTGCTAGTGGGGTGTGGGGGAGGAGGTGTGGGCCACACCAATACTGGACAAAATTTTTAAAATCTTGGTATTTTTTGCATAATGCCATCATGTTATATATCATTCAATGTGTAATTTCATGCAGAATGCAATGAAACAATCGACACTGAAATATCTCCTTTCTATCAAAAGTTATAGCAAAAAAAAACCCAGCAGGTGTGGGACGATGGTACATCACCATGTCCACTGCCCAGGGCATTGCCACACCCACTGCATAAGAGGAGGTCCAACGTGGGGGTGATGCACCAGTCTCTTGCACTGAGTGACACAAGCCCTAGTGACGCCACTGGTTTTTGGCAGAGAGTTTGAGGAAGAGGATAGAGTTGTGCCTCCTCCAGCTTGTCTTGAACTTTGTCGTTTTTCCCATCCAGCTCAGGTAGATCATCTAGGACAGCATCAATGCATGGATGTCAGGCTGGATTCTTGAAAATCCTGATATTCCTCAGTAACTAAATTCCTCAGGACTAGGTCACAACCTCTACTTTAAAGAATATTGTTATAGAACATTTCCTGAAATTCTCTGCAGATTTCTGGAGATGTGGAGATTTCTTTGGTAGGCATGCAAGAATTACTTGCTTACTTATTTACTAACATTTTATGGATGGTGGGCTGCTTTTGGCTTGGTAGGTCACAAGGTGCACTGTCCAGGTAAAGCAGAAGGAGTAGATGGGCTTTTGCTTCTTTTCATAGTCCAGTTAAGTTGATAAACATACCCAGCAACCTAACAATACACTGCTAGCATCAGTGTAAAGAGAATATTGGAGGACAGTTGTGAGAAAAACAGACTTACAGCCCAATCCTATACAACGCTGTTGAACCCATGCCTATCCAGATTTGGATTACAGCAGGAGGAAGTTCTCCTTGGAGTAAGGGAATATTTGTTCCCTTACCCTGGCTAGTGCCCAGCCTGCTCAATGGGGCTACTTAGATCTGTGCCAGCTATTTACCAGGTGCAAAACAGTCCTATGTATTGCTGGCAGAACTAGGAAGGAGGTATGGATGTGGCAGAGACCCGCTCCACCCTCCCCACCCCCTCCCAGACTCAATCTGCCCCCACCAGAATCACCCCTTCCCACCTCTAGAATGCCCTTCTGCCACCCTCCCCACACTCGTCTGACGCCCAGTGGAAATCTTACCTACACTGGAAGATCTTGGCTGGGACGTGGCACCTGTGGGATGGTGCAGGCCTTCCAGCTGGCACCACTTACTCACTGGATGCCGAAAAGCACTTTATAGCACTCTTATGACAACTAGAGCTGGCACTGTGGCCACAGCCTGTCAGTAGGATCAGGTTCTCACTTGCTTACAACAGGATCAGGGTCTTACTTAATGTCAAAACCTAACCTCTTGTTTTTGCATGGGATGTTAGCCTAGATAATCAAGAGGAAACTGAGCTAGTTTGACTTAACACTAACTTTAAGTTTGGATGAGTTGTTCAATTTTAAGCATACACTGTATGGTGGAAGAAGGTTTGCTTGAAGCTGACCTAGTTTCTAAACAGTACTCTCCAGAGGTACATGACAAGGGTTAAAGATTGTACTAATAAAGATTAGGAGATTGCTAGAAAAGGAAACATTTTGCACTGACCCTGATTCACAATGAAAGTCTACGCCAAAGGATTTAAAAAAATCTGTACATTTTTAAAAATAGAATTTATTGGAATAAAAATAAGAGAAACTTGCTCAGGAGCATGGAGCGTGGAGCTCTTCTCATTAAGATCCCATTTCTCTCTTTGGATTTGTGCTAGCTAAAGAGCTGGTGTAGGACTGAGAAGACCCATTGGTGACCAGGAGACTTGCAGGGAGGTAAGGGAAATATTTTCTCTTACCTCTCAATCAGTCTTCTCCCCTCTTCCACCATAGCATGCAGAATAACCTGCTTTGATGCAGCTCCTTTCTGTTGCAGGGAAAAGAATAGGATTGGGCTGTTTTAGTCCCTGAGCCCTTGTATAGATTCTGTCCATGTGGTTCCAGGTTAGACAGATTAGTTAAGATAAAGATTAGATAAATTTATGGGTAATGAGTCTATCAGTGGTCATAATGGTTATATGCTGCCTCCAGGGTTAGTGGCAATATGCCTTTGAATACCAATTGCAAACAAGCAATGGCAGGAGAGGGGTATGCCTTTCTGTCTTGCTTATGGACTTCCCTGTTGCATCTTTCTGTCCACTATGTTGAACTAGATGAGCCTTTGGCCTGATTCAGGAGGGTTTTTCAGGGTATGGTAAAATATACTAAGCAATCCAGCCAAATCCAAGCATACTTAAGCTTGTTTAAATGCATAACATGTTCAAACACTTAAAAAAATTGCAGCTTAAATTTTGTGTGTGTGTGTGTGTGTGTGTTTTTTTAATAAAGTAAAGTAGAATGGTCAAGTTCCATGATAGTTTCAGCTCACTGAGTACTGACTATAAGCAGTGGCGTAGCTAATGAGCGTGTAGCCCAGTGCAGAGCTCAAAATGATGACCCGGAAGTGATGTCACAACTGAAGTGACATCATACCTGGGCTTTTAAAAAGTGCAAATTGGGGGGGAAACCTGCCTCCTCTCCCCAGCAGCTCACCACCCAATTGATCTGCCACCTCCCACCAGCCAGTGGCATAGCTAAGGCATCTATCTGTTACCTGGGATCAAAGAAGATTTTGTAGCCCCCCCTCCATGACAAAATCAAATTTAATTAAGTAAAGAAATAAAACGTGTGCCCCTTATTGGTTAGAGACACTGTGCTGGGGTGAAGAGGGATGGTTATTCTCTCCCTGCTAAATATAAGAGGAGCACCACTTAACGGGCCAGGGAGGAGTGCTTCTCTGGCTGGTGGGTCATAACCAGAGTGACCAGATACAATGGAGGACAGAGTACCTATACCTTTAACCATTGTATAGAAGAGAGAATTTTGGCAGGTGCTGCTCAATATGGAAAAGTTTAAAAAGCTGCACCTGCCAAAATTCCCTCTTCATACAATGGTTAAAGGTATAGGTACTCTGTCCTTCATGGTCGCAACCCACCAGTTTGGGAACTACTGGCCTAACTGCTTGGTTATGTCATTCTAAACTAAAGTAACGCTCTAGGTGAAATAACGGAAAAGTAGATGGGGCTGGGGGTGGGTGTGATCACAGAGTGGCAGAAATAATTGCCTTCTGTGATGCTGTATGAGGAGCTAAATTAAATTTGATCTTATCAGAGCATAGAAACTGTTTGTTCTAGCACAGTGTTTTTCAACCAGTGTGCCATGGCACATTGGTGTGCCATGAATGGTCCACAGGTATGCTGCAGGAGTTTGGGGAAGGTCATTTATTAGTAGGGCCATTGAGGGATGTGAGCCTCCTCCAGCAATGTAGTGTGCCTTTTCAGTTGTCTAAATATGGATGGTGACAATTTTAGAACCTTTTAAGTGTGCCGTGAGATGCAAAAGGTTGAAAATTGCTGTTCTAGCAAAATTCATGGAATGTGCAAATAATTTTCCTACATAATTTGGTTGTCTGGGGATGTGGAATTTTGGTGCTTTGATGTGATCATCTAGTCAGTGACTCTGCCTCCCATCAAGACTCAGTATGATGGATTCATGCTGCTCCTTTAATTACGAGTTCCAGGTCAGAACTAATGTTGGCTTTGGCAAGAGGCTGAAGTTTCTCCAAGCAAATGAACCTCATCTGCGAGTCTCCATGTATGTGGACAGTATACCTGTGCATTCTAGATTCTGGCAACAAATGTTAGAGGGAATTAACAAAAAACACACCATCATGCCTGATTCATTAGCCTTAGGCTATCCACTATTGGAAACTAGATTATGCCTGATCTAATCCAGCAAAATGATTCTTATGTTTATGGGCCAAACATGTGTTAGCTTCAGTGGGCAGAGACTAAGAGCCCCCAGAGAGGTCAGGATGGTAAAAAAGTTACCTGGGCCACTGGATATTCTCTTCACCATCACCTCATGTCTTGGAGCCTTAAATAGATACTCCTTTTAATTCAACTTCAAAGCTTCAGCCTTACAACTTGTGAACCTGTGACCTTGGTGTAACTTTGATACAGTGCTTAATTTTTCAATACTATAGAGAAGTATCATCATCATCATCATCATCATCATCATCATCTCCAAAGCCACCAAGTCTTGGAATTTTAGTCCAAGTCATTTAGTCATTTTTATTTTATGTCCTTTTATACAATCGTGCAGAAAAAGCACAAGTAACAATGTTCTTAGGACTGTACCATTTCAAATGGGAGGGAGCTGAAGATCACATGTTTGAATGCTCCCCACTGTAAAAAACTCCTCACCCATTGTAAGCTAGTGCATAAAAAGGAGATTTAGACCATCCTTCTCCATGACATTCTTCATGTGTGGGAAAAGCGGCTTTCATTGTGTTGTGCTTTGTTCACATGAGCACTTTGGATTATGCAGCTCCCCAGTGGCTGTTCAGAAGTGCCTGTCCCACATTTATTTTCCGCAGCATATTTGAGCTGGATATCCAACTTCCTAATGATGCTTCAATATATAGTACATGCAGTATGTCTTTTGTTTGTTTCTTTTGTTGTGTAATTATATGACTCATGTTTTTGTCACTGCATTGGTGCTGATTAATATGCTGGTGAACTGGTGGCCGTAAATCTCAACTTTTGCTAGGATGCACAGTTTCAGCTCTTGCTAAATTTGCAATCTGACTTCACTGGAGTGCAAAATTGGTTTGCTTGTCGTAAGCTGGTAATACATGCAAAACAATCTAATACTTTCTTTTCTGGCTCAAGTGGAGGATTATGGAAGCTCAGAGGCCTTTTTTTTTCAAAATTTGCACTGCAGATGAACAGCTGTTTCTAAGGGGCAAACCTTGTTAAAAATTGAAGAGCTTGGATTGACTCATACTTGAACAGTACTTTAGCATGGAGGCAGACAATAGAAACCCAGAATGTTTAGATTGGCAGGCGGGCAGGCACAGTGAATATGCTTTGAGTTATTTTGCAACAGACTCATCGCTTCTCTTATTTATTTTTGCCTCACGGTGCATTTTGTCCCTTGAGGTGAGCCACAAACGCTACCGAATAGAACCGCCGTCATGTTTAACAATAGATGAGACAGATTTGTGGCAACTTATGCCGATGGCATGCTCCGTTGCATTATACATGGTCAATTTAACGTGCTTCCATGTGGAAAAAAAATATGACTGTGGCATTAATTACAGTATTGATACATGCCTGCAAGGACGTTTGCCTGATTATCTTACCTTTGTGTTGAATTAAACTGATAGCATTCCTGCACCTGCACTTATGAAAAGGGTGTCTTGCACAAGCATTTGAGGTGAACTAACCTCACCTTAAGGTTGAGTGGTCACTAATTTTCACCTTGAGGTGAAAAACTGGTCTTCTTGGGCCTCTTTAAAACCCCATCCTTTAAAAATGCCATATAGTATTTGGAACATTTCAACCAGTGTTTAGAACAGGAGAGAACAAAATGCCATTGGGGGGGGGGGCTTCAGAAATCAGTCATTTTTTTAATGATACACGTTTCTGTCTACCTGAAATAAAAGACAGGAGGACAGAATTTCAACCAACTTGCTGTAACAGAGCAAATCTTGGACTATTTTCAGTAGAAAATAGAAAGCTTGGGATTTCAAGAGAGCATTTTCATTTCTTTGTGTTTTCATTCTAGTAGGTGGCAATATTAAAAGGCTACCTTGTTCATAAAGATCAGCATAATCATCATGTTGGCAAACAAGCAATAATACAGCAGGCAGAAAATGCTCTTGTTTGCCAAGATCTTGATAGCCTCTCCCTGTTCTGTTCATATGACGCAACCCAAAGCAGGCGCAGAAATAACTGACAGTCCCTCAATGCCAACACTTTGAAAGGTTGTATGCAACAACTATTTCTGCTTATTATATAATATTGTGGCTGTACACAATTACATTCTCATTTTTTGAAGTACCTCTTGAGACATAACTAATTTGTGCCAAAACCCCCCAAAAAACACAACTGTATTTTATTGTCCTCACTTTGAAGATCCCTTTTGGCATTTAATTTTCTTACCATAGAATTTTTCTGTAAATCTGAAGGGATAAATCTCCCTACAGATTCAATGATGACCCAATCCTATCCCCTGTCAGCTGTGCCAATGCAGATATGCCAAAAAGGTGTGCACTGCATCCAGTGGTGGGAAGGGCAACACAAGGGCAAACAGGAGGTAAGTAAAAAATATTTTTACTTAGCTCCCAATAAACCCTGGGGTCGCCTATGGGTCTCCTTGGACATCACCACCACTTTTGGTGGCACATGTCTACAGAGAGGAAAGGGGTGAGGAGATCCTCAACAGAGGGGATAGGATCTGGCAGGTACCATTGCCACTAGATCTGCCCTTGTTCCTGCCCCTTCCCTGCCCAGCTCTGTGTCTAATTCCTCTTCTCCCACTGCTGACATAACAGGTCTGGCAACGGAGCAGGGGTGTTTGAATCATGAAATCATCTGGTGAAAAGAACCAAGTATCTAAGCCTACTTAGGAACACAGGCTTCTCAGAATTCAGAAAAAATTCTGAATTTTATCTTTGTATTCAGGTATGCCGGCCGTGCAATTAAATATCAAAATGCAATAAAACCCCCTGTTGCTGCAACCAGAAGGTGGTGATGGCAGGGGTGATACAGCCCAGGTCTACACAACATGAGACCCATCAAGTTGAGTGCATCACTTCCAGGTTAATGATATCGCTTCTGGTGGTTCCCGACAGATTGTCTAAAAAGTGGGTCCTGGTGCTAAAAAGTTTAAGAACAACTGATTTAAAATATTTATATCCTGCTTTTCTCCCACTATGGTCAATCAAGGTGGCGTACAACATTAAAAAAATAGTAAAACATTAAACACATTTAAACAATAAAATACAAAACAAGTCCCAAGGATTGCATAAAAAAATTGTTTTGGTTAAAAATGCCAGTTCATTGTATCAGCTATCAAATGCCATCCTAAATAAAAAGGTTTTAAGGCCCTGCCAAAAGGTCTCCAAAGAGAGAGCCATTCTTGAGTCTAGGGAGAGGTGGTTCCACCTCCCTCCCCCTTAGAAGATAGAAGGCCCATTCACACATGCAAGCCCATAACATACCTTATCACTGTGGTTTCAGATTTTTCCTTCTTCAAAGAATCCTTTCCTCACTTGTCTTCCACCCTTTCCTATCCTTTCCACAAAACACTTGTAAAGAAACTCCTGTAGGTCTGCCAAGGAAGTCTTGCACATTGCACACACAGTCAATTCACATGGCATGCTGGTAGCAGCCCAATTACACATCACCTTTACACTCTATTGTTTGTCCTCTTGCAATGGCTTGAAGCACAGTGCTCACGTCTGGATGTAACACAGACCTGTGGCTTACTTCAGAGCAGAAGTAAACACTTTCCCTTTCCTCCTCTTGTATATGACAGAGAAGCATGTGAGCCTGCTGCTGCTTGTGAAGTCTTGTATATATACTGGGAAACCATGGTTTCCTGTTATATCTGAACTGAGAGTACTGCCAGGAATGCATCAAGGCTACAATCCTATATACTGGTGGGTTTTTCAACCAATGGTTTGAGTATCACCAGTGGTACTTGAGGTGGTGTCTGGTGGTACTCATGGGACCCCCAGACCCCCTCTGCATGGCAGAGAGACCAGCAATGCAACACAACAAGCAGCAGTAGGAGACTTGGCTTGGCAGGCAGAGCTCCAATGTACTTCTCATGCACTCAACAAAGCCCCTCCTGTCTGCTCTGAGCCTCTTACCAGTGTTTGTCATGTTGCGTGTGGTCTCCCAATCTGGAAGTAACTGGTGATGACATCATCGCCAGTTACTTCTGGTGGTGCTTCCAATAGGTGGACCATGCAAAGTGGTACAGTGGGGACAAATGTTGAGAAATGCTGCTGTACACCCTTACCTGGGAGTAAGTCTCATTGAACTTGGTGGGACCTCCTTCTGAATAGACATGCATAGGATTGTGCTGCAAATATTCCTGTACAATGCAGGAAAAAAAAGATGGTGGTGGGCTTGCCGTCCACCATTCCTGATCTTTTCAGAGGAAGCCTGAGAATCTTTGAAGGAAGTGCAGGATATCATTTGAAAACCACTGCCTTGTGGGGAGGGGGATCAGCACTCTGAATAATTAGGGGGAAAAGCTTCAGTGGTTTATTGCAATAAGTTTTATTACATCAAAACCAAGAAAAACTTTATTGCATTTAAAAAAAAAACAGTAAGCATATTAGGTTTATTGCATCAAAAACAAGAAAGGCTTGACATTAACAGATTTTTGTGGCATAATATTTTGTGGACTAGACACCGCTTCATCAGAAACACAAAGGGTTATTGCGAGCCCTTCACAACAGTATTCACAACAGCAGCAATAGATAGGAGGTGGGCTCACAAGAAAGCTTTGTTCTGGCATATTTCTTCATTTGAATATTTCTGCCTTCCACTGATTGCAGCTAATTGCCACTTTCTGCCCTCATTTGCAACGCCACAGCATTAACAAATGAAAGGTTGAATTTATTGTATGGAAGAAGAAGAGGAGAAAAATGATACTGACAGCAGGCAGTACGGATGACTTAGTTTGCTGTAGAAAGCCTGAGTCATGTTCCAACATGTGCAGCCCCGTTACAGAGGCACGCCATTTATTTCCCTCCGTACGTGGATTGCTTATGACCCACGGACAGGCAAGTGCATGTTTTGCTTCCTAAACACATTACAATGAATGAAATTCTAAATGAATGTGCATTTGGTGGGCAATCATGCATGCAAGGCTATGGAAAGAATATACGTATAAAAGGCTTGAGAAACTGAAGCAAATGTGAAACTCTAAAGTAGAATGTCCAAAACTGGTGCCTCTATACTGCCAGGAGAGCCAGAATTATTCTTACTAAATGGGTGATATGCTTCTCTAAATACATATTTCTATAAGGATCCCTTGCTATACTTTTTACATTTAACTTTATGTGAGTGAAATTTGAGGGACACCTAAAGTCACATAAGCAAGAGGTTATAGGGACATACACTACCCATAAGGAAACTTCCTCTATGAATGGTTTACTATCACAATTTTTGCCCTCCAAATCATGGGGCCCATTTTTAATCTAAAGTGCAGAATGGGCCCATGTTTTGGCAGTGGCATAGCTAAGGGGGCAGGGGATACATTTCTCTGGGTACCACGCCTTGAAGGAGTGCCAACCAACACCCCCGATCAGGGCCTCTGAGAAGAATTTTATCAGGGGGTACAAATTTTATTTTGGGCCCCTTTCAAAGGGGGAGGGGTGAAACAGAGCAGGGGCGGGTGGTGATGGGTGAGCAGAATAGGGGCAGAGAGGAGTGAAGCAGGATGAGGGGAGGGTAGAGACAGCTGGAAAAGTCTTTGGAGCACAGGCCTACCCACCCATGTGGCATCTGTAGTGTCCCCAGCATCCCCAGTCATGGTAGTGTCCCCAGTATCCCGTACAGGCACCAAGTCTGAGTAGATAGAAAAATGTCAGATCCCAAGAAATTTCTGGGCAGGGCCTCTGAGAGGAATTTTATCAGGGGGTACAATGTTTCTTTTGGGCCCCTTCCCAAATAGGAAGGAGGTGAAACAGAGGGGGTTGGCAGTGGAGTGGGCAAAATGGGGGCAAAACAGGGAGGGGGAAAGTGGCAATAGCCAGAATAATCTTTGGGGCCCAGGTCTACCAGTCTTCATAATGCAGAGCCCAGGTCTACCTGCCTGCCTGGCGTTGGCAGCTATATATAGTCATATGGAAAACCAAAGACACTCCTCTCTAAAGTCTTTCAAATGTAGAAAGACATTGCAGAAGATTAGTCTCATTGTATTTAGGCTCCCAGTAGAATGGAAAGTGTCCTGTGTACACTAAAACCGACTTCTGCAGCAGCTGCCGTCCCACAGCTGTGTTGCTGAGCTTCTCTACACTCCTTCATGGCAAGCAGATCCACAAGCCAAAGAGCTACTGTACAGGTCAGTTTCCTCCCAGATGTGACAGTGTTAAGGAATGTATGCGTTCCTGGGCCTGGTGTATATGGCTTGTGCCCATGGTAATGCCCCCAGCATCCCGTATGGACAGTGAGCCTGGGTGAGATTGGGAAATGTAAGATTCCAGCACATTTCTGGGCCCCCTTCTTGGGCTCCTGGGCCCCCTTTCTGACCCTGGGCCCCGGTACAAATTACCCCCTTTACCCCCCTCTCCTAGGCCCTGCCCCCAATGGTGGATCCCAAGATGTCCGGAAGAAGGCATGGGAAGACATCCTTGTACCTCAGAAGGCATTAGAAGGGCTCCTGGAGGCCTCCAAAAGGAACTTCCTGTGTGCAGCCTCCCCAGGCCATTTGCAAAAACTGGAAGTGTTTTCTGTGGCCTTCCAAAGCTCAGGGAGGCTGCGCGTCACCTCCCCAGGCCTCCAAAGGCCTCCTGGAAGCCTTAGAAAGGCACTTCTGGTTCTCATGAAAAAGTGCCTTTCTGATGCCTTCAAGAGGCATAGGGAGGCTGCTTGCCAGACAACCCCAGGGGTGTCCCCACCAGACACCCCCCGGGGGGATTCTGGCCCACTGGCCCTGGGGTGTGTTAAAAATTTTTGTGTCCTTGGTTGTCAGATCCCTTAGCTACACCACTGGGTAATGGAAGTCACTGTGGTATATTTAATACTTGTACAGAAAAGGCAATCAGCTTGTCGGGAAGGGATAAGAAAAGCTTTAAATTTACCCTCATAGACACAACTGTTAAAAGGAAAGGAGATCTCCTTTGCACCTGGTATCCCTTTTCCCCTCCCTCTGTTTCCCCCATACAATTTTCTTTCCTTTTCTCATTTATGCTGCTTCTCTTCCTTGTCTATTTTTTTTTTAAACTGGTGCCACTGGCGTGCTTCCTACTTGCTGGTGACATGACCCACTTGTGGGTCATAGCCACCAACTGAAAGTCGTTTTTGCACTCCTGTTTCTGTTTTAGACTGTGTCAGATCTGCCCAACTTGTGAGATCTGTCATAGCCAACCCACCAGTCAGGTTTGGTGGAATACCAGAAGCTCTGTAGATCTTCTTGCCAAGATCTTCTTGCTTGTAGAACTCCTTGCCACAGGATGAACTCCTTGCCACAGGATGAACTCCTTGCCACAGGATGTGGTGCTGGCGTCTAGCCTAGACGCCTTTAAAAGGGGATTGGACGAGTTTCTGGAGGAAAAATCCATTATGGGGTACAAGCCATGATGTGTATGCGCAACCTCCTGATTTTAGGAATGGGTTAAGTCAGAATGCCAGATGTAGGGGAGAGCACCAGGACGAGGTCTCTTGTTATCTGGTGTGCTCCCTGGGGCATTTGGTGGGCCGCTGTGAGATACAGGAAGCTGGACTAGATGGGCCTATGGCCTGATCCAGTGGGGCTGTTCTTATGTTCTTATGTTCTTATGTTCTTATCTCCTGCTACTGTTGTCTGCTTGAAACTGCAAAAAAAAAAAAAAAAAAAAAACATGGGTGGGAAGAGTCTTGTTAAACACATAGGGCCCAACACTTTCCAACACTGTTGCCTACAGGGCATGTGCTGCAGCCTGTGGAGGGGGGGGGGTAGTCATGAATGCCTCCTCAAGATAAGAGACGTTTCCTTACTTCAGGGTCCCATTTTGGCTACTTCGGTACTGGAAAGTTGGATAGGATTAGGTCCTTGGTAAACCATGTAAGAGAGAATTCTATCAGTATTGGAAACCTTCCCTTTCTCTGGGAAAAATTCATTCTGTGTGATAGTTACTGACTGGTGCTTCTGTCATTAGATGTCTACTCATGCTGCCCTTGCTGAAATGTCTGTGGTTCATTCTGACTGACAGCATTGCTATTCTATCACATTGCTGTAATACTTTTCTCTAGCATCTACCATACCTGTTCTCACAGCTCATAGACAGCCTGCTAGATAAAGAAGCTTTACTTGCACTGAAAGCTACAGAAGTGTCCACTGAACACGTCCCATTTGTGCCACAAATATTGGGCCAGCCTCCTCTTCCTCTCTTCCCGGTCATAATGTTTACCCAAAGACAGTGCAAATGCTTCCTGAAAACGTAAAAATAGCAGTACGGTAAACATATACAATTTTTAATAGTGCTTACCGATATAGGTCAAGAGTGTTCATTTGTGGTGCGCCATCAGATCTTTATGTTATTTGGTTCTGGGTGAGATCATTGTCTGAGGTCAGGATTTATTTTGTCAGGCAGAAGTGCTGCTCAGATGAGGTATTCATTGGTGTCTACTCAATTAAAGGTTTTTTTTCCTCCTTGAAAACTGATCACTGACATTCAAATTTGAGCCATTTAGCCATAGCATTGAGTATTAAGGTCAGGCACTCAGCATAGTTTCACACTGGGATCAGCATTCAGGCAGGGCCGGAGAGAGGCTCTGCATATTTGGCTTTTAGGAAAAAAGCTTTACATCCAGTTTTGAAATTCAGTTCCCAGGAACTGTTTGAGGCCTCCATCTCCTGCACAAGCTTTATAAAAACTTAGACTAGAATGACGCTAGCATGGAGTGGTTGCTAGAACATAACTAAATATCTGAGTTATTTTCAGTCATTTCAATGCAGATTTCATAGCTGGGATTTTGAATGAATATGGTTCCTGTTCACAGAGCTCTTCTATCACCTCGTTCTACTAATTCATTATGTGCACTTAGAAACAAAAAAACCCACTACCCTGTGTATTTTAATCTAGTTTTTCATGCAGAAAGCTTTAGTTTAGCCATCTCCCTAATGTCCTAGTTCAGTGTTTCTCAACCAGTGGTATGGGTATCACCAGTGGTATTTAAGGTGGTGTTTGGTGGTACTTGCGGAACTCCTGGGCACCTGCCACCTTGCAGCAAGACCAGGAATGCAACCCAACAAACAGTGGTAGGAGGCTTGACTCGGCATGCAGAGCTCCAAGGCATGCTTTTCTGCACTTGAAAAAGTCCTCCCTCCCACCCCTAATCGCATTGCTTCCTTCCCCCTGCCCCTGCTGCCTCGCTCCCCTCCCCTGCAAGGACTTACTGTGGTCCTGAAACTCTCTGAGAGTTTGAAAACTGCAGCCTTACATGATAGGATTGAGATATTTTCAGCACAATCCTATGTATGTCTACTCAAAAGGAAGTCCCATTGTGTTGAACAGAGTTTACTCTCAGGGAAGTATGTCTACGGTTGTGGCCTTAATGTTAAAACAATGAATTTGCATTTTACTCCCTAACTGTATTCCATAACTGCAGGGTCAGGCCGATCTTTGTTATCATAGAGCGTTGCTACTGTCTGTTCTTAGCTGAGGATGGTGTGACTGGCATGGGAACATTTCATTCCAAATGGCTAAAGTTGTATCTTTTAACCTTGCAGAGTATGGACTCGAATTCAAATGTGCGGAAAAGAACTAACGCCGCCGCGCAACCAGAAGCGGAGGGCTTGAAGAGAATTGACACAGGAAACAGTGCACTTTCACTGTCTACAGTAACTCAGGGGCCTGCAGACGTTACGCCCCGATCTCCGTCGGCGTCGAGTCCGAACCCGTTCAGCCGCATTAGCATATCGGAAACATTAGCTTCTGCGCGAGCAACTCCTTCGGCTCCTCCCTCTACCCCGGTTTTAACTGGATACATACCCCAACAAACCACAGCTGGATCACCGTCCATCCATCATTTACTGGGATCTAGACTGGAGCAGATTCAGACCACCACAAATACTTTGGGAGCCTCTGCAAAGCCGGTGGCCACCAACCCTCCCCCTCCTGTTCCCCCACCCTCAAGTTCTGACACCAGTAAGATAGACAAATATGCACGCATTTTGTTCCCTGTCACTTTTGGAGCATTTAACATGGTCTACTGGGTGGTGTATCTATCCAAGGACACCATGGAAAAATCAGAAAGTCTAATGTAGTCTTGCTGCTATGTAGTAGTATTTTTTTTCTCCTGGAATTTATTCTAAACACATTTGAATGCAGAGTTTCTTCTTTTAAAACTATTTTTTAAAAAAGAAACTTTTAATGCTTATTTTTTAACAAAAGCTCTGTGCTCGTTTTCTCATGGTAAAGGGCAGATATTATTAGGTCAATTAACTCAGCGAAGAGAAACAAAGAGTATGACGATGGTCTTTTGGGCCTTTCCAAAACGGTGTTCCGTTTGATCGAAATGCACTGGGCTGTTTGAAAGAGCAGAGATGGGATGCTAACGCCCTCCCCAAGGAAATTCAATGACCAACAGATGTGCAAGAAATATGACCTGACTTATCCAAAAGTGAATGCCGATAAGTCGAGATCTGTATTTTTTTTTATGGCCTACCTTCCGTACCGAATGCTGCAATGAGTTTGTGGTGGCTGTTAGGTGGACATTATTCAGGTCTCTAGTTGTAAAGCCCTTTCTTGAACAAATATATTAAGGGCACAATCCTAACCACGTCTACTCAGAAGTAAGTCCTATTGTGTTCAGCGGGACTTACTCCCAGGAAAGTGAGGTTAGGATTGCAGACTAAGACGCATAGTTGGCTGGGGGGTGGGGGGTGGAGGCAAAAGAATTAGACATCCACTGGGAAGTTTTAAGAAAAAAAAGAATTATGCAAAGAAGTTGGTGCACACCAGATATTTTTTACTAAGCGCAGTTTCATTTGTCAATGCACAGGCTAATGTAGCTGTGAATTGAGGATGGGTGAATTGAGGATGGGTGGATCTTAAGGATTCTGTAAATCACCTGAACAAGTTCTGTTTGGCTGTCAAAGTTGGGACATGATCCGGCCAAAATCATGCATGTTAAATCCCATTTAGTTTCAGTGGAATTGATGGAACTCAAATCTGCTTAATATGGGTTTGATTGTGGGTCAGCATAGTAAACATGTAATTATCTCCCTGTGCTTTATTATTATTATTATTATTATTATTATTATTATTATTATTATTTTAAGAAATAGCCATTGTAGAGGAATAGACTGATTTAAGAGAGAATGTTTCGCTTGATCTTAGCCAAAAGGCCGAGGGGAAAGGGGGAGTCTGTTTTCCCTCCCATACCTTTTCCCTGCTGAAAATTCTACTCCTGATGCCCCTGGGGCAAATTGCAGCAAATGGTGCTGGGGGGGGGGGGCAAATAGGAGCTGGGTGGTTCTTTTCATGGAAAAATGGTTCAGGGAGAAAGGGTTTTGACCAGGGATATCAAAACTCATTTCATACAGAGGGCCAAAGTAGAAGGTGCCTAATGACAACTGGAAGTGACATCATTAAGTAGAATGATGGCCTGAAAGCACTTTGTTCTCACACAGAAACTCATTAGCTGTAAGTGGCAGAAGAGAAAATGTGCAAATGAGATACTGTTATGAGATATGAGATACTGTTTTAAGATATGAGAGTTCAATTATTAAGTTGGGAGAGCCCAATTATAACATGTGTGTGTGTGTGTGTGAGAGAGAGAGAGAGAGAGAGAGATGAATTAGTTGTTTTCAGGGGGTGCATTCAGCCCATGGGCCTAATGTTTGACACCCTGGTTTGGACCATCCTCTTCATGCACCATTGTACTGATTCAGATTTCATTCTGTTTCTTGGCTATTTCTTAAAAAAAAACAAAAGGCACAAGAGAGACAAGTATGTGCTTAGTATATTGTCTCGTTTGATCTTGGGTGTCCAGATCTAGTAGACTGACCCTCTCTCACTGAATTCAAATGGGTAAAAACATTACCCTGTGTTTGATGTAAGTGTTCCACAAGTCATTTATGCCATTTAAATATGTTGGGTTCAAGATCACTTAATATTTGAATGTTTTTTAGTTTTGGAATGCCAAAGGATAGATGATTTTCTCCTCACTGTTGCCATGCTTTTTTTTTTGGGGGGGGGGGGGGGGGGGATGGTAATGTTCTAAATGTTTAGTCCATTTTAGTTTGAATGTTAGAATACTGAACCAGAACATGGTTGTTTCAGATCAGGTGACTTTAGTAACTATAACTTAAGGTCAATTCACATGTTATCACAGTGGGGTTGGGGATGCTTTCTGTGGTTTTCCCCATGGCACTCAAACAGAGCATATATAGCTGTCTTCCACTGAGTAAACCCATTGATCCATTGGGCTTGATACTGTCTACACTAGCTGGTTGCAGCTCACCAGGGTTTCTGATAGGATTTGTTTGGGTTCCTACCTGGAGATGTTAAAGATCAAACCTGGAATCTTCTGCATGCAAAACTTGGAGACTGAGCCACAGCCTCAGCCATGAATGCATGTATGAAGAAGTTGCATCATTCCCTCCAGAAAGTAGAATAGTGAGTCTGCTGCGGGGAGGTGAAGGCTGTCCTTGCTGCACTCTGTGGGTTTGCCACACTCTCTGTGTGGAGGGTGTGTGTGTATGTGCAATGCTTGCTGCCCAAGTGCTCGGAACAGCAAGTGAAGCACAGATGGGCCATCCTGCCCATCCTTATGTCCGTTTGGCTCCAGATTGGAACCATTCTGGATGGGGGTTTTTGACGTACTGATGGAGGGAATGACATGATGACACAGGGGGTGATGTGACTGCATCATCATGTCACCCCCGTCCCAGGCTGTGGCCAGCCCAGTTCCATGCTGTCTCCAGTTGTTTTCCAACCCTCCACTAGCACCAGAGCAGACTATAGCAAAGTGAGTCCCACACCACAGTGGCATCATATGAAACAAACCTTTTGTGAGAGTTCTGTAGTTTTAAGTGGCTAAATGATACAACCACATTTTAGATTTGCAGCACCAGCTGGCAGATGCTTAAGGTGCAGTTCACTGACAGTGTTGATAGAGCCAGTCTAGAAATGTGAAATCAAGGTGGCATTGAGGCAGCATTATGCTAGCGTTGCATTGGAGCAAACATTAAACACTGGGGTGTCAGTTGGTAACCTTCAGGAAATTCATTCAGACTAATATTACAGAACTATGTTAGAGGTTCAGATGTTTGAGGAAACACAGCCTGTGAGGCTCTTGCTTTTAATTTCTGAAAAAGAAAGGAAAATCAAGTTTGGTTTCCAGTAGAAATTCTTTCTCTCTTTCTGTCTACTCTCATTGCTGCATCTCTTCTTGATCTGTCCTTGATTCTTCCCATTCCCTGTACTTAATTTTTCACCAGTCAGTTGTCACTGGGTATTATCTCTCAGCTGCTCACTTCATAGTTTCTCAGAATCTGTACGTGACCCGATGATAGTCACTTCCTAGTAAAACTTTGCCTTGGAGATGGTTTGATTGTGGCTGCCCTTCTGAGAAATGTACCCCATTCTCCTTGAGTAAGCATGGGGTGGGGTGATCATGGATGTGGGAGTGCACTACTTACTACGGGACCTCAGTCCCAGTGCTCCCACTATCCATTTCTGAACTGCAAAGATTTCCACTGCTCCAGGAAGGGCAAAAGTGCACTGACTTTCCCCAAACACATGGCGTCTCCCAGTCATGTGATTTGCCAAGAGCACATTCCTTTCCATTCCTCATCAGCACTTCTCTCAACTACTGTTCAGCAGAGAGGGAAGGACAAGACCAGGACTTATTACAGATATTCCATTAAAGCCCAATTCACTCTGTTCTAGGTCTTTAAGGCACTAGAACGCTCCCTTGGTCAGCACGCGCTCAATAGATTGTAAAAGATATTTATTAGTTAATGACAAACTTTGCAGGGCTTCCACTCAGACTTTGCAGCCTGAGGGAAAGGCCCACACAAACATTAGTTCCCAAGAGCGCATAAAAGACCTCTCAAAGCTATTCTAAACATATCTTATCCTGAAATTGAAAAGATGCACAGCCAATTGCCCAGAGTGCTTCACAGCTGCCGCCCTAAGAGAGGTAACCGAGAGCCCAATCCTATGCATGACTGCTCAGAAGTAAGTCCCATTATAGTCAATGGGGCTTACTCCCAGGAAAGTGTGGATAGGATTGGGCCCTAAGGCTACAATCCTATCCACACTTTCCTGGGAGTAAGTGCCATTGACTATAATGGGACTTCTGAGTAGACATGTATAGGATTGGGCTCTGACTCTCTGACCCTTAATTCATACCCCTCAGCTTTGAAGCTCTCATTAGCTCTCAGCCAATAGGCTATCCCCAAATTCCGCTGAGTCATTCTTCATCTTCCATTTGTCTTGGGCACCTCCTCAGGTAGCTAGATCTCCGTACCTGTACCCAATTAACCAAATTTTCGTCTCTGGGTGTCTGACATTGCAGTTCATTAATGCAATCATTAAAACATTGTTACAACCATGACAAGGGGGAAAAAATAAAACCCAGTTTTTCAGCAGAGTTTCATTTGAACTGGAGAAAAGCCAAGCATGGCAAATGCCGACTGCCTAGTACCTAAAACCCTAGTCTATTTTGCCTTGTGAATTTTAAACAGTGCTGAAAATTCACTATAATGATTTAGGGAGTTCACAGGCATTTTGCACAGATCACAGTAGTTTCTCCAATCTGTGCAATCTTAGGTTTGGTTCACACAAGTAAACAATGTGAGTTTGCTCTTAAACTCACCTGCACAGGCCTGCACACCTGGTGACCGTCCAAGCTGAATGCATCCCACCAGGGTCTTGCTATGTTTTATGTTATAGACTGCGGAACAGGGAAGGGAGAAAATATTTGGCTGCCCACAGTACATGGTGGGTTGTGTTTGGCTGATGAGTCACAAGCTGTGCTGGCTTACCTAAGACTAAACAGATGACTTGCAGTGGGGTAGCTACAGCAATTTCTGTGATGCTTATGGAAATGGTTGCAGCTGTCTTTATGAAACAGTCAGTTCACACTAAAATTTCTTCCTGTGGTCAAATATTCAAGCAGTGGCATCACTAGGGTGTGTGTCACCTGCTGTGGGAGGCCAGCACGTCAACCTTTGATGGACCTATGGGGCGGGGCAACACCCCAGGCAGTGGGTGTGGTGATGTACAAACACCCCACCCCCACTGGTTTTTTTAGATAGAATAGAGATATTTCAATGTGATTTTTCCATTGCATTCTGCATGAAATTACGCATCAAATGATGAATAGCAGTGTTTCTCAAACTATAGGTCAGAATCCACTACATGGGTCATGAGCCGATCTCATGTGGCTCCCCATTCATTTCAATATTTCATTTTTAATATATTAGACTTTAAGCTACCATGGCATATGACTGCATTGGGGAAATGTTACAGATCTGTACTTTTAATAGGCTACTCTGTATATGCTTTTAACAATGATAGTAAATGGAACTTACTCCTGGGAAAGTGTGAGTAGAATTGCAGCCTAGGGTTGTTAAAAATTTTCCTGCTTGATGATGTCACTTCCAGTCATATCACTTCTGGTGGGTCCTGATAGATTCTCATTCTAAAAATTGGGTCGCGGTGCTAAATGTGTGAGAACCACTGATACATAGTATTATTCAAAAAATACCAATTTTGAAAAAATGTTGGCAAATAGTGGTGTCACCCCCCCATACATGTGCTGCGGCCTGCACCCCCCACGCCTCCATTGCGCCGCCACTGTATTCAAGTACACCAATGTATGGAAAAACAATAGGTGTTGTTTGTTCATGTGAATTGGCCCAGAGCCCTCATTAGACTAGACTAGATCATTTGCACCACCTGAATATCTCACTGGGTATGCCTACCTGGCTCCTACTCCCCATCCACCATGTAGGCCATATTTTCTGACATCTGCTTTATACAACTTCCTCCTCCTTGCACCATTTTGGGTTTCCATCTTCACCTCAGCAGTAGTTGAGCCCACAAAAATGAAGGACTTGCAGCCTTCCTCCTTTCGGCTATCCACGTGAGATTATGACCCACTCCATGCAGAACATTTAAAGTTTATAAGCCTGTTTCTATTAAACCATGCAGAATGTTTTCCCCTCCATTCTCTTCTGCCCATGCTTCATTAATTTATGCCCAGAAGAGACAGTGACTTTGCGAGGGTCTTGGATATTTTTGGAAAGTATGGTCATAGCTTTCTGTTAAGATTGCCCTCGCCATTGGTCTGCATGTTCCCTTTGTCTGAAATGAACTCTCCAGTGTCTTCTTTGCTTGGACAGTGTTTTTTATTTCACATGTCACTTCTCATTACTGGTCATTTTTCTTTTTAATGTTGGAGGAAACACGAGGAAAACTCTGGATTGCCTACTGTACTGTTCATCCTTACCACTGGATTCTACACAGTGATGACCAGGATCAGTGGTTCTCAAACTGGGGCATCACAACGCTCCACCCTGACGACCACAGCTTCAACCCCCTTAAGGGGCAGGGGAAAGGGAAGAGGGAAGGCAGTGATCGCACCAATGTGGGGACGGGGCTTTTTTAAAACATAATTTATCTGCTGCCTGGATCCAGGGGTGCAGGGAGCCCTGCAGAGCACTCAGGGGTGCAGGACTCCCCGCAGCTTGTAGAAAGTGAAAATATTGATTGCAATCAACTTCCGGGTTGTGATCTCGAAACCAGGAGTGGGTCGCGATTGCTATTTTCACTTTCTACAAGCTGTGGGGAACCCTACAGAGTGCTCCGTGGGGTTTCTGACACCTCTGGACCCAGGCAGCAGGTAAGTTATGTTTTTAAAAAGTCTCCCTTCCCCCACAGTGGTGCAGTCCTGGGAATCACATTGCTGTCTTTTTCCCCGCCCCTGCACAAACTTACCTTGGGAATTTTACTCCCAAGAAGTTTGAGAACCCCTGACCAAGAGTGAAATAGGAATGGGATAAGAATTGGTTGGTTACACTGAGCTTATGTACATGTTTAACAAAAGCACATGGCACAGCTCTCTTGAGTCTGTATCACTTCAGAATGAAGTGGAGGATCATGTCTCTGATTGCTCTTCTGTGTAGGAAGGTAGCCTTCTCCTTTGGGTGAATTTCTGAGGCTATTTCCAATGTCTTTTTAAAAAAATCTGCCATCCTATGATCACCATTTTTATTTTGCCAAGGTATTGTATGCGTACTGCTTTGACACCTGTATGATTGTACCCCAAAATACCGATAAATAGAATTCTATTCCAAGTCAAGAGGTAACTGCAATACTTCCATTCATGCTCTTCTTGAATTTTCAAAGCTTTATATCCCAGAGAAGTAGAATGTCCTATTTGCTGAAGGACCTGTAATGCCAACTGAGCATGTTTGGTTCTTACTAGTGAATCTAGAAATGAAAGAGATATACTTTTTTAAAAAAAGAAAAAGTTTATGTTGTACAGCTTTGTAATATGCGATTTGATTTACTTGTTTGACATTTCTCTGTATTCTTCATCACAAGGTTTTTCAAAGCAATTCTGGCTGTCAAAAGGTAAAACTCATTACACTAAGTCCCCAAGATAGGAACTGATTCCACTCAGAGGCGTAACACACTGTACTGGCACTCGGAGCAGTGACGTCATGGTGTCATATGACATCACTTCTGGTTCTTAATGGAGGAAGGGTACTTGCTGCAGTGGCTTTGTGATCCCCATTCCTTCTCCTGTGGAGGGGTGCAAAGTCACCAGTGCCCCCTCTGTAAGTAGGGTGGAGCCTGAGAGGCAGTCATACGACCCCCTTGGCATAGCGCCCCAGGCAGGCAACCCTCAGACTCTGCTTGGTTAAGGGCTCTGATTCCATTCCAGAGGTTTTCCTGGAACTTGGAAAACTTGTGCATCCAATCAACCAAATTTTGCTGGCCCAGCACTTTTGCACCTACCCAAAGCACCGATGCAGCCACCCGTAAGAGACTCAGCTTACAGTACATTCTGGTTTTAAGCTAAATTTTACCCTCAGTCCTGTGAAGAATGTAATGAGAGAACCACATTGCTTCTTTTTTAAATTGTAAATTAGCAAATACATCCAAAACCTCAGGAATAAAAGCAGTTCTATGGAAGTAGCATTAGAAAATACCCCAAAATCTAGCCAGGAATTCTTTCAAAGGGCATCAGAAATCTGTCATTTTTACAAAAATGTAGATCTTGGTTTCCAAGACCTGGCAGGCTCCATTCACAAGAAGTCTCTTTTTGCAAGGTACCTCTTCATGGAAGTTTTTACATGTGGCTTCCGTGATTTATGTGATTATGAACATCACAGTTGCACCTTCATCGGTGCTGGTTCTCACAAATGGCACCTTCATGATAGTACGTGAAAGAGCTGTCATATACTTCTGAAGTTCTCATGTGAAGGGTTGCCATGAGTGTGAGCTGGGCCTGAATGTCTGAGATCAGCTCATTGTAAAATGCTCAGCCATTAGCAGCCTTGATCTAGCTATACTATGTTGTGACTCAAGGCCCAGTCCTATCCTGGGCCTACATCAGCAGATGTCATGATCCACTGCTATAAGCCCAGTTATGGTGGTGCAAAAGATGCAACATTGTCGGACACTCTGGAGCTGCTGGGCAAATAGCCAGAGGCTCTAAAAACTCACCAATTGCCCACCCAGGCCATACCAGAGCTGGTAAGGTGGCAGCACGGGCAAGTCATGGGCAATTCAATGGAGGAATTTGGGGGCAGTTCAGCAGAGGAATTGGGGGCAGTTTAGGGATGGGAAGGAGGTGGATTTGGCAGCAGCAGAGTGTACCAGATCCTATCTCCCTTTCCCAGCCTGGACCCAACCCTGACTCTTCTCAGACTTGTGAAAGCAAAAGAGGACTGGATCCAAGAAGGCTGGATCCAAGAGTTGGCATGGATCCAATATTCAATCCAATTCTGCCCCCCGCTGGTGCAGCTGTACCAAAAATGGGCACACTAGCTAGCGGGAGGGGGTTGGTGGTGGTAGTGGTGGTGGTGGTGGTGAAAATCCTCTTACACCTCCATAAGCCCACGCTCCGCAATGGGTATCCTTGGACAGTCTGTCGCTGGCACAAGAAATAGCTGGCTCAAGTCTATAGAAAGAAAGGGGACAGGGAGGCTACAGAAAAAGGGGCTAAGATCTGATGCGCACCATCACTGCCCAGATCCACCTTTTCATACAGCCTCCCCACCCCCATTACTCCATCCTCACCTCATTTCTCCTCTCCCCTGCCATTATCCATACCCTGATGGCTGGAAATCAGCTGGCAGACTGGGACACTGCACTGTGTCGGCAACCATTTTGTGACAGCAGAACTTGCTTTCACTGTCACAAAAGGCTGCATGCGGTAGTCCAATCCTCAGTAGTATTGAACTGTAAGACTTTGCTTTGGAGAAAGGAAATCATGCCTAAATCCCTTTGAAATTAATGGGCCTTGCAAATTATAACTTCTCCCCTATTGGTTTCCATGGAACTTAAGTGAAACTAACTTTCTCTGGATATGTCAAAATACAAGGTGTGGTCACCATCACAAACTGTGCACCTAAGAAATCAAAGTTCATTTGAAATGATTTCCTTTTTACTTTCATTTGTAACATGAAATATCTTATGGCAGTGTTTCTCAAACCGTGGGTCAGAACCCACAAGGTGAGTCGTGAGCCAATTTCAGGTGGGTCCCCATTCATTTCATCTCAGTGTGTATTTTATTTTTAATATCAGCAACTGCTTGGGAGGGTTAGGAGGGTTCTTCTTTATTTTAAATAAATTTTACTTGCTTAATTAATTAGATTTGGGCTGCAATCCTAACCATACTTTCCTGAGAGTAAGACCCGCTGAACAAAATAGAACTTACTTCTGAGTAGACCTGGTTAGGATTGTGCCCTTGATTTTGTTGTATGGTAGGTGTTAAAAATTTTTCCGCTTGATGTTGTCACTTCTGGCCAGGACATCACTACCTGGCTAATGACATCACTTCCCAGTCAGTACTGACAGATTGTCATTCTAAAAAGTGGGTCCTGGTACTAAAAAGTTTGAGAACCACTGTCTTATGGGCATCTGGAAGTAAAGAAAATATGATACAAGAGAACTAATGTCATGTGTATTACATCAATTAACTATTCTGTTTAATCTGGTCTGGATTTTGTTTTTTAGTAAAATTCTGTTGCTGATTATCTGGTTTCAGCATGCTTGTGGTGTGCAGATACGAAAATTCTGTATCTACATTGTTTGCTGGAGCGAGTATCACAAGCCATTGTGTTATTCTGTAACAAAACAAGGTATAACTGTGATTGTCAGAGAGTACAAAAGGTGTTTCTTTTTAAGTCACTATTTTTTGTGAGCATGTTTACAGATTTAAAAAAAAAAACCTGAGGTGGAATGGAGATTGATGGAGGAGGCAAAAATCTGCATGAAATGCTCAATTGGGCTACTGAGCGCAGTTATTTCACATGTTTGAACATTGTCTTCTGGCTTGTCTTGACTCTAACGATGACAGCTTGTTGTCTTGTGATGTGAGAATGCAAGAAAACGGGGAGCATGGAAATCACAAATATGTTGCTTTCCCTCACATTTCCACTGAAGGGCTTATAAACCTCGTCACGACACCAATTAACGTCAGATCCTGCGCTCACTGGCAGCTGTGAGTTTATTCCCTTTCATTGCGATAGGCTTCATCAGGTGAACCATGAATAATGTATTTTTAGGAGCAAAAAAAAATTTACTGTGTATGTACTTCATTGTTTAAGTTGATTTAGAAGAGATGCATTCTTATTTTTTTTTATTGAAGGCTGGACACAGGCATAGTGATTGTCCATCAGTAGTGTAGCTGGGCCAGTTGGTGCCCAGAGGCCAGGTGATGTGATGATCCCCCCTGTGTTATCACATTCCCCCCACCTGCATTGTCACCTTCCTCCCATGCATGCCTCCCATTTGTAGCCATATGGGAGCAAGGGTGGGCAGGAGGGCCTATATCACAGTGTTTGCCATGCGCCTCAGGTAAGTGTTGTCACCCTCCAGTGGAGACAGTAGAAATCCACCACTCCACCACAGGGGGCAATGCAGCCCCCTCCCATCCCTGGCTTAGCTATGCCACTGTTGCCCTTGTTGTATATATTAATTTCTTTCATTCCACTGATCAAATGGGTTTTTTAAAATTTTGAAGCACTACCAAACTGTTTACCAAAGGTCACAGTAGGATGACTGTACATGCCTGGGCAATAAGACCTCCTTCAGAGCACTTTCAACACTCTGGAATATTATTTCTTATCGTCTGTCTTGGCCCTTTGTTTAGGTAGCCAGAAATATTGCGGGTTGATATGAAAAGCACTTTCTCTTTCAAGGACTTTTCTTAGAATGAGGTAATTGAAGGTTACATTTATCCCTCCAAACCTCAGCCATGGTAGCTTTAGGAATATGAACAATTTCAGCTGAATGTCATGGTGTTCATTCAAGAGGGAAGCATTTCGAGAGAGATGCCAATTTCATTGCCTACCCAGCCACAAGAATAACCGGATAGTCTTTCATGGTCTGCTTCTGTGATTACTGCACAGAGGAAACAGCATCAGGCCTATTGGTCCCAGTGCTGGTTGAGAGGGCGGTGGGCCATCTTGGGCAGCTGTTGACTGCCTTTGCCAAAAAAAAAAAGGGGGGGGAAGAGGCAGAATGTTGTTGCATTTTGGGGTGAAACACTGCTGCATACTTTGTACTGAGCTCTGGAAAGCTTAGAATTTGGCAGCGTCAGTGGTTCTTTGGAGGGTGTACTTGTGCTCTCATTCCAATCACATTCCAGGAACAAACGAAAGGTTGATGCCTACAAGATCTTCTGCCTTTGCAAACCCATTGCAGCTCACTGTCCATTGTGCACCAAGAAAATCACACTGAAATTTGATAGCCCAGGGGTGCCCAAACCCCTGCCAGTGGGCCATTTGTGGCCCTCGGGGACTCCCAGTCTGGTCTGCAGGGAGCCCCCAGTCTCCAATGAGCCTCTGGCCCACCAGAGACTTGCTGGAGCCCATGCTGGTCTGATTAGATTGCTTTCAGTGCAAGGGCTGGCTGTTTGACCTCTCATGCAAGCTGTGAACCAAGAGCTTCCTCTGCTGCTTCCTGTTTCACGTCTGTGAAGCAATAGCAGCAGCTAAAGAAAGGCGGGTTTTGCTTTGCGAAAGCGGGTTTTCAGGCCTTGAGCTATTTTGAGACCTTCATTCATTCAAATTTTAAATATAAATTAATTCTCTTTTCTTGGCCCCCAACACAGTGTCAGAGAGATGATGTGGCCCTCCTGCCAAAAGTTTGGACACCTTTTTCATAGCCCAATCCTAACTAACCTCGCACCCCCTGCCCTATAGATTCAGTTGCACCAATGCATGCTGTATCCTTCGGGGGGGGGGGGGGCAAAACAGTGGAGGTTTCCTCATGGTAAGGGAACTTTTGCACAGTTAATTTGCTATGCCAGTGGGTCTCCTTGGATCTGCATCAGCCTTTTGGCTGGAGCAGAACCAGAGTATAATGGGGGAGAAGTGGGAACAGGGATAGGATCCTGGTGTTTCTAATTTTCTTGTAGGGTTACACTGTTTGCCTCCCCAAATCATTAACATTTGAAAAGCCCCTTTCAATTATTATTATTTTTAATTAAAACACATCAAGGAACCCTGAAATCTGTGCATTCTCTCATTGTTTGTGTTAAAATATTTATTATTCATAGTCAAAACTGGCAGGATTGTTCATGGTTGTAACCATTCATGGTGGGGGAACCCTTGATGTCTTTATTGGTGTCAACCCCCCTCAAGAACAAATGGTGTAGGGCCTTCCAGTGTGAGATAGCATTCAAAATGGCACCCCATGGCTGTAGTGGTGTAGTTCACTCTACCAGCTCAGGATTTTACCACCTCAGTCTGTCAATGTGGAGATCAAACCTGACAGCCTCCCAGTGATAATATCAATGATTGAATCCAGGACCTTGTACATACAAAGCAAAGATGTTGAAATGAAATTAACTTAGAAGGGTGGAATTAGAGTAGCTATCAAAAGGGGTGGGACCATATTTCTGATTTCTATTTCCAATTTTATAGTATATTCTGTGGTCATGTTTAGATATCTATGTGCCACCAAAAACAGTCTTTTTGTTACCTAAATGCTTGTTTCTAATTTTCTAGAGACAAAAACTATAACATTGCTTATTTACACTGTAGGACCCCCAAGGGTTTTTTTCCCCCTTGACTTCCACACTTTGCAACTTCAGGAAAAGACAGGTATTTCTGAAAGTGGCTAAAAAGCAGACTTTATTTGTCCTAAGGTGACATAGAAAGATAAGGCATACAGGTGCACAGTTCTAGGATTCGAAGAGCTAAAAATACATTTTCCAAAGCTGTATTACAGGACAATCCTATGTATATCTACTCAGAAGTATGTCCTAAAGTGCTCAGTGGGCCTTACTCCCAGGAAAGTGTGTGTAGAATTGCAGCCTTAGGGTCCAATCCTATCCAGTTTTCCAGAACCGGTGTAGTTGTGCCAATGCGCTGTACACTGCATCTTGTGGTGAGGAGGTAGTCCTAGAAGCCTCCTCAAGTTATAGGAGCATTTGTTCCCTTACCTTGGGGCTGCATTTTGGTTGCACCGGTGCTGGAAAGTTGGATAGGATTGGGCCCTTAGTCCCTAAAAGGCCAGCTTCCATTTGTGCCCTAGCACAGGTTCTTTGAGAAAAGAAAGCAAGATGCAGGAAATTACCCCAGAACCAAACATTCCAACCCTCTTTTCAAAATGAAATTTGACTCTCTCAGTCATTAGAGCAGCAATTTTCAATGTCTTCTCATGGCAGATTGTCCTCTATGGTCTTCACCTCTTGTGATGTTACTTCCAGCTTTCAGGAGACTCCTCTGAGCTCTGCGGTTCTGCCAGCAGAGCTGGTGGAGGAAGAAGGACAGAAAATTAATTCCTATATAAACAATTGCCCTAGAAACAGAGCCGCAGAATCCAGAAGAGTTTTTCAGTGATTTTCAACCACTGTGCTCCGAACTCCCACCATTCACACTCCGAACTGCCAACCTTCACAGCACACCAATGTGCTATGGCACACAGGTTGAAAATGACTGCATTAAAGACACCCTTAAATAGGGAAAACCAACATGGCTAAAAAATTCAGCCTCTCCTCACCTCCAGTGTAAACCAATCAGTGATTGGGCATCACTGTTGTACAAGAGGGCAGTGACGCAGCTAAGGGGGGTGGTGCACTAAGTATTGCATGTGCCACAATGCACCATGTAACCACAATGGCCCCTCCTATTCTGGCAATGCAATGCATTGCTGTTACTGCCTAGAATGGGTCTGAAAGCAAGTAGGAGGAGGTGGTTACATGGTGCATTGCGGCACCTGCATTACTTAGCATGCCACCCCCCTTGCGTCTATGCTATTGAAAGAGGGTAAGATGCTTGGGTTAGTGACGATCTAGTCACAGCAATTATGAAAGGCAGCCCAAGTCCAGGAACCACAGCTCAGCTTAATAACAAGGTTAGCATTCAAACAGGAAAATAACATTAGAACAGGGAGACATACTCATTCCGGAAATGTTTTAGTCAGGGAGAAACATGCAGGCCCTTCCTGCACAAAATTATACAGGTGAAATTAAACCTTGACACATTCCAGCCAGGTCTGGCTAATTTGTAAGTCCGGTTGACTCCTAAAGTGGAGTTATTGGGGGATTTTTTGAAAAATAGGGCTGGCAGATTAATCTATTAGGTCATCATGTCCAATGTAGACTCATCAGTCAACCATTTGAGGCACTGAAACAATGTGTCCCTAGAATTAATGAGTCAAAAAAAAAGATTAATTGAGCTAATTATTGAAACTGAATGCATACATTCAGTTCTGGTCACCGGAACAGAACCACACCAATCTAGAGTGGTGAAAATAATTGTAAACTTGTTTTGGTATTGTGCAGCTTAATTGTTACCTTACCTGTATTATGAACATCTGTGTCTTTTGGGGGAAAAAAATGAAATCCATCTCCAAAGGGAAAGGTTGTGCAAAACTGTTCCTATTATATTCCAATGTATGCTGCTGATGTCAATAAAATACTATATTGTGAGAGTTCTTAATTGCTTGTCACATGGCTTGGCTTGCTGTTGTCCAAGAAAAGGCAGAACTCTCTCTCTCTCTCTCTCTCTGCAGTGCACCTGATTTGATGACTGCCATGCAACATGGCCAAGAATTGGGAGGTTCATCTGTGGGGTGGCTGGCACTGGGATTGCTGCTCCTCAGCAAGAAGGCAAACAAGATGGATTTGCTCTACTTCATCAATCCATCTTTCAGACCACTACCTGAGATTCCAACACAATCTGATGTGTTTAAGAATGAGGTGGGGTTGTCAAGTAGATTTAATTCTTAATGGCTAGGAGCAGGTTAGCCTTACGCAAGTGGTGCCAGTGAGTAGCGGCCATTCTCTTACCTCTTTGTGGAAACTGGACACTGTTGCACAAAGGGTCAAACCTGCTTTTCCCTTTTTACACTAGGGCAGGGTGTCAAACTAGTTTCATACAGAGGGCCAAGGTTAGTGGTCATGGTGAGAGCTGAAAGTGATGTCATTAAGCAGTAAACGGTGTCATTAAGCAAGTGATGACCAGAGATAAGCACTTTGTTCTCACTTGGACCTCATTAGCTACAAGTGACAGAAGAGAAAATATGCAAATCATCTTAAAGATATAGGAGAACCCAATTATCATGCAGGCTGCCCTTTTAGCAGTGTTGCTTCTGCTGAGGGGTGATCCTCTAATCTCCCCATTCATGCACAAATTGATCCCCAAGTTCTCATATAAAAGCTAGACCCATTCCTAATGTTGCTTACCAAAACTTGGTGCTACATCTATGCTTGCAAGTTGATAGGGTAGTTTGTGCAAGCCTACTCTTAATAAAACCTTTCACTCTCTCCAGTATATGTGAATGGCTGCCCTTTACTCCTAATAATAGTAATATTATTATTACTGTCCTTAGGAACACCATCACTGTTGGACCAAGGCCTGTCCCTGAAACCATGTGACCCAAGCTTCCTGATTAGCTACAATTTGGGGGGATTCAGTTTGTCTCCTTGCAATATATGGGCCACCTGGCTCTTCCGCCCGTCATAAGGACAGATATTTTGTTTGTGATATTTTGTTTGTAATCATGGAGTGGCAAGATGGTTTGTAGCCACAAGTGATCTCAGAGAAAGCTCCTTTTGCAGTTATGTTAAATTCTGAATTGAGTGATTCATCAGAGATTTTGCACATGGACAGTTAAGAGGATGGGCTATATCAGTGAGATGATGAATGTTAAACTGCCGTATAATTTATTGAAGTGGCACACAAGCCTATGAGCATCCTAATATTATTGTCAAGATGCAGCTCGGTACATTAATCAGCTAAATGCTAAACAAATTAGGCTAATTCTCTGCCTGCAAACAAAACAAGTAAATGTGCATTTTTCAACATCGCTCTGAAAGATGCGTTTCCGGCAATTGTGATTTCAGTTTTCTCACTTTATCTTCTTGGTTGCATAAAGATCAATAGAGATTTGGAAACAATTTTTAGTCTTGGGGGCTTCTGTGCTCTGAGAGCATCCTGTGTGGCAGCCTCAGATTTGAGCTGCCTCTCTGAAATTTATAATGCAACATGCCTTGTGTCCCAATATCATCCTCACCCCATTCTGCACAGTAGAGAAATGCACGACGCTGTTTTATCTGGAGATAAGGTGAGTCACAGAATACATTATGGAGGGGAAAGGGGGCACTCAGCACAGAGCTGTTGTGTTTGGCAGGGGCTTTGTGTTTCATCCTGCCTTGGATATGTGCAATGGAGTCACTCCTGTGCCATCAGGTCTGAACAGAGTTTAGATTCCTTTTAAGGTGATTTGGTAAGTCTGTCCTCTTGCAAGCCTCCCACTAAAGACTTCAGTGGCCTATTTCAGGTCAGTGCATATCATGCAATTCTGAAGAAGCACAGAAAAGAGCTATAGAGTGAGGTTATCAGGAAAAGAATTTAGCAACCTAAGAGCATTTGTTTTCTGTTGTTTTTAAAAGCAAGTGGAATCTAGAAGAAAGTAGAAGGAGTTCTGGACCAGGAACAGGGCCAAAGCACCTTGCTTCCTTACTGCTATGGCACAGCTCAAGCTAAAGGACTTATCAACCCAAACTCAGTTGTGCTGTAAAACCACCTATGTGGTGGCCAGAACTGGTACTATTGCACTATACGCTTAATCGGATCTGGTAACTGAACCAACTGGTGGAATGGAACACCAGGGATGGGCCAAGTCTCAGATGACCTGGACTCAAGTTGCGAAATCATGTGTTTTTCACGACTTGTACGGTCTCAAGTCACACATGTCAGAAACTTGTGCACTGACTCGAGTCTCAGGGATTTTACCCTAAAAATGAAAAGATTCAAATAGATTTGAGTCAAGACTCACTTTTGTATGTGCTGCTTGCTTTCTTTTGCCACTTCTGGGGTTTGACTCAAAATGACTCAAGAAACTATTCTGGATAAGTCGTGACAGCTGCCATTATATCTTGTGGGTGACTCAGATCAAGGGGGTGGAGACTCAATGTGGGTCTTGTCGCTGTGGGTCTGGCACATCTCTGCCAAATGCCTCTGGTGCTTTGATCCTCATTTGCTGTGCTGAAACTAGATGCAAGGTATTGATGCTTATGGACCCCAATAGGAAGTTTCTAGTCTTCAATATCTGCAAAGATTTATTATTATAATTACACACACACACACACACACACACTCTCTCTCTCTCTCCCAGGGGAGGTACAATGCTAAGTTTTGCAGGTGCCTCATGTAAGCAGCCCCTCCCCTTGCCTCCAGAACCACTTGGGTGGCAAGAACTAGGTAGAGTTGTCTCTTCTGTTTTGTTCTCACCACCTGGAATGGCTCCAAAGGTGAGGTGAAGCAGCTTGCTTACATGGCCTGTTGAGGCACCTGCAAAATTAGTGCTGTTCCTCCCTCTGGGAAGCCTCTGTGCATGAGCTTGGACGTGCACACACACACACACACACACACACACACACACACACACACACACACACACACACGCATGTACACATTATATAATATACCAGCAAATGACCACTAGAGGCTAACTGAAGTGGTCACCTCAGGCAGCAGATTAGTGGGAGTGCCCATCTCTGTCTCCACTGTTACTCCCCCTTCCCCTGGATTGGAAGAGGAAATGTGGAGGGGTGAGAGAGCTGAGCTAAAACACTGGAGGATGAGAGGAGCAGCGGCTGATGCATCTGGCCCTCCACGAGGTTTTCAAATGTCTTGCGTTGACCTTGACTAGAAGAGACATTGTGCTGGGGTAAATAGGGACAATTACACTCCCTCTTACAACTTTAAAAAAATGAAAAGTTTTGTGGACAGTATCTGGTGAAATCTCAGAAGACGTTTGGTGAGATTTCGATCTCGTCTGATCTCAGAAGCTAAGCAGGGTCTGGCCTGGTTAGTACTTGGATGGGAGACCACCTGGGAATACCAGGTGCTGTAGGCTTATACCATAGTCTTTCGAGATTGAAGGCTGCTAACCATTTGGTGAGACTTCTAGTAAATGGGGGATAAGGCTTTAGGGTTCATTCATCGCTCCCTGTCCTTCACATGATTTGACTTCCCAACTAAAAAAGTACATATATGAAAATTTTCTTACTTTCACCATGAGTACAGATAACAGTTCTGGAGTAGGCTGGGGATTGTACTGCACAATTATTCAAGGTCTAGGAGCCCAGTCCTCTTTCTCATTGCATTGCCCTCTTTGTATATTCTCTTGGTTCTCTACGTATAAGTGCATTAATCATATCTGGAGGTAAACACAGATACTAATCCCAAACAGAAGAAATCAAACAGTGATAAACAAGCAGCCATGTTAGTTGATTTAAATCTATTGCGTTTATTTATGGTTAACTTTTTTTTAAATCTTGCTTTTCTTGAGCTCAGGGCAGGCCAGAAGAAGAAAAGAGAAACCAATTAAAAATGCTATTGAACGCCTGGCCCTGTGGCTGCCTTCAGAATCAATATGTTCTGTCTTGCTTTAGTGTCAATTAGTGTTCAACAGAAATGGCACCCCTGTCTGCGTGCAAGATTTATGACTATACATGCTGTTTCACAACCACCACCATGTCCCCTTGGATACTGCCTTACAACCCAATCCTATCCACACTTTCCTGGGAGTAAGCCCCATTGACTCTAATGGGACTTACTTCTGAGTAACCTGCATAGGATTGGCCTGTTAGCCTGGCTGTATTGGTATTGGCAACCTTCAGTCTCGAAAGACTATGGTATCGCGCTCTGAAAGGTGGTTCTGGCACAGCGTCTAGTGTGGCTGAAAAGGCCAATCCGGGAGTGACAATCCCTTCCACACCGGGAGCAAGTGCAGTCTGTCCCTGGTCTGTCTCCCTGGCTATGGGCCTTCCTTCTTTGCCTCTTAGCCTCAGACTGTTGGCAAAGTGTCTCTTCAAACTGGGAAAGGCCATGCTGCACAGCCTGCCTCCAAGCGGGCTGCTCAGAGGCCAGGGTTTCCCACTTGTTGAGGTCCATCCCTAAGGCCTTCAGATCCCTCTTGCAGATGTCCTTGTATCGCAGCTGTGGTCTGCCTGTAGGGCGCTTTCCTTGCACGAGTTCTCCATAGAGGAGATCCTTTGGGATCCGGCCATCATCCATTCTCACGACATGACCAAGCCAACGCAGGCGTCTCTGTTTCAGCAGTGAATACATGCTAGGGATTCCAGCACGTTCCAGGACTGTGTTGTTTGGAACTTTGTCCTGCCAGGTGATGCCGAGGATGCGTCGGAGGCAGCGCATGTGGAAAGCGCTCAGTTTCCTCTCCTGTTGTGAGCGAAGAGTCCATGACTCGCTGCAGTACAGAAGTGTACTCAGGACGCAAGCTCTGTAGACCTGGATCTTGGTATGTTCCGTCAGCTTCTTGTTGGACCAGACTCTCTTTGTGAGTCTGGAAAACGTGGTAGCTGCTTTACCGATGCGCTTGTTTAGCTCGGTATCGAGAGAATGAGTGTCGGAGATCGTTGAGCCAAGGTACACAAAGTCATGGACAACCTCCAGTTCATGCTCAGAGATTGTAATGCAGGGAGGTGAGTCCACATCCTGAACCATGACCTGTGTTTTCTTCAGGCTGATTGTCAGTCCAAAATCTTGGCAGGCCTTGCTAAAACGATCCATGAGCTGCTGGAGATCTTTGGCAGAGTGGGTAGTGACAGCTGCATCGTCGGCAAAGAGGAAGTCACGCAGACATTTCAGCTGGACTTTGGATTTTGCTCTCAGTCTGGAGAGGTTGAAGAGCTTTCCATCTGATCTGGTCCGGAGATAGATGCCTTCTGTTGCAGTTCCAAAGGCCTGCTTCAGCAGGACAGCGAAGAAAATCCCAAACAAGGTTGGTGCAAGAACACAGCCCTGCTTCACTCCGCTTCGGATGTCAAAAGGGTCTGATGTGGAGCCATCGAAGACAACAGTGCCCTTCATGTCCTTGTGTAGCCTGGCTGTATGAACTACTATACTTATATGGTTCTGGGGCAGACCCACACAGTTTGTGATCCACTGAGCCAAGACAACTTTCTAGTTGGGTCTCCATAAATGTCCTGGATCTCCATAAACCTCCTGGGTTTGTGAGATACAGCAGGTGGGCTGTATTAGGCATAATGGACCCCAAGTTGTCCAAGTTGTGCAGGAGGTTCTATGGAAAGAAACTGTGTAATCCTATAAGTCTTAGGGGCAGAACTTTCTCTTCCAATGATGGCCTCCTGGTTGGCTTCCTGGCCTCACTTTCTAACAGTGGCGTACCAAGTTCATTTGGAATCCTTCCATGACAAAATTATTTTCAGAAATAGTCATGACATGAAATGAATAATAATAATGGCCAGAGAAGAAGCACAGACAATGAACGTTTTCTTTGATTGACCTGGCACCCAGGACCGGGCCTCCCCAGCCACTCACTTTGTATAGCACTGCTTTGTAAAATAACATTCCTCCTTTCTTCTGACCGTATCTGTGTGAACTATATGTTTAGCCCAGTTCCGCCCAGTCCACAGGTGTACCCATTTTATCCCTGTTGTGTATATGCAACATCTGGCAGAAAAGTCTTAATGTCCCAGTTTAAAAAAAAAAAAAGCAAAATGGCATAAATGTTAAACCAATAAAAAGATCCAAAAATGCATCCTCCAATATAAACATAAATAACAGCAATATTAAAATAACAGACTTAATGGCCATGGAAGCTGGGCACAGCAAGGAATAAAATGTATTCAGGTAGCACAGTGCAATGCCTTTGGAAATCAGAAGGTCTTCAATTTTCACTGAAAGATTCTAAGAGAGGGAGCCAGCTGAACCTTTTCTTGGGAAGGGATTTCCATAGGTAAGGAGCTACCACCAAAAAGACTCTTTCTTTGGCACATGTGTGTCCAATTGAGGTCAACGCTTCATGAGTCTGGGGAGCTCTGGCCCACGAAAGCATATGCCACAATCAACTGATTAATCTTCAAGATGCCACAAGGCTCATTAGTTTTGCTGGAATAAAGTCACCCAGCTAGCCTTCTAGAATTAATCATATATGCTGGTGGTTTTAGCTTCTTCTATAACTGTCTGCCCTTTCACAGCTGTTTCCTAATTCCATCCAACATGGAAGCGCATATAAACCTGTTAATTTCAATATATTTAATATTTCCCTTAATACATTCCAGTCTAAATGAAACTTCTGTCATGAAACTCAATGCCTGTCACTCTTTTTGATGGCTTGTAACTGGCTTTCATCATGGAAATTCCTAATTTAGTTGTGTCTTTCACAACCCCTTGACATATAAACACTTTGCTCTGGAAGCTTTTCCCTTCATTTTATATTCACGCCTACAAAAATCCCCCCACTAAGGGCCCAGTCCTATTCAATTTTCTAGTGCCAGTGCTGCTGGGCCAATGGGATATGCACTGCTTCTTGTGGTGGGGAGGCAATCACAGAGGCCTCCTCAAGGTCTGGGGACATTTGTTTCCTTACCTTGAGGCTGCATTGCGGGAGCTGGAAAGTTGGATAGGATTGGGCCCTTAATTGCTACACACTGGCATATATAAAAAATGAGCTTTTGTGGGGGAGAGGGGACATAGCTTAGTGGTAGATCACATGGTTGCATGCAGAAGGTCCCAGGTTCAATCCCCATCATCTCTAGCATTTGAGACCAGGGAGACACTACTAGTCACAATATTGAGCTACATGGACCAATAATCTGATTTGGCCCAAGGCAGCCTCATTTGTTAATGAGGGTTGGAAAAGGCAGATGCTCTATGGCATTGACCGCTGTGCAATACATAGGCATTCCACAGGTGAAGCTGCCTCATTGCCTCTGGGGCAAAACCTACCTACTGATTTCTGCCTGCTGTGCACTAGTTCAATGCAAATCATCTTTGTTCAAATTAAATTACTATCCCGATTTATGAATAATGATTCATAGTGTTCTGCCCCTCCTTGAAATGATTTCCAGGCATTTCTTTCTGCTCACAGTGCTTCAAGAAGTTAGGATGGGTGTTCTTTAAAATGTGTGCTGTCCTCTCTCCACAGGTTAATTAGGTAAGCTTAATGATCTTGTCAAAGTGCATGTTAATTTCAAATAGGCTCCCTCTGGCTATTTCATTGTAATCACTTTCTGACAACTTGATAACAGAAGTGCTATTTCAACAGAAGTGGGATATGCAGTTGGGGTTATGGGTTAAACACAGGCACACAACACTTGTTACAGAGTTGACACATGCACCCTTAAGAGAATGATGGTGTTCAGAGATGGTGTGGCTGACACTTTGCTGGTTATTGTTCTTTCCCAGGTCTTTGTGTGCATCCTCCTTCTCCACCAGCAAATCTGGAGGGGAGGGGTGCAGAGAATGGAAGAGAACCCAAGAGTATGACTTAGTGGGGTGATACAGATATCAGCTCCAACTGGGGGAAAATGAGCAACATTTTTCAAACCCCATTGAATTTCAAACCCATTTAGACTAACCTACCTAAATAAAGAACATTGATGCTATATAAAAAAAAAAAACAGAGAAAAGGTGTTTATGAATACCTATATACGTAGGTAATAATAATAATAATAATAATAATAATAATAATAACAACTTTATTTTTACCCCGCCTTTCTCCCCGAAGGGACTCAAGGCGGCTTACAAAATATTAAAAACATAATTTAAAAACAAATAAAAACATATTAACACATCATAAAAAACAGCAGTCAGAGTAAAAAAAAATAGGTAAAAAGAGCATAGAGCAGCAGCAAGTCATAAAAGAATCAGGCCTGTAAAAAATATTAAAAGATGTTAAAAGGCCGAGAACTCAGAAGGCCTTTTTAAACAGAAGGGTCTTCAGGCCTCGCCGAAAGGTCTCAAGAGGGGGAGCCATTCTGAAGTCAAGGGGAAGGGAGTTCCATAGCATTGGTGCCACTACTGAGAAGGCCCTATTTCTTGCAGCCGCCCCACGTACCTCCCTAGGCGGCGGCACTTGTAAAAAGGCCTTCTCTGATGACCTGAGAGGACGAGCCGGATTGTACGGGAGCAGGCGATCTCTAAGATACCCTGGTCCAGAGCAGTATAGGGCTTTAAAGGTAGGTAGGTATCATGACATTTATTAGTTATTAAAATAACCCTAAATTATGTAGAGTGGACCTGCTGTATCCCCGGATTCAGGACCCATAGATTTCATTATCCGAAGGTTCCAGAACCCACAGGTCAGACCCACATGAACGCTCCAGAGGCGACCGCTGGAGGGTGTTATGGTTCTCAAAAGACCCTCCATAGGCCTTAGAATGTCACTTAGGTTTTTATGGAACCTTTTAAGGTTTCAAAGGCTGGGCCTGGGAGGACTGGGGAGAGCACAGCTCCCGTCGCCTCTGGAGGATTACAGGGCCCCTGAACCCATGGATTTCACTGTCTGCAGGTTTCCTTATCCCGGGGCGGGGTTCCTGGAACAGATCCCACCCGGCTAATGCTAGAAGACTTGTACCTGCACCCTAACACAGGAAAGTGCATTTGGTCACTGAATATTATTGACTGAGAAGGAGAAAAACAGGAGTTTATGACTATCCCCAGATCTTACCAATGGTTCCTAAATAAATGGGAGGGGGTAGAATTGGAAGTCTGCTTTGGGCAATTATGAGACCTGTGCAAGTTGCCACACCTATTACAACTGGCATTCTCTGTGGAAGGAGCTACACAAAATCATCAAGACAACAAGGTACTCTTCCAGCCGGTTGTATTATTAATGAACCTTCCTTCATGTACATGGGATCAAGCAATGATTTATACAGATTGTCTCCGCTGTAAAAATTTTTCCTGGTTTGTGACATTAAGAGCACTGTCTTTGACTTCACAAGTGCAGTGTTGTCTAAGATTCATGGGCATAAAAGTTGGGCATAGATATGAATTCTGGCAGGCTGAAAATTATTCTGTACTTCTGACGATGGAAGAACAAATCCCTTAGGCAGGAAGTATTATTGCAATTGTCTTTGCTACAGAAGGAAGTCTCCAAAGGGGGGGGGGAATGTCTAGCAATTTGAAGAACACTCAGAGTAAACCAATATTTCTGGCAGAGTGGTATCAAGATTCTCTGTCTAAACTTCACACTAATTCACAAGAGGAATTCCTATGCCAATTCTCTAGTGCTGTGCTAATTATTCATAAGTTTCCATTTCTAAAGCAGTAATTTTGGTGGAGTACATTTCATTTTACATTAAAAGCACTAAGTTGCATGAATATTTACCTTTTGTTTTTCTATCCTCTTGAGTTCTGTTGTTAACTCTCTCACTGCTTCTCTTCCTATTTTCACCAGCAGTTTCTTCTTCCCAAATAGTCACATGGACTATTCCACCCATTCAGCAGCACAGCTGGAAGGTGTACCACCCTGGGGCACACCTTCCAGGGCTGCCCCCCCCACCCCTTCTGAACAACAGCTGCACTCCAGTTACATTCAGGGTGATCTGAGGTGGTCTCCAAGACCTCAGAAGGTCTTCAAAACCCTCTAGGATGCCTTAGGACAGCGGTTTTCAACTAGTGTGCCATGAGGCAGCCTCAGGTGTGCTGTGGGGCCAGAGAAAGCAGGCAGCCTCACTGGGGAGAAGCGGCTACTTTGACTCTCACGCGGCAGCGGTGAAAAAGGAGCAGCTGTGGCTGCTTTGCAGCGTCTCCTGCTGTGAGCAAGAGGAAGGCTGCAACCCAATCCTCCTTTACCTGGGAGTAAGCCCCATTAAGTAAGGGGGGCTTACTTCTGAGTAGACATGCCTAGGATTGGGTATCAAGTCTCTTGTCTGCCCTGCCTGCTGACTGGGCAACCAGAAAATCCTGGAGGTCTGGGCGGAGTGAGAATGAGGGAGCCAGAGGCAGGCAGGAAGCCAGGGAGTCTGCCTGAGGCCACCAGCCTAAGCATGGGCTGGCTGAGGGTGCTTCTAAGTGCAGCTCCCCAAAGTGACCCTCCCTGCCTTGCCTTTGCCTTTCAGAGGAGGGGTGTTGGGCCATAATCCTATCCACACTTTCCTGGGAGTAAGCCCCATTGACTATAATGGGACTTACTTCTGAGTAGATATGCCTAGGATTGGGCTTTTGGTCACACTTTTTTCTGAAATACAGGAGCAGGCAATTGGGGGGGGGGGAGAGAATGTGAGGCAAGTGATTATGGACCTTTGGAAGGTGTGGACCAGTGAGGGGAGGGACAGCAGGAGAGGTGCTAACTGCAATTATGAGATGATGGGGAATGTCCCTCTGGGAGGGGGTGGGGTGGGGGAGAGAAGTGTCAATTGCCTGCTCCTGTATTTGAGAAAAAGAGTGCAACCAAAAGCCCAATCCTAGGCATGTCTACTCAGAAGTAAGTCCCACAGGCACATTCCCCCCAGTCTTTGGCTGCAATCCTAACCACATTTTCCTGAGAGTAAGCCCGATTAAACAAAATAGGACTTACTTCTGAGTAGATCTGGTTAGGATTGTGCCCTTTGTCATGTATGATTTAATTGTATTAATTATATTAATTAAAAATTAATTGTAATATAGTAATTTAACGTAAGTAAAAAAACTGGGAGTGTGCCTTGACAATTTTAGTGCCTTGACAGTGTGCGGTGAGCTGAAAAAGGTTGAAAATGGCTGCCTTAGAAGGTCACTTCTGGTTTTTCAGGGAAACCAGAAGCTTTAAGGCCTCAGAAGGCCTTCTGAGACCCTGCGAAAACTTTTCCAGGCTACAGAAGGCCTTCTAAGGTCTTAAAAATAACTTCTAGTCTTCTAAAAGAACTGGAAGTGACCTTATAAGGCTGCCCGAGGCCACACGCGGCCTCCCCGGGCCTCAGATCACCCTCTGGACATGTCCAGAGCATAGCTCTGGTCATGTTTGGAAGGTGCAGGGAGCAAGCAAGGGGGCAATACTCCAGTGGCCACTGTGGGTGCAGCACTGCCACACCCCAAAGGAGTGCCCCCTGGTATTCTGTGAGCCATCTCAGCTACGCTACTGCATCCATTCAGGTTTCACGTTGTGAACAGAATGATGTTGCCACAACATCTAATGTAATTATTTTGCGAGCCATCAGTAAAGGAAATCTGTGGCAATCCCAACTGCTACTGTAAAAGGTAGCAAAATAGGTAGCACTGAAGGGAAGGGAAAGCAATGGACAGCGAGAGCACATGAGGGCAACAAACAAATATGCTGATGTTTTCATAAAGAGTCATTGAAAAGGGCAAGCACTTTGGGCCTTTGCTGAAAATGTCTGTTCAAAAGGTCTTGGTTCTAAGTGAACATCCAATATACTACACATTATGAAGTTTGAGCCCAATCCTATGCTCAGAAGTAAGTCCCATTATAGTCAATGGGGCTTACTCCCAAGTAAGTTTGGATAGGATTGCAACCTATGTGTGAAAGAGAAATGGCTAGACCAGTGGTTCCCAAACTTTTTCAACTGGTGGCTTTCTTGATCTACTGGCCCATTGACCTACTCCTTATTAGGGCCACATCTTTCCCATCTTCAGTTCTCTAGCTCATCCCTCTGGACAGGCCAACAAATTTCCCAGCAAATGTCTGAACTTTGGAGAACATATTTCTGCTCCACTGGGTTCTGTATTGCCACTCAGTTCTGTTTCTTGACAATTGCTAGGATGAGCCATGACTCTGTGCTCTGGATCCACATTCATTCCTGGCTTTGGCTTCCAAGTTCATCAAGCATGCTTGTATTTCTTTTTCTAGTACGGGAAAAGCTGGGTACTAGGCCTGTAAATGGATCTGAGAGGAATGCGGGAATTGGTATGACTACTGATGTCATAAAGAACCTGATGTCTACCTTCATAAGCAGAGAAAAGAAGTTGTTCTATGTAGTTCCCAACAGCCTGATCCTACCTAACGTCTCTGGTGCCCATTTAGCCACACCAATGTGGTACATGCTGCATCCCACAGGGAAATTTGGAGTCATGAAGGCCTCCTTGAGGTGAGGAAACATCTGTTCCCTTGCCCTGAGGTAAGCCTTCATTGCTCTTCTGAGTCTACCTGAACCTGTGCTGGCAATTTTGTTGGTGCAAGTCTGAGTGGACTTGGGAAGGTGGATAGAAGCTGGAAAGGGCTGCTGCCTCCAATACTGCCCCCTTCCTGGCCTCAATCTGCCCTCCTCCCTATCCTGGTCTTTGCCCCATTCTGCTCCTCCCCTTCCCACTCCCCCATATTGACTTACCAAATGGTGGGGTTCTCATGGTGACTGCTGTCAGTCGGGTGTGTTGGCAACCTTCAGTCTCGGAAGACTATGGTATCGCGCTCTGGATGGTGGTTCTGGCACAGCATCTAGTGTGGCTGAAAAGGCCGATTCGGGAGTGACAATCCCTTCCACACCGGGAGCAAGTGCAGTCTGTCTCTGGTCTATCTCCCTGGCTATGGGCCTTCCTTCTTTGCCTCTTTGCCTCAGACTGTTGGCCAAGTGTCTCTTCAAACTGGGAAAGGCCATGCTGCATAGCCTGCCTCCAAGCGGGCCGCTCAGAGGCCAGGGTTTCCCACCTGTTGAGGTCCATTCCTAAGGCCTTCAGATCCTGCTTGCAGATGTCCTTGTATCGCAGCTGTAGTCTACCTGTAGGGTGCTTTCCTTGCACGAGTTCTCCATAGAGGAGATCCTTTGGGATCCGGCCATCATCCATTCTCACGACATGACCAAGCCAACACAGGCGTCTCTGTTTCAGCAGTGCATACATGCTAGGGATTCCAGCTCGTTCCAGCTGCTCATATCTTGCAGTGATGGACAAGCTTTGCTCTACGGTATGTCACAATTTGTGACAGCCATAAAGCACACACTGTGTCACTGGAATGCATGTTCTAATGTCTCAGAGGTCCAGTAGGACTGGGGTGCAAGGGGAAGAATAATTTGGGGTGCTCTTTTCACAGAAAGACAGAGGGGCTTTCCAAAAGAGCATGTTATCTTCTCCTCTCTCGCTCAACTTTCAGACAATAGCCCATCCATATGTACTAGCAAAGTGTTCAGGAGAAGATTGACAGGCAGATACCCACAAAGCCATGAGACATTATTATATAAGATCCAAATTTAAATTACCTAGATGCATTTTGAGCCCAATGAATCTTTTTCAAGTGTAATCTTAAAAAATTCAAATCTTTCTGTTTTCAATCCTGACTCTCATCAGTGTTCAGAACCTGAGCAGCAGGACTAGAAAGACAAGGATTTGAAAAACAAACAAAAAAAAACCCAACCGTGAAAAAGAGTCCATTAACTGTAGCCAGCTTTCCATATATTTCCACACAGCTGCTTTGGTACAATGCTTTTAGCTCTGCAGCTTGAATGACTGCTAAGAAGTTTTTATTCAGAATCAGGGTGGGGCAGGATGGAGGAAGAGTTGGGGGCGCCAAGGACTCCCTGCTGAATTTCCAACTTTCAAGGTGAAAATCTATGGAAGATAAAAAGCAGCACCATCATTTATCAATATACGTCTCAGGTAGTTAAATACAAGAATTTGCTTCATGGCGAGTTGGATGATTGATCTCTCCAGTTCAGCAGCAACAGCAGCTCTCAAGCTGGGGTTCTTCCATCTCTACTACCTGAAATGCTTTTAATGAAAACTCAAGACCTTCTCCATGCAAAGAATGTGTACTGTATCACTCCTAGAATGTGTTAAGGGGAGAGCCCAAATAAATAAACAAACAGCACCTGGTATACTGTCCATTTCTTTGGCTCCCTAGCCAGACAGTGTCTTACCCAGTTTCCTGTGTTGTGGACCTGCCCCCCCCCATGGGATGAGGTAGGGCAGGGAGGATCCATGACAGCCATACACAGGCTCTTGGTGTTCTCAGTATAGGAGACTGTAGGATCTGAACTCATGACAGTACCCTGATTATCACTATTCACCTACAGAGCCACACCAGTAGGACTCACACTGATAGGTGCAATCTTGGGAGTGTTTATTTTGAAGACTAATATACAGGTTGAGTACAGTACAGTACAGGTTGAGACTAATTATTTGTGAGGGTTCCGTTCCAAGCACTCACGTGGATGGCAAAAAATGCACTATAGCAAATCAATTTAAAAAACAAAGTTTCTTTGCTCCAGTGATTGAAAAACAGCCTTGGTGACCTTTTGACTCTAAGATAAGAGTCATTAAGAAGACAATCCATCAGCACTTCACTCAGCCCGTCCCTTCACCAATGCAAAATGATCACTTTTCTTTCATGTGCTCAGGGGGAAGGGAGGGGTCGCCTGGAGAGAGAAGGATTGATGGATAGTCAGCCAGCTGCCCCCCCTCTCTCATTAAGGAGGCTACTGTTAAAGGACTGTTCAGTCTTTGAAACTGATTTTAAAGGGCTGCATTTTCCCCTTCTCCAGGGATCAGCACATTCCTTCTCATTTGCAGGGGGCCATTCGTGTTGAGTCAAATCCATGTATAAAAAAATCTGTGTATAAATAGGCTGGACCTGTAATAACTCTGCTTACCCAGAGGATCCATTCTAGCAAGCTGAGCACTGAGTGAAACCGTGCTGTATAATACATTGTTTATCTAAGGAAGAAAACAGGAGCTGATTGGCCCAGATTGTGTGCTCCCATTGGCTAGAGTATTTATTTATTTACTTACTTATTTACTTACCTACTTATTTCTGTGCCACTTTTCTGGTACGCAAAATGGTATACAGGTGGAGCCTGTTTAACCATGGATTTTACACCTGTGGATCTGGCTCAATGTGGGTCTCCTGGACCTATGTTGGGTCAGATTCAGGCTCCACCTGAACACTCCAAAAGGGACCGGAGGGTTTTCTGAAGACTGCAGTGGTAGCACATATCAACCCACAACCTCTGCGGGCCTCAGAATGGCTTGTATTTTTATTGTTATGCAGGTGGGGCCTCTGTATCTGCAGGGGATCTGTTCTCGGACTCCCGGCGGATGCCAAAATTCGCAGATAATCAAATTCGCAATTGGTTCCTTAAGCCCTGTAATGGAAGATCAGATGATCATCAGGTGGATGATGTGGTGTTGACAGCGACTCCCTGTTTTGACAGCTGTTTGACAGCTCTGGGAAGGGCAGGGCTGGCTCCACAGCTGTAATCAATCAAGGCCAATGGAGACCTTGATGGACACCTGAGCTTCATTTGACCTTGATGGGACTTTGAATGGACATGGACTGAAGAGATGGCGCAGCTGAGCCTAATTTGGACTTAACAAGGGGCTGCAGGATAAAAGGCAGCTTCAGAAGGAGCAAAGGGCTGGCCAAGCAGGATGCTGACCCAGCCGGAAGCCGGACGCTGACCAAGAGGGCTACCTGACCCAGACCTACAGGAAGAGAGGACTGCCAGGACCCTGCTGGAGGAGACACACTGCTAGAGAGGAGGAACTCTATTGCAGAAGACTGGACTGTGTTTTGGAGACTGGATTGGACTTGGACTGGAGGCTTCAGACGTTATCCCCGGAGTTAAGTGGAGTTTTGGGGAGGGAAAGCCTCTGGACAAGAGGACTTGCAGGGAGTGTCTGTGTTTGTAGCAATAAATTCTTGTTATTTGCTATAGATAAGGAGTTCTGTGTTCATTCCATTGCACATTGCAGCTGTTGTTCGTCGAAAAGGAGGGTGTTAATTAGCCAAAAAGCGGGCATTAAAAGGGAGTTGGGATATTTGGTAGAACAAGCCCTCCAAAGGGGGCTGGAGTCCAGCTGTATCAAGGCTCTATCTGTACAACAATAAAAATACAATATAAGATATGATTATAAAAACATTGAACTAAAGCAAATAGAAACAATCAAAGCAATATGGGTGCAATTAAAAGATGTAAAAACTGCAATAACATCAAAACTGCCAATAGCTGTCAATCAGTTTGAAGTGCGGTAACAAATTAGTACTAAATGAAGCAACATTATAGGAGGTGTTATGGTACTTTACTACCGTGAGGGACTAAGAGCGGAGGGAGGTCGCAGCTATTCTATCTGGATGCAAGATGGATAGAAAATGGGCCTTCCTGAGAAACAACAAAGTGACTCACTATGTCAGCTGAATTACTCGTCCTATGTTGCATGAATGCAGGCAGAAGAGTGATTTTCGCCCTCATGCTGGCTGGAAGGTTGAAAATTGCAGTAGCATGGAGTAGTTAGGAGCCAACCCAGGCCTTGGTAAGCAATCACAAAAGCCTAGCAAGACTTTAATCTCTTCCCTTGATGCAATACAATAGTACTTCCTTATTATATGAGTATCCCATATAACTCCGGGAGTTGGTGACATCCCTGTACCTTCACAGTAGATCCTAAGTGAGTGTACACAGTGGGCCCTTGGATATCTGTGGGAATCCCTTTCAGAAACCCGAATTCTGCAGCTAATGAAATCCATGGGGGCTGTGCAACACAGCAATTCCTTACTTGGGGCCTGTGCCCAGCTTTCCAGAGTTTGTGCATCACTTCCTGGCCTCCTTAGAAGGTTCCTGGACCTGACTGAAAGGCACTTCTGGTTTGCCAGCAAACTGGAAGTGACTTCCAGTTGTGTCTGAGAGGCTTTCTGAGGTATGAGGAGGCTGTGTGCTGCATCCCCGTGCTTCAGAATGCCTTCCAGATGTGACTGGCCACTTCTGGTCACATCCGGGAGGCCTTCTGAGGGCCTTCAGTCATGGCATCTATATATGTTCAAATCTGCAGATAAGGAGGGGCTACTGTATGGCTGCAAATTGATGATGGGAAGTTTACATGTCTATCTTATATACACATAAGGTAATGCAACCAAGAAGCACAGGTGTCAAGGAAAGTATGCTATTTACAAGACTTCTGATACCACTTCTTTATACTTACACATAGCAGAGGTTAAAAGCTATATGACCAAGCAACTTTTTTCTTTTGATGCTACTTGCTGTCTTCAGCGACATCATTCGAGAGGATACAGACCAGACTGGAGCCAACTTGCTTGCAGCAACTGGTATTAATACTGATTACATGGTCCTACAAAATTGAGGGTCAGAAAAGTTTTTTCCAAACTTTATGGTGGTTTGATATGAATTTGGGGTGCTGATTCCAAAAATGGCATCCGTTTTGCCATATCACGTCTAGTTTCGGATATATAGCATAGCCTCATTAGTGAATGGTTCAAGTAGCTTCCTCATGGGGAAGCCATGGTGTAGGCTTCCTCATGAGGAAGCTGCTTGAACCATTCACTAAAGAGGCTATGTTGTGTCTCCAAAACTAGACGCGATAGGACAAAATGGATGCCATTTTTAGAATCGGCACCCCAAATATACCCAGGAATTTGTGTAACGTTTAAGGAAGCAAAATGTGTGTTGGCCTGTGTTATTTAACTGTTCCTGTCAATTTTAGAAAATACTCTGAGCTTTCCTAACCCATTTTAGCTACTATGGCTACTCTTTCCACAATGGCAGCAATGTTCCAAAGATAGCGTTTTTTAAAAATTATTTTTAAACAACATCACAGCAGTAGACTTTTGATCATCTTGTTTAAATTCTTTGTGGGGATATTGTTTTCTCCATTTGTTGAAGCCTCCTATTAAGTCTGCCAGACAGTTTTTAGTGGAAAGTTCTGCTGGTGACTTTATCTCTGAGTTTACAGAGCAATTTACAGAAACAGAACCAGGAGGGATTTGAGAATATTTGTCATCTTCGGAAGAAGCCGCTGTGAGGTCTGCCATGTGTCCAAAAGCAAACTCTGCCTTGTGATTTCTGAAAATGTATTTTGGATAAGCTTCTCACTTCAACTGTAAAATGAAGAGGTCACTTCAAACAACTTCTTTTCATAGTGTGTAGGAAAAGCACCCCCCCCCCCATCTTACACCTCTCCAGAGTCCAGTATATTAGAATATTGTCATCGATATTCACTAATATCAAACGATATTAGAATATTGTTTGGTTTGTATAACAGCTGCACCTGATCCTTCAGACCCCTGCTGGATCAGGCCAAGGGCCACAGCTTCCTGTGGCCTCTGTGAGCACACAAGACAACAAGACGCCTGTATCCTGTTGTCACTCCCTTGCATCATTTCCATTCCCTTGCTCCCTTGAATTCATAGACATGCTACCTCTAAATCCTGAAGGTTTGTTTGTTTTTTTTAATAAGGACAATGATAAATTAGCCACTGTTATAAACCTGGGTGAATTACAGACTGGATTACAGTAACGTGCTGTACATGAGGATGCTTTTGAAGACGGATCACAAATTTCAGCTGCTTCATAGGGTTATGACTTCCCTTGAAAATTCTCAGGTGTTTTTCTTTGGGAAATTCATTCTGAAATATATAAAGGCCCTCAAACGTGTCATTAAGCTTTCTGAATTGTCATTAGGATTAGGAGCTGTCCAGAGTGCTGACAGATATCTTCCTGTCTGTGCTTTCAGATAGGAGAAACAGAGATGGTAAGTATATCCTGACCTCCAGCTTAGGTCTGCTACTTCTGCTCTGCAGCTGAAGAACTAACACGCACCCAGGCCAGGAGCTTTGAAGATATAATACATATACATTTTGATTTTTTCTTTAAAAATCAGTATAGTTGGTTCTGTAGTATAACACAACTGTAAGGCTAGGACAGGCACTGCACTTGTTACACTGGCATTGTTGGTGTGGTGTTGCTAGGATATGATGGATGTCACACTGGTGTCTGCACAACATCAGTGCAGTGTCCAAATAGGGCTGTTGAGGAGTAAGAGGGCAGAGGCAGAATAATCAGTGAATTCAGGAGGAAGATGAAGGTTGATCTCATCAAGGTATGAACTGAAGAAAAAAAATATTATGAAGTTAATAAAGGACTGGATTTGGGAACCATGCAGATGACATCAATGTATGTGGTACTAAGTATATATAAATGAACTTACAGATGGTATTTAACACCTCAAAATCTGCAACAAAATTACAGTAATCAAATAGATAACATCTGGTGCTATGGGGCAATGGGAGCAGATGTGCTGCATATTTTTGGGAATGGTCCTAGGTTCATGATTTACTGGGAATAAATTTCAGCTTGCCAACTATTGAAGAAAGAAAATGTGGAGTATTGTTAATTTGCCATTTTGATAATTTTCATATATGATTCACCTTTTTAAAACAGGAAGACTTGTATCCATTTGATCTACAACAGTGGTCCTCAAACATTTTAAGACCTGGACCCACTTTTTAGAATGACAATATGTCGGAACCGACTGGAAGTGATGTCATTAACCAGAAAGTGATGTCACGGCCAGAAGTGACATCATCAAACAAGAAAATTTTAATAACCCCATATAACAGAATCAAATCAATCAATTAAGAAAATGAAAAGTTTACAATATGCATAAGTTAAAAAATTTATTTAAATATAAAGAAGAACCCTTGCTAAGCATCTCAAGCAGTTGCTGATTTTTTTTTTTAATTTCCCCAAACTTTCCAAAGGCTGCAATGCTATCCATACTTACTGAGGAGTAAGTCCCATTGACTATCACAGTTAAAAGCAAATACACAGTAGCTTATTAAAAGTACATATCTGTAACATATCCCAAATGCAGTCACATACCATGACCATACCATAGCATCAGATCTATTAAAAATAAAATAGACATTGAAATAAATGTGAGCCCACCTGAAACTGGCTTGTAGTGGGTCCCGACCCACAATCTGGGAACTACTGATCATCCAAATAAGTCAAGATTTAAATTATTACAGTAGTGAAAACAATTTGTGTGGATGAGCAGCATCACTGCATTTGTTGCTCCAAATATTATAAATAAAACCCATCTTTCTATGAATCTGTTTAGTGTGTCATCTTTTCCTTCAGTAAAATCTGTCCCTATTTTCTTTAACCAATCTATTTTAAACACAGAAGAGATTCTCACATTTTATTTATTTACTGGACGAAGCAGCATAGCTAGAGGGGGTGCAAAGCACTAAGCTCTGCACAGAAGCCCACCGCAACGTGCAAGTGGCCTCTTATCCTCCCCCTCAGAGCCATTCCAGGCAGCTAGAGTAAAAGAGAGTCCTCTCCTCTGTTTTGCCCTAGCACCCGGAATGACTCCGAAGGGGAGGGGAAGGGGCCACTTTCACGCCATGCTGAGGTACAGTGCAAAACTTAGTGCTTTGCACCCCCTCTAGCTACACTACTGACTGGACATATCCTGCTTTCAGAGAGGTTTCAAAGTGGCTCACAAAATAAAAGATAATACAAAAAATAAAAACAATAACAGCATCACAACTCTAAAAAAATACATTAACATACAGCTTACAGGCCAACAATTGCAAATCAAGCCAGGACTGAATTAAACGCTTATTATTATTATTATTATTATTATTATTATTAACAGTATTTATATACCGCTTTTCAACTAAAAGTTCACAAAGCGGTTTACAGAGAAAAATCAAATAACTAAATGGCTTTCCAGACTAGAAATGTTTTTAGCCAGTGGCTAAAAATAACTGAGGAGGAAGCCAATCTGATATCTCTTGGGAGAGCATTTCCATAGGTGAGATGTTGTCACTGAGAAGGCCAGTCTCTCACTGTGGCTCACTGAAAGCCCAATCCTATCCACTACCCCCCCCCCCCCATCAATGCAACTGCATCAGAATGGCGACCACTGCATCCTGTGTTGGGCTGCAGTTGCAGAAGTCTCTTCTAGGTAAGCCTCCATGGTGCAGGAGGGGTCTACTCGGACCTGAGATAGTTAAACAGCTGGTGCAAGTCTGTGTGAACCCATGTCCCAGGATTGGACCCAGAAAGAGGGTTAGAATATTGGCACTGCTAGCACTGCCAATTCCAGCTCCTCCCAGATCCAATCCACTCACCCGCCCTTCCCTGCCCTCTCCCATCCTGTCTCACCCCTTCCTTGTCACATTTTCCCCTCCCACCACCCTGCCACGTCTCCTGTTTATTCACCTCTGTCGGCAATTAGCAGGAAAAGTGACAAGCATAGGCCTTCCCACTGGCACTCCCAGCAGTGCGCTGGGTAGCCTTTTGTGACTGGTGTTGTCTGCTTTATGGCAGTTAACACCAGCAGAGGATGGGCTGTGAATCTTTTCCAGTAGTGGTCCTGAGAGAAGGGCACTTCTGATTAGCTTAATAAATAGGCAAGTTAAATAGGCAAGTTCATACCGGAATAGACCGTCCTTAAAAACATATGGATATTTAGGGCTTTAAGGGTCAGAGCGAGCACTTTGAACTGGACCCAAAATTGTTTTGACAGGCAGGAGGCCTGGCACAGAATGGGAGAAAGAGATTCTCTGCCATTCTTCCCCAATAATATCTTGGCTGCCCCATTCTGGACCAGAAGAAGCTTCCAAAGGCAACCCAACATAAGGCACATTGCAGAGTAGTTCAGTCTGGATATAGCTAATGCACAGAGAAGCAAATGACGGGAACGTATTTCACTAGTGAAAGCTAATCTATAACTTAAGAAAATACTTTTTCACATGTAGAAAAGTTATTTACCAACTTACTTCTGTGCCAAGTTCTCCACTTGCCTCTTGAGAAATTAGGGCTCACAGTTTTAATCCATCTGCCATTTCCACAGTGCTTACTTTAACAAGATTAATTAGTCTACTACCTGTGCACTGGGCTCCACTGCTAGCTGCCAGCTCAGCAGGTGTCTTCCCCTTTATCCATCTATTGTAACCAATTAATTAACTTTTATATTGCAGCTTCTTGGTTGAAGTAAGCAGTTATAGTGATTTCTCGTCCATTGAGCCAGAAAGTTTAAATAGGTCAAGTTCCAAAGCACCGGATAAGTTTCATTCTTCACTGACTCATCGATGCCCATTTCTTGCCGGGAAGATTTCTCCAACTTCTGAACAACCAATAAAAAAGTGTGTGCATCTTATTTTAGATCCAAGTTCTGGAAGAATATTTATGGATTCCTCTCTCCAAAGCAAGCTGTCTTCCAGATATATATCCACTGCCAACAAAAGGCCTGTCTATTAAATCTTACTTGGCAGTTGCTTCCCTGCAAAAATATTATGCATTAGAAATGAGACTGAATAACAGGGCTTGGTTGGTTAACACTGGAGCAGAAAGAGGCATGATTATGCTGACTCGGTGGGCAATCATGACAAATATCTTCAACTCTGTAACTTTCCTTGCTTCTAAAAGGACAAAGTGAGGCAACCAAGGCCAACCAACAGCACCATCAGCCTGTTTACTCAGAAGTTTATGAATATTTCTTCCAATGTATTGGATTGCTAATGAACTGTTGGATACATTGATGCGGCTAATAATTGTTGAAGTGTATTATCTTCATTATTGACTACTTGTTCCATTTTGATTTGTTGAGTCTTGGGCACAATTCTGTGAAAAGGCTGCATACAAATAAGCTGATTGATGGAATGAAGTAAGTTCCGTCAAATTTAATAGGACTTAGGGCCCAATCCTAAACCTCTGGTGCTGGGTGTCATAAATGTGTTGTAAAAGTGAGCAGAGAGTGCTGGCTCTGGGCCTGCCCAGAATTGGCAAGAAGAGGACACACCACTGCTGGGGGTATCTGCAATCGCTGGGCGGTGGTGTGGTCCCTTTAGGGGCAGGGCAAGGGTGGAACGAGGGCAGGGGAGGGTGGGGTGGGGGGAGGTACTGGGGCAGGAGGGGATGCGACCGGCAGAACCCTACTCCGCTAAATCCTGAACTTCATGTCAGGATGAAAAGCCCAGCACAGTGTCTCGCAAGTCTGTGCTCGCAAAATAACTGACCTACCCAAACAGACTTCCTTCACATTTTTAAACTTTCAGGTTCTGTTTGCTTTTATTGTGCTACAGACATGTATTACCCTAACAAATACCTCTAATTTTAGAGTGCATAGAAAGCAGCCAATTCAAGATAAAAATAACTCTCTGTATAATTTAAATAGCAGCTCTCGTACTGGCTAAACGCAGAAACGTGGTGTATGAGGGGGCTTGTGTGAAAGAAAAAGAGAATATGAAATGATGTGAGAATAAATGAAAAGTGAATCAGTCCTCCAGGCAACAGGACCAGATTCTATGCTTCTGCCAATATTAGGCCTTGAGGGCCATCAAAGAGAAAAGGAGACAATCAAATCTGATCTTCTGTTCAGCCTGAGCAGTAGCATCAGATTAGTGCCTCCCTTTCATCTTACACATATTAAAAACAATGTCTCCATAAAGCAGGGAAATTTCAGGTGAAAACTATCTTTGATATGCATAAATCTGATTAACTGTCTTGGGAAATGTGCAGCGCAATCCTAACTTGCGCTGGAACGGGTAGGACAGCGTGCCTGCTCTGTATCCAGCACAAGTTTCAGGCAGCCAGAGGCTTGCCCCGAGGTAAGGGGAAAGTTTTCCCCTCACTTCGGAGACAGCCACTGCAGTCCCAATTGGGCTACTCAGATCTGTGCCACTTCAATCGGCTGTGCAAATCCGAGCAGCCCAGGACTGCCCTGGACTGCCCGGGAACAGGGCTAGGATTTGGCATAACTGCCGGATCATGGCCCCGCCTCCTTCTCCTCGCCCATTTGCCTGCTGCCTGCCCACCCCTACCCTGAAAAGCCTCCCTCCTGCCTCCCTCCCACCCTCCCCACGCCTCTTCCAGATCTAGCACCAGTTGAGCTTGACAGGCACAAACACACCCTCCCCAGGGCCCACGTTAGCAGGGGGAGGCCGCCACAAGTCCCTTGCCTCTTTGGCTTTCTGATGAATTACATTGGTTTCTGTGAATGTGTTCTTTAATGTTGCTGTCTGCCTCCAATTCTGGGGCAATTTAATCCATCTCTTCTGCCTAATTCATAACATAAGGATTAGAGAATCATGCCTCATTGTCAATGCAAAACAGCATAGCTGAGGTTTTCAGCTGAGGATTCCAGTCTGAGGAGATGCTTCGTCAAATGTCCCCTGTTTTACAATGCTCATTATGTCCTCTAGTGGCAAGAGAAGCATAAAAGTATTATGGCAACTTATTCATTATTGAATACAGCAATGAACGTTTATTGTACACTTGCCACTAAAATGAAAAACAAATAGAATTTGGGTAGAACATGGGGTTGTTCTAATATTTCCGAACCCTGATTTAAAAAAAAAAATCTGGTGGCCATCATGCAACCTCTGTCATGTTTTTGGTGGAGACTTCATGTGTATTCTTGTATCTATATGACTATACTATTTAAACCTTTGTGTGCCACCCAAATCCCCATGGTGTCTTGTGTGCCTTCCTTATCCCCATGATATTTTGTGCATTTTATGTCAATCATCTTCATTCTTGCTAATGGAACATGTATCTATAAATAGCTGAGATGTAGCTGACTCTATTAACCCAGACTTGAAATCTAGATTAGTAAGTGGTCCAACCTCATAGATTCAATGTGGAGTGATATCTAAATTGTTCATGCTTGTCTGGTGTGTGTGTGTGTGTGTGTGTGTGTGTGTGTGTGTGTGTGTGTGTGTGTGTGTGTCAGAGAGAGAGAGAGAGAGAGAGAGAGCCCAGTGAAAGCCAAGATCCATACTCATTATATTTTAATACTTTTAAACCAAAATCTGAATGCACATGAGCAATGAGTGTACAAAAGACTGACTATTGATATGGACTTAAGACCACAAAGCCCTATGACAAGCAAACACATTTGTGAGAATTCTGAGGCATTTAATTTTCTGTGGAATGCACACGACTGTTTTTGAACCTATGCTCCCATCCCCGGTCTATTATGCATTCCACCCTTTGCTTCTTTCCTTAGTGTGAAAGATGTTAGTTGCTAGACATGCAAATAGATTTGAAATGATAGTGGAAACTGTCCTAATAGCTGCTGATGTCACAAAGACATCTCCCTTAAACAGGGGAAAAGGGGATACATCTTATACTGGGTTTTTATTGTCTGAAATAATTGTGAAGTATTTTATATTGTTTTAGCTTTTTAAAATCATGTTTTATATTGTAAGCCACTTTGGGCCATAGAAAAGTGGAATTAAAAAAAAGTCTTTTAATTACATAAATATTCCCTACACCAGGGGTGCTCACACTTTTTTGGCTCGAGAGCTACTTTGAAACCCAGCAAGGCCCAGAGATCTATCAGGAGGGAAGGAAGCGTCTGACAGACACCCCCTTTAATGTATGGAGCCCCTGCTGGAGTCTAGTCAGTTTCGTCTGTTTTGTTGCTGCATGCCTGAAGAGCAGCTAAAGTGTCAGTTTCAGTTTAGTGTCAGCTAAATATGTCAGTTTCATCTAGTCACTAGACGAAACTGACATATTAACAGTTTGGAGAGACAGGGCTCTGCGATCTACTCATTTTGCCTCACGATCTACCGGTAGATCGCAATCCACCTATTGAGCACCCCTGCTCTACACAGTTCTTAGAAGGAAGATAAATTTGAGGTCTCTCTCTTTGGCGAAGGCTGCAGGTACAAATGAACCAAATTCAAGTACCCAAACAGTCTGCTACCTTTTCTTTCCTCTTGGCCTTCAGAGGGCACCTTCCTGAACCACACCAGCTAAGTAGCTCAGGAGAGTTGGTGATGTGTCCACGACAATAGCATAGCCAGAAAGGGGTGCGGTAAGTATTGCAGGTGCCACAACACACTGTGTAAAAGGCCCCTCTCATCTCCAGCATGTTATCATCACCATCACACAAAAAAGCTATGCAGTCAGACAGCCAGCAGCAGGGTGGGGGCTATCCAGTGTTCTGCATCGAGTGCCACATGTATGATTATATGCCTCTGGGGCATAAGTCATGGGTGTGTCCTCAGTGCAAGGAGCTCCAGGGTCTCAGGGAACGCGTCCGCTCCCTTGAAGCCTTGGTGGCCGACCTGGAGAAGCGCAGGCAGGCAGAGGAGGACCATGGGGAGACTTCCAGGGACGATCAGGCTTCGTCCCAACCTCAGGCGTGCAGCTCCTTGGCTGCCCGGGTGGGAAGTCTCGGGACTGGAGGACGTCATCCTGAAGAGGAGGGAAACAATCCCCTAGGGGGGACCCCTTCTCCAGGGGATGGGCCCGTATCCGAGCGCACTCGGGATACTCCTCGGTGGGAGGGGGGTCGGGGGCTTCTTGTAGTGGGGGATTCGATTATTAGAAACATAGAGAGGGGGGTTTGCGACAGATGTGAGGACCGCATGGTGACTTGCCTGCCTGGTGCGAAGGTTGCAGACATCACTTCTCGTCTAGGCAGGCTAGTAGACAGTGCTGGGGGAGAGGTAGCGGCTGTGGTGCATGTCGGCACCAACGACGTGGGCAAGTGTAGCTGGGAGGTCCTGGAGGCCAAATTTAGGCTTTTAGGCAGGAAGCTGAAAGCCAGGACCTCAAAGGTAGCGTTCTCTGAAGTGCTACCTGTTTCACGCGCAGGGCCAGCTAGGCAGGCGGAGATCAGGGGTCTCAATGCATGGATGAGACGGTGGTGTAGGGAGGAGGGGTTTAGATTCGTTAGGCACTGGGGAACTTTTTGGGACAAGCGGGGCCTGTACAAGAGGGACGGGCTCCATTTGAACCAAAATGGAACCAGACTGCTGGCACATAACATTAAAAAGGTGGCAGAGCAGCTTTTAAACTGATCCCTGGGGGAAGGCCGACAGGAGCCGAGGGGCATCCAGTTCGGGACTCCTCATCCCTATGGGATGAGGATGGGGAGGTTAGAGAACAACAAGACAAAGGCAGAGTAGGAGAAGAAATTGGGAAAGGTAGGGTGATGGGATGTGATAGACGGTTTGGCACAATGAGAGGATGCGGGGACAAAGGAGCGAATAAGCAGCGCATCCTGGGGCATTCCGTGTATAAATGCTTTTATGTGAATGCCCGAAGTCTACGAGCAAAGGTGGGAGAACTGGAATGTCTGGTGACAAGGGAAAATATTGACATAGTGGGCATAACAGAAACCTGGTGGAATGCGGAGAATCAGTGGGATACTGCAATCCCGGGCTATAAACTCTACAGGAGGGACAGGCAGGGGCGTGTTGGAGGTGGGGTGGCCGTTTATGTTAAGGAAGGGATAGAATCCAGCAAAGTAGAGATTGAAGGTGGGTCCGACTCCACCGTAGAATCTCTGTGGGTTAAATTACCAGGCTTGTGCAGCGATGTAATACTGGGGGCGTGCTATCGTCCTCCAGACCAGAAATCGGATGGGGACCTTGAAATGAGGAAACAGATCAGGGAGGTGACAAGGAGGGACAGGGTTGCAATCATGGGGGACTTCAATTATCCTCATATTGACTGGGTCAATTTGTGTTCTGGTCACGATAAGGAAACCGGATTTCTTGACGTGCTAAATGACTGTGGCTTAGAGCAGCTAGTCACGGAGCCCACCAGAGGACAGGTGACTCTGGATTTAATATTGTGCGGTACGCAGGACCTGATTAGAGATGTAAACGTTACTGAGCCATTGGGGAACAGTGATCATGCTGCGATCCGTTTTGACGTGCACGTTGGGGGAAGAATACCAGGCAAATCTCTAACAAAAACCCTTGACTTCCGACGGGCGGACTTCCCTCAAATGAGGAGGCTGGTTAGAAGGAGGTTGAAAGGGAGGGTAAAAAGAGTCCAATCTCTCCAGAGTGCATGGAGGCTGCTTAAAACAACAGTAATAGAGGCCCAGCAGAGGTGTATACCGCAAAGAAAGAAGGGGTCCACTAAATCCAGGAAGGTGCCCGCATGGCTAACCAGCCAAGTTAGAGAGGCTGTGAAGGGCAAGGAAGCTTCCTTCCGTAAATGGAAGTCTTGCCCTAATGAGGAGAATAAAAAGGAACATAAACTGTGGCAAAAGAAATGTAAGAAGGTGATACGGGAGGCCAAGCGAGACTATGAGGAACGCATGGCCGGCAACATTAAGGGGAATAATAAAAGCTTCTTCAAATATGTTAGAAGCAGGAAACCTGCCAGAGAAGCAGTTGGCCCTCTGGATGGTGAGGGAGGGAAAGGGGAGATAAAAGGAGACTTAGAGATGGCAGAGAAATTAAATGAGTTCTTTGCATCTGTCTTCACGGCAGAAGACCTCGGGCAGATACCGCTGCCCGAACGGCCCCTCCTGACCGAGGAGTTAAGTCAGATAGAGGTTAAAAGAGAAGATGTTTCAGACCTCATTGATAAATTAAAGATCAATAAGTCACCGGGCCCTGATGGCATCCACCCAAGGGTTATTAAGGAATTGAAGAATGAAGTTGCAGATCTCTTGACTAAGGTATGCAACTTGTCCCTCAAAACGGCCATGGTGCCAGAAGATTGGAGGATAGCAAATGTCACGCCTATTTTTAAAAAGGGAAAGAGGGGGGACCTGGGAAACTATAGGCCGGTCAGCCTAACATCCATACCGGGTAAGATGGTGGAATGCCTCATCAAAGATAAGATCTCAAAACACATAGACGAACAGGCCTTGCTGAGGGAGAGTCAGCATGGCTTCTGTAAGGGTAAGTCCTGCCTCACAAACCTTATAGAATTCTTTGAAAAGGTCAACAGGCATGTGGATGCGGGAGAACCCGTGGACATTATATATCTGGACTTTCAGAAGGCGTTTGACACGGTCCCTCACCAAAGGCTACTGAAAAAACTCCACAGTCAGGGAATTAGAGGACAGGTCCTCTCGTGGATTGAGAACTGGTTGGAGGCCAGGAAGCAGAGAGTGGGTGCCAATGGGCAATTTTCACAATGGAGAGAGGTGAAAAGTGGTGTGCCCCAAGGATCTGTTCTGGGACCGGTGCTTTTCAACCTCTTCATAAATGACCTGGAGACAGGGTTGAGCAGTGAAGTGGCTAAGTTTGCAGATGACACCAAACTTTTCCGAGTGGTAAAGACCAGAAGTGATTGTGAGGAGCTCCAGAAGGATCTCTCCAGACTGGCAGAATGGGCAGCAAAATGGCAGATGCGCTTCAATGTCAGTAAGTGTAAAGTCATGCACATTGGGGCAAAAAATCAAAACTTTAGATATAGGCTGATGGGTTCTGAGCTGTCTGTGACAGATCAGGAGAGAGATCTTGGGGTTGTGGTGGACAGGTCGATGAAAGTGTCGACCCAATGTGCGGCGGCAGTGAAGAAGGCCAATTCTATGCTTGGGATCATTAGGAAGGGTATTGAGAACAAAACGGCTAGTATTATAATGCCGTTGTACAAATCTATGGTAAGGCCACACCTGGAGTATTGTGTCCAGTTCTGGTCGCCGCATCTCAAAAAAGACATAGTGGAAATGGAAAAGGTGCAAAAGAGAGCGACTAAGATGATTACGGGGCTGGGGCACCTTCCTTATGAGGAAAGGCTACGGCGTTTGGGCCTCTTCAGCCTAGAAAAGAGACGCTTGAGGGGGGACATGATTGAGACATACAAAATATGCAGGGAATGGACAGAGTGGATAGGGAGATGCTCTTTACACTCTCACATAATACCAGAACCAGGGGACATCCACTAAAATTGAGTGTTGGGCAGGTTAGGACAGACAAAAGAAAATATTTCTTTACTCAGCGTGTGGTCGGTCTGTGGAACTCCTTGCCACAGGATGTGGTGCTGGCGTCTAGCCTAGACGCCTTTAAAAGGGGATTGGACAAGTTTCTGGAGGAAAAATCCATTATGGGGTACAAGCCATGATGTGTATTTGCAACCTCCTGATTTTAGAAATGGGTTATATCAGAATGCCAGATGCAGGGGAGGGCACCAGGATGAGGTCTCTTGTTATCTGGTGTGCTCCCTGGGGCATTTGGTGGGCCGCTGTGAGATACAGGAAGCTGGACTAGATGGGCCTATGGCCTGATCCAGTGGGGCTGTTCTTATGTTCTTATGTTCACTGCCTAGAATGGCTCCGATGGTGAGTGGGAGGGGATGCTGACACTGTGCATTGTGGTGCCTGCAGTACTTACTGCACTGCCCCCCCTCTGGCAATGCTACTGGTCCACAATTTTAATAGAAGATGATACTCTCCATTCTGAGGTCTTGACTGGCTGGCACAAGAAGCCATACGGTTAACTTGTCTGTGTTGTTCCTATTTGTTTTGCAGGAGAGTAAATAATGTATTGGGCATAAGGTACTTAGTGGAGACAATGTCATATGTACAAGATAAAGAAGTATGGCAGAACACAGGCAGTGCAGACTGTGAATCAGTTTACGGTAAATAAACTCAAGTCATGATAACAGTTCCATCAGGGTTTTATCACTTTATCCGACTGGGTCAGGTTTTCCCAAAAAGTCATTTAGCAGGCGAGCAGCCACCTCATTTCTCTTAATTTCTTCCTTCTTGTCAGACCTGTTTCTAGAGTAGGAATTTGTGTTCGGCAACAGTAATGATAAAACACAGCAGTCATTTTTCCTCATAAAGCAACCATGCTCAATTTTGTTTCCTCTGAATGCCTTTCAAATTCTGAGTGCCTTTTCGGTAACGAGGTGCCCAGGGTTGAATATGTTGGCATTCTTATTAATGCTGCAATCCAAAGCAGACTTGCTCGGAAAGAAGCTCCATGGAAAGCAAATACCAGGTTGCACCTCTCGGGGTCGAAACAAAACAAGCACCTTCCTCCATGGAATTACGGGAAATTGTCAGTGTTTGTGGGGTACACAGGTATTTTTATTCACAGAATACATGGTATCTTGCTAAATTTTTGATAGGTTCAGACTCAGGTGTTGTGCCAACATTGGGCAGCCCAATCCTATCAAAATTCCCCACACCAATGCAGTGGTACCAGCACAGGCTACGCTGCAGCTTGTGTGGTAGGCAGGTGGCAAGTCTCCTCAGGGTAATAGGACATTTGTCCTCTTGTCCTGGGGTAAGCCACAGCTGCTGCTATGGGTCAATAGCGATTTCACTGGTGCAAGTCTGAGTTGATCTGTGAATACGTGGAATGCCTTTGAAGTCCACCTTTTCCTTCTTATTGCCCCAAACCACCATTGTCAACACCTCTCCAAAACTTCTATTGGCATTCAGTCTCTGCATTTGGGATTTTCTAGTTCACAGTTTCCTTCCCTGGCTATATTTGTTGCCTTTTATGATCCTCCACACAGAAAAGCAGAGATTAGTCTTGTGAGAGTAATCGAGATCTCCTGCCTTTAAGACTCCAACGAAAATTCATCCGAGAGAACACTGAAATTCTGCCACAGATGACAAAGCACATTGCTTCTCTCTTACCATCCAGTGTGCTCCTCTTACCTGAACAGCATCAATAAAAGCAGAAGCTACCTGTTGCACTCTATCAGTGGGAAAGATTACATTCTATTGTCTGAACTCACGTATCAGGCTAGAAGAGCTTTTCTCCCATGAGCCTTTTGTTTGAGGTTTGAAGTGCATCTTTTTCTGTGATTCTGAAAGTCAAGCTAAGTAGCAGAGAAAAAGCTCTGGAAGTGAAATATTTTTGGATGACCTCAGTGAAGGCACCAGTTCCACTCATCGCTTGTCGTGATTTACAAAGTAACAGAAAATGACCATTGAATGCTGATCATTCATATGGAGCAGGGAAAGAGGATGGTACCAGCTGCTACAGGGTCAGCCTACTATGCAGGCAGGCTGGGCAGCTGGCTAGGGCAGTACAATCACAAGTGTGCCTGATGAAGTGTGCCTGATGAAAAAGGCACACATGCTTTTTTCCACATGTCATCTTGCCTGTGACTGTGACAACTACCCTATGGCAATGAATTCTTAAATTGCTTCTGTATTGAGTGAGGTAAATTACATTCTTTTATTTGGTCTCCTGACCCATTGCCAGTCAGGTTCCCAGTTCTGTAAGATGAGCAAAAGAATGGTTTCTTCTATTCACTTCCTCCACATTATTCATGGTTGTATAAATAACTGTCATGTTGCCTGCCCTGCACCAAGTGGTCTCCTTATGTAAAGTAAACTTCCAGAAGGGTAACCATGCTCAACAGCACAGGGTCTTGTAGCTCCATAGAGACTAGGAGCCCAATCCTAAGCTCGGCGCTCCGGCTTTCCCAATCCTAAGCTTTCCACCGGAGTACACCGTCGCAAACATGCCATATGGCACGTCTGCGAGGCTTACCGCCAGGCTAGCGCTGGGCCAGTTGGGGCTCTATGTGGGGCTGCCCCTGAAGACGGTTTGGAAACTGCAATTAGTGCAGAATGCGGCAGCCCGTGTGGTCACTGGAGCTAGGCGGTTTGACTCTGTCGGTCCACTTCTCCGGGGGCTACATTGGCTGCCCATTTGTTTCCGGGCCCAATTCAAGGTGCTGGTTTTGACCTTTAAAGCCCTATACTGCTCTGGGCCAGGATATCTTAGAGACCGCCTACTCCCGTACAATCCGGCTCGCCCTCTCAGGTCATCAGAGAAGGCCTTTTTACAAGTGCTGCCACCCAAGGAGGTCCGGGGGGCCGCTGTAAGAAATAGGGCCTTCTCGGTAGTGGCACCAACATTATGGAACTCCCTTCCCCTTGACTTGAGAATGGCTCCCTCTCCTGAGAGTTTCCGGCGAGGCCTGAAGACACTGCTGTTTACACAAGCCTTCGGATTTTTTGGCCTTTTTAAACATTTTTTATACATTTTGTAGCTTTTACAGGCCTGATTCCTCTGTGACTTGCTCTTTTGTACTCTTTTTATTCTGTCTTTTAATCTGACTACTGTTTTTATGGTCTCTGTTAATGTGTTTTTAATGTTTTTATCTGCTATTTGTCTTAATTTATGTTTTTAAATGTGTTTTTTACATGTTGTTAGCCGCCCTGGGTCCCTTTAGGGAGAAAAGCGGGATATAAATAAAATTGTTGTTGTTGTTGTTGTTGTTGTTGTTGTTGTTGTTGTTTCTTCTTCTTCTTCTTCTTCTTCTTATTATTATTATTAGCAGCGCCGGGTGGGCACCCATCGTCCGCTGCTTGGCGGTCTCATGGACTGCCGAGCCGTGGCATGGTAAGCGGGGGCCAGAAGGGGGTGGGGAGGAGGCGTTCCAGGGAGGGGAGAGTTATGGGGAGGGCAGAGAGAGGGTGGGTGGGAGACGTGACAGGGAGGTGGTGGGTGGAGAGAGGGCGGAGGGAGGTGTGCCAGGGGGAGGGAGCGAGAAGTCAGGAGGCAGGTCCGGTGGAGCTGAGTTCCACCGGATCCTGACCATTCATGTAGGGCCCAGCGCCCTACACGAACGCCTTTACTTTACTGCTGACCTTTTTGTCGGCGGTAAAGTGAGTAGCCCCATTGCGGGGCTGCTTCCCTTACCCAGGGGAAGGGGACAAAAGTCCCCTTCTCCCGAGGTGCCACCCGCAGCAGCCTGAGGTGTGCAGTATGCGGCGGCAGCCATTCTCAGTGCCGCTGCAGCCGCGCATCCCAGGCAGCTCAGGATTGGGCTGTAAGCAATTTATTTCTGCACAAGCTTTCATGGACAACAGCAGTGGTTTCCAAACTGGGATCCATGGCTCCCCATAGAGCCATGGAAACCAGCCAAGGAAGCTGCAGAGCTCACAAAGAACCCACTGCCCTATACAAAATATAGGATTGTAGCCCTAATGGGGAGCTGCAGCCAATGGCCCAATAGGTCAAGGGAGCTGCAGTGAAAGGGTTTGGGAACCACTGGACTACAGTCTTGTTTGGACAATGAGAATGATCCGTGTACACACACACACAGAGGTGAAATTCTGTGACATGTGGGATCAAAGGCCCATGAAATGGCAGAGATAAAGTCACTGGCTATGTAACATATTAATTACTATGTAAAGCACAATGACAAATGATAGCAACCACCCTGGCTATACAGTATTAAGTTAATTGGAATATTGAGGAGGAATGATGATTGCTTATCAGAGCCTATACCACAGACTATGAGAAATGCAGTGGGAGACTGTTCTCATGTGATGCCACATGCATGAGATGTTGTTGAACTCAAAGATGCTCTCCCCCACCCTCCAAGCTACTGAAAGAAGGCAAGGTTGCCAAATATATATCTGGGAAGCCAAAAAAGGGTGACTGGGAGGAAGAGAAACAGATATGGTAGATAAAGGCTGCAATTGTATGCACGTGTACCTGGGAGTAAGTGCCATTGAACTCAGTGGGATTGTCAGGGGTCAAACCCTTGTCCGACCCCTGCCTTACCTGGCTGCAGGCCAGGGGCAGAACTGCCTAGCCACAGAGCCACCACCGCCTCTCCAGCTGACCAGGCAAGATGCAGGGCAGCTGGGTGGGTGAGATTGCCTCCCCAGAGCTCACCTGACCAGAGCAGTGAGCAGTGCCGGGTCACCATTAACCACCAGAGAGGAGGGATGCAGGCCAGGGTCAGGGACTCTTTAAGCCTAGAGAGGGAGGAAGGGGCGGAGCCGAGGGTGTGACTGGGGAGGATAAAAGCAGGGACGCCTGTGATGACAGGCAATTCTGGAGAGGGAAGGCAGGAGCTCCTGCCTGAAGACCAAGGGCCTCAGGTCCTGCCTCCAGGGAGGAGGACAAGCGTGTTGTGAACCCTCTCCCCCTGGTGCAGTCTGAGGCTTCCCCTGCAAGGAACCCCAGGGAGGTGGACACCCCACCCAGGGGTCCCAAGAGACCCTCGGCACCCCGCCAGGTGACCCCAAAGACCCCCCCTTTTGGGGCACCCCTCACAGGGATTTACTTCCAAATAGACATGCATAGGACTGTGCTGAAAGAGGGTGCCCAGAGCATGTGTGTAATGCAGGGAGCAGCATAAGAGGAGGAGGAAGGTCTGCAGTAGCGTTCCCAGAGGAAGAGCAGAGCGCTACGTTTTGTAGGCTTCTCAACACGCTGCATAAGTGTCTTCTCACCTTCAGCTGCATTCCGGATGGCCAGAGTAAAGCAGAGACCTCCTCTTTGCTCTTACCACCCAGAATGGCTCCAATGGTGAGGGGGAGGGGCCACTTCCACGGTGCATTAAGGCACCTGCAAAACCTAGCACTGTGCTCCCCCTCTAGGAATGCTACTGAGTCTCTGGAAAGGAATGGAGGACAATCTCACTACATCTGTTCACTCTCTTCACCCACTGTGATGTCTCATAAATACTATTGCTGGAATGCAACCTACCTAGAAATATTCACAAATACACAAGTCTATTTGCAAGCGACATGGACTGACTTAGTGACAGCAGGGCTTGTCATTTCAGGAACTGCAAAAACATGTCCTTTTCAAGAGGGCAATGAAAGGGGCCGTGTCCTTTTAACGTCCCCGTCATCCTCTGCCCTGCAGTTATGTTGGACTGAATCATTCAGAAACCTCACCATTTGAGGGGGATCCTGACACACTTGACACATGATGACAAAGTAATGGGAGCTGAAAATAGACCCTGCTAAATCTGTATGCAGCATTCAGGAACAAATATGAATAGGAGAACTATTCTGGGAGCAAAAAAATATTCAGAAGCAATTACCTAAGAAATATAAAAAGGGATGATGAGCGAAGCTCCATCATGACAGATGTCATTGTCAGCCATCTCATGCTCTGCCTTTATTTAGTGATTGTCCCACAGATAAGGTGCAGGTGTGGAGTGGGAGTCAAACATTGCTGAAGGCATTGGCCTTGCTGAGGGAGTCACTGAACTAACAGGCAGGAAAAAACAGATGGAGAAAGGGTTAGTAGGAAGATGAACATGGCGAGCAGAATTCAGCGCACAGACGCAATTCAGTTAGGGACCAGACCTCATATCTTTGGGTTGGTGAGGAACAGTGTGTGCAAACACAGTAGTACAGCTGGGCTGGCTGGTGCCACGATGATGCCTCCCCATGTCATTGTGTCACACACACCCCACCCGCATGCCTGGGCTATCACCCCTCTCTAGCACATTTATGGCCCCAGCTGCAAAGGATATGGGGCCCCAGTCCCAGAAACAGCTCCATTTGCAGTTGTATGGGAACAAGTCTGGGTGGGCAGGCCGATTTCGCTGTGTGGGTCTTAGATAAGAGCTGTCATCTCCCAAGGGGAGATGGCAAAAAACAACAACACAAAACTGCCATGTACCCCCCTAGCCCTGGCTTAGCTATGCTACTGTGCAAACTCTCTCTCTCACACTCTGTGTGTGCTTGTGTGTGGTTGCTCCTTTGATCCATCTGCATGAACCCTTGGGCCCCCCTCCAAATTGACACTGAACAATTGACCAGTGGAAGCAGTGGGAGAGGTGGTGTTAGCCCTCACAACCCCTCACAGCCACTGTGAATGATTTGATGCCTGCTAACTGGGTAAGAAGCACTTTTTAAGTGGGTGATCTTCTTTTATTTAGCAGGGGGAGAGTAACCGGCCCTCCTCACCCCAGCATTGTCTTTTCTAGTGGTTGTCTGCTGATGTTCTTTTGCATCTTTTTAGATTTTGAGCCCTTTTGGGCCAGGGAGCCATTAATTGTTTGATTTTTTTTATTTTCTCTGTAAACCACTTTGTGAACTTTCTGTTGAAAAGCGGTATATAAATACTGTTCATCATCATCATCATCATCATCATCATGCACACATTTGGATTAGGGTTAGAGGGACTTTTTAAAATCATATTTATCCCTGTGCCCTTCTTGCAGGGAGGTTCAACTTCCCCCTTATGCTCCTATCCTACCTAGCAACTCATGTCATTACTAGCATAAATGTATATATGTGCATACTGGCTAGGTAGCTTATTGCATTTCATGCTTGATTTCCCCTCCATGTCATTGTACATCTTTTCTCCCCAATAAATAATCTCAGGCTCTCTCCTGTTTGCCAAAATATCAAATTCTAGTGAGATATGCGACGAGCCAATTGCATAAAGGTCCTTGCAGTGGCATAACTAGAGGGGTACAAAGCATTACGTTTTTTAGGGAGCCTCCTCTCAGCATGCAAGCAGCCCCTCCCCCCCTTCAGAGACATTCTGGGCAGGGGGAGCAAAATGGAGGTGTATGTCTCAGTTTTGCTTCCCACCCTGGAATGGCTCCAAAGGGGAAGGGAATGGGTCCCTTGCACGCTGCAGTGAGGCTCCCTGCAAAACTTAGTGCTTTGCACCCCCTCTAGCTCCACCACGTGCTGCTTGCATATGCCTTTGATTTCCCCATGTTACACATGTGTCAGAGCACCCCCATTTAAACAAAATCCTCTAACTGCTCAATCCTATGCAGCCACCACACTGAGAGTTCAGGAGCATTCGCACAATGTCTGTTAGATCCTATGCGCCATCATGGTGAAGAGACTAGTTGAGAGGTGTTATGTGCTTGCACAGCTCGCCATGGGGCTCCTCTGATCTAAACCTGCTGCTGTAGTACTTTGCAGCCATTTAGGGTGTGTCCAAATTGGGAAGGAGGTTTGGGATCTGTAGTTTGCTGACTCCACCTCATCCCACCGGTAGTGTAGCTGGGAAGGGTGGGAACCCAGGGCCAGGTGACGTGATGACACCCCCTCCTCCATCCCTTCCCCTAGAAATGGCTCCATTTGGAACTGTACAGGAGCCAGAGTGGGTGGGAGAGCCCATTTTGTGGTGCTTCTATACACCAAAATGTGGGAGCTTACACTGCCCCCAGAGGAGATGGCAGAAAACCATCATACCACCACAAGGAGGCATGGACTCTCTGGCTCTGACGTAGCTACACTACGTCCTGCCCCTGTCCTGCCCCTGTCCTGCCCCACTCTTCTCCCTGTTGCAACCTCTCTGTTGGAGCATTGCGTCAGCAGCCGGTCTAGTAGCATGCAGCCTTTCTGGCTAATGTGTTAGCATCAATGTGGTGCTTGCTGGAGGAGGGGCTTCTGCACAGGCAGGACTGTCTTTGAGCTGGCATATGTTGTAGTCTGTTTGTATTTCTCATGATTAGGATTGGGCGTTCAGAAGGAGTTGGGCATCGACAGAAAGTTCAAGAAGCAACCCCTGACAGTAAAAAAAAAAAAAAAGATCCAAAAATTAAATAAACAATAGCTAATTGCTGTCATCTATCAAGCCCCCAAACCTGTCACTTGTGGTGACCATCTCATTGCTTCATTGTAGAGCCTACCCTCTCCTTGGAGGCAATTCACACTTGGAGCACAACCCTATGCATGATTCCTGAGAAGTCGGTCCCACTGTGTTCAATGGGACTTACTCCCAGGTAAGCGTGCATAGGATTGCAGTCTTAATGTGGCAAGAGGAGATGCTGCAACTCCTGAAAGGAGCTCCACCATGCAGCTGACACCTTGTGCCAGTCATTTTGATGATCCATATGCTTTGTGCCAGTCATTTTGATGATCCATATGCTCTGGGTGACACAGTGTTGTGGCAGCAGACTGTGGACACACCCACTGGCCGCCACCACAAGACAACTGCACAGTGGGGCACCTTTTAGGCACAGCTTGTGACAAGTGAGAATCTCTGCTTATTTTAATTGAAACAACAAATGGGGTTCCAAAAACAGAGCTTCCAATTCATAGATAGCAATTCATTCCATGGCACTTTAGTTTCAGAACCAATCAGATGGGATTCATCTCCAGTTTGTTTCCACCACCCGGAAGGGCTCTGGAGGGGAGGGGGAGGGGCCGCTTGCTTGGTGTGGTGAGGCTCCCTGCAAAACTTAGTGCTTTGCACCCCCTCTAGCTATGCTACTGGGAGGGCATCCATATACAATTCAATTTTTTAAAAAATGCACGTGTCTAGCTCAGAGATTTTCAACCACTGTGCCATGGTGCACTGGTGTGCTGCAGATGGTCCACAGGTGTGCTATGGGACTCTGCGGAGGGTCATTTATTATTAGGGCAATTGGGAGATTTGAGTCCCCTGCCAGTAGCATGGTGTCAATGGTCAAAAAACTGATGGCGTGCCTTTAGTGCCTTGTCAGTGTGCCATGAGATGAAAAGGCAGAAAATCACTAGTCTCTCTCCATAAAGCCAGTGATGGCAGGAGCAAACAAGAAATGTGCACTTGTAGACAAAAACTAGATGTGCAAGTGACTCAGTACGCATAATGATGTGACTTATTTTGCAAAACTGATGCAACTTATTCTCTTTTGTATTTTTTTTTAATTCTGCCTTTGCTAATTATAGAGAAGGGGAAAAGAGTTATGAAGAGCACTGAAGCCCAGGAACCAATAACTAGAAATCACACCTCTGACCTCTGAGAATTCAGCAAGCAATACACCCTTTCAAGCTGGGGTTTTCAAATTCCTTGGGAGTTTGAGAACCAAGGTAAGCGTGTGTGGCAGAAGGGCTAAGGGCTCACTCAAAAACGAGTCCTAGCAGGTAGAATTTCCAAGTTGCCCAGAGTGTTTTGGTGACTTAAAAAGACTGGAGTCTTGAGTCATTCCCTTTAAAAACCAAGCTGTGGAATAAAAGAGAGCTGCTGCCAGTGTGACAGTGTGTGTGTCAGTTTTCTCTTTAAACATTCCCCTGATGTCCTGTCCCATCTGTAAACAAGGCAGGAAGGGGTGGAAGGGACTACATGAGAGTGGGAACAGAAGCAGCAAGAAGGAGGAAGGTCATGCAGCTGCAAGGATGCTTACCAGGATGACCCATTCCTTTGCAGCTCTACTCAGAAGTAGTCCCATTTGTACTGGTCATTCAATGAGGCGTCCTCCTCTGAAGTAATGATAGAGTGCACCAGTAGCATAGCTAGAGGGGGCGCAAAGCACTAAGTTTTGCAAGGAGTCTCACTTTGGCTTGCAAAGCATTACATGTTGCATGAAACCTCACCACAGGTGTGCAAGCAGCTCCCTCCCCTTCAGAGCAGGGATGTGCAGTGGGGGGTGGGGGGTGGCAGGTGAGGTTAAACTGCCCTGTGATTGTCCGTGGAAAAACACCACAGCTGCTCCTTCTGTTTACACCTGAGGAGGCTTTCCTTACACCTGAGAAAGTGGGTAAAACAATGTGGCAGTTTGTCTGCTACATTTCTACAAGTCAGACAGCTATTAAATGTTCAGGAGCAGGCCTATGAAGAAGCTGGCAACTCAAAGAGCACTGCCACTCTCTCTTGATGATGCCCTGTGCCATATCAAGCAGACACACGACAGGGAGAAATTCCACCTTCTCGCTTTTCCTTACATGTAGAGCAAGAAGGACATGCTCTGCTGTTGAATGCCTGCCTGTGACACAGATGTTGAAAAATCACAAGAGTTCTGCAAAGTAAAAAGTGACAACCTTCAGCAAGTTACAAATTTACAGAGCAGAACTGAAGCAATGGTCAGGGGGTGGATGGGTGCGGAATAGGGAGGGGCTTCATTTCAGTGTCAAAACACTAGGCCTGCTATCCTATACACACTTTCCTGGAAGTAAGACCCATTGAAAACAATGGGACTTACATCTTATTAGTCATACCCTAGGTTCGCAGTGGAAAGGATCAGCCCTTTTCTGCTTTCCAATAGATTTTATCTGTGTTCACTTCTCTTGTCCTCAATGCAAATCACAGGTACTTCCCTGGGACTCTACTCAAATACTGCTTTTGTTCCATCACGTTTCACATTGCCTTGGCTTTGTTCTGCATTTTCATCTACATCTGACAATAACATCCCTGCCTTTGTTGCCCAGGCAGTGGGAGGACCAAAGCTAACAACAATTCTGAGTCGCTTTGAAAGGACACATGCAGGTTATCTAATGCTGAAGGCTCATCAGTTGTTAGATCACCTCCCCAGGATTTCAAAGCCAAAATCTACTGCAATGCAGTTCTTTGGGAAAGGAAAAAGACAACTCACAACAAATTAGTGCTGTTTTGTTCTTGAAATTCTTCAGCTGTTTCCCCCAAACCCCCCTCCCCTGTGTGTGTGTAGGGGAGTAAATTCCAGCTGTACACTGGCTGCAGGTTTCCTGCTGGTCAATATAACAGGAATTTCAGTGTTTCCAAACTATGGATTAGGATCCACTAGATGGATTGTGAGCCAGTGTCAGGTAGGTGATATTTTAATGGACCATGGTCTCAAAATGAGAGCCAGGGTGGTGTAGTGGTTTGGGAGGTTGACTTTGACCTGGAAGATCCAGGTTCAAGTCCCCCCTTAGCCACAAAGCTTCCTGGGTGACCTTGGGCCAGTCACTTTCTCTCAGCCTCACAGGGTTGTTGTGAGGATAAAAGGAGGGGAGCAGCTGTGTACACCACCCTGAGCTCTTTGGAGAAAGGGCAGTATAAAAATGTGAAAAATAAATAAATAAAACAAGGATAATTTTAATTTTAAAGAGAGTTGTGTCTTGCCACAGCTCCTCCCCACTGGGCCTCATGCCCACTTAAGGCTGATTAGTTTCCCTTGTTAAACTCACAGGTGCAGCAAGCAAAAGTCAGAGTCAAGTCCCAGTCCACAGATTTCAAGTTAGTCAGTCCAATCAGTTAAAGTTGCCAAACTGGAGTCTAGAGCCAATATGCTGATTCACAGTCTGAGATCAGATTCCAGGCAAGTCAGTCTAATCAATGAGAGTAGCCAAATCAGAGTCCAGAGCCACTAAGTCACAGTCTTCAGTCAGTCAGGTCTCATCCAACATACACTCCTTCTACAACCCACAGTCTTTAGTTCCTCCAGGTGCTGTTTATATACTTCTAGGTTCACTTTAGCCTCTAGTGGCTGCAGCTGTGCAGCACACCTCCAGCTACCACCTGGGCTTTAACCCTGCATTTACTTAGAGCAAGGGGCACTGTGGACACCACACCCTATCTCCTCTGTGATATCTTCTGCAATGTCGCTACAAGTTGTACAAGCATGCCTATTTTTCTGTGGATAGTTCCATTCTGGAACCCCCCCCCCCAGCCAAAACTTTGGATACTGCAAACTCCCATCCCTGAAGTCTCGACCCTCCAGAGGTGAGGGCAACCCTGTTCCCCTTGCCTCTGGAGGGTGCTCTGAGCTCAGCAGAGGGCGTGGATGTCTGCCTGCGGCCTTTGCCATACTCCGACTAAGCTTAGAGGGTGAAAAAACACAACTTCTGGTTTCACAAAGAAATAAGAAGTTGCATTTTTCCACCTTCTGAGCTTAGTCTGAGTCCGGCAGAGGTCGCGGACAGACATCTCTGGCCTCTGCTAAGTTCAGAGGACCCTCTGGAGGTGAGTGGAGCTAACTGAATCCACAGATATGGGATCTGCAGATATGGAGGTCCCCCTTGTATTGACCACAAAAGCCTTAGAATGTTTGTGTTTGTTGATTTGTAGGCCCAGTGCAGTACTAAGACTATGGCTTCTCCAACTCTCTTAGCAATTCACTATCATAACTTGATTAATGCAATCTAAAAATCTATTTAATCAATTTGAAATCTCTTCTGCTGTAGTGTGAAATTTGAAAGATGAAAACTTTGGGCCAAAAACTGGTCCAGGAACTGACAGAGCTTAACCCTGGTTTTTATACAGTTTATCATGGCACACAATGCTCTTGAATCTGGCTTAGTAATGTATTAGCAATGATTGCTTCATAGCTCTATTTATTTGCATCTGAAAAGAAAAGAAAATTTAATTTAACTGAAGGGTAGAACAGGGAGATCTGTTTAAAATCATTACACAGGCCTTTAAAAAAAACACTTCTTAAAAAAAATTGCCAAAGATGTTTGAATGAATTTAGGATACTTTTGGGGGTGCTGACTCCAAAAATGGCATCGATTTTGCCCAGTTGGCTCTAGTTTGGAGGGTACAGCATAGCCACCTTATATGCTGATTCAAGCAGCTTCCTCATGAGGAAGATGATGCCATGGCTTCTACATGAGGGAGCTGCTTAAATCAGCATATAAAGTGGCTATGCTATACCCCCAAAACAAGAGCAAATAGGGCAATTGGGCAAAACCTATGCCATTTTTTAAAAATTCGGAACCCCAAATATACCCAAGAATAGGTTTAACTTTTAATATAGCAAAATGTGCATAGGTCTATGTTATCTTTTTCTGTTATGGCTTTTGTGCCTTATGCATCTGCTTGAAAGGCAGAAATCACCAGGTGCTGTTTTTACTTGCACAAAGCAAAAGCCTTACCAGTGAAAAACCTGGCACACATTTGTTAAAGGCACAAGAACCCTGCCAGAAATAAAGAGGGCAGTCTCAGCTTCATGATACCTCTCAGTTCCCTTTCCTTGTGAGAGACAACCTACATTCATTTTAATTTGCCATCTGGGTTCTGTCTGCTGCTGAGTCACTGTGTTGGGTTTGGATGCTCGAGACAAGCTTCAGCTCCAACCAGCCATTTATCAGTGAATGGCCCAGAGCCGTTACCATCTCTCAGTCCAACCATACTTGAGGCAACAAGAAATATGAATTATAAGGCCACTGTCATACATTGGGAAGATTTATAGAAATAATACATCATATTTATGAATTTTTTAAAAAGCTACCTCACTGTAGAGAAATGCAAATGAAAAAGTACAGGGTCTCTCCTGCCCAATGGTGGCAGTTCAGGAATACAGAGTTAGTCTAGTGTAAAGTGGGTATGAGAGTGTTCCATCAATCCTATATTTCGCTAGTACAGGCGCAGAAGCCACGACATTGACACTAGCCATCACAAATATGTTGTCAAGTATGTTTGCAGCTACTTGCATGTAAGCAGTGCTAGTGGAAAGGCCTGGGCTACTGTATCCAGAGGAAAGGCCACCAATGGAGGTGACTACTCCACTGAGGGGTAGGAGGAGGGCAGAACAGAGGTAGGGTGGGGTTAAATGGGTGGGGGGAGGGCAGAATGTGAGACAGATCAGGCCCAGGAGGAGATGGAATTGGTAGAGAAGATCACTATTTCCTATACTCCCTACTGGGCCTGGCTGCTTTACATGGAGTTGCTAGGACATGTGTCAGCGAATTAGCTGGCGCAGATCCAAGTTGTTTCATTGGGCAGGCTGGACGTTACGTGGGGTGAGGGGAAAAATATCCCCTTACTCCAAGAAGACCTCCAGTTTGCTCCTAACCTGCGCTGGATATGGTATAGACCACTCAGCACAGCTGCACCAACCAGGTTAGGGTTTGTCTGTAAGGTATGGGGTTAGGAAGGTTCCACTAGGCTCCCATCTCAGTTTGGCTATTGACTCAGTAGGTAGCCTTAGGTAAGTCGGTATCTACTTTTCAGCAGCCATTACCAGAAGCACACATGTTCCACTTGCGGCTTCAGTCTGTAGGATTGGGCTGCCAGTGGCCTTAGGCAGGCAAGCCATTCTGCCTGAGCCTCCTCAACTGTAATATGGGAATGTTAATTCTCAGCAACGTCCCAGGGCAGTTGTAAGGATTGCAAGAAGGTAGTATAGGGGAAGCACTTTGAGCAGCTGGAAATGCTAAGAAGTATTGTTATTACTGTGGGTGTGGATACATAAAAATATTTCCATTTCCATGAGATCACCATGTTTTCTCCTTCAGGAATCGTAAGGATTGCCTTCTGCACATGCTTGTCAACAGTCTGATTAAGGAAGTTATCCATGGGATACTTTTGGCAGTCTTACCTGAACGTTCTGTCTACTGAAGATGCTTGATGAGGCCTCTGTTTATATTTGTCTCAATTAATGTTCCTGAAGCTCAGGCTGCCTTTGTTATAATTCATCTTTTGTTCTTTTCTGGGGATCATCAGTCTGATTTGTTGCCTGCAACAGAAAGCCTAATTAAATTCACAAGCATGCAAGCCAGCACTGATAGGCTGGAACTATAGCAGTGCTCTAAATAACTGAAGGAAGGGGCCTAGACAAATCTTTATGAGGAAACTGACCACACTATTTTAACCAACATCAGAGCCTTTCTTGGTCATAACCTTGCTGTTGCCTTCTAAATCCCCTTAGGATGAGGGGTACAATGTACTAGAATATTTTATTCCTGCTTTTAATTTTGATACCTTTTACTGCTCTCTTACTGGGGTTTTATGCATGCTGGTAGTTTTGTTTTATGTGATGGTTTACAAAAGTTTTATTGTGGCTTTTTGATGGTGCAAATTATATGCCTTTATTGTTTCTGTTAGATGTTGCGAGTACCCGTGTGTGGGGGAAAGGCAGGATATAAATTTATGAAATAAACTTCTCTCCTCTGGGTCAACTGCCATTTTGCCTTCCAAGAATGCCCCAGAATGAGATTGCAAACTGCTTTGTGAACTACTTTTTGTTGAAAACTGGTATATAAATTCTTATGGCTTATTTTCACAAGTGTCTCTAAGCACAGCTTTAGAACTGAATGTGCTTAATGTAGGATCACAAGTAGGAAGAGAGACATCTTAAAAGTGATAGTTCATTCTAGCCAAAGCATAGTGTTTTTACATTCGCGTGACAGACATGGGAAATGGAAAAGTAACAATCCCAGTTTAGGTGATGGACTCTAACATAATTTATCACCCTGGTGGCGTTTCCTTGGCCTGGTCTATTTTGCTCTTAGGAACAATGATGGGATTTCTACCATTTCTGTTCCTACTGCTGGAATCTATCTTCCTTGACACATCCATTACTTTCTGTCATAGAAAAAGGGATTTTCACTAATGTTTTGGAACAATGTAAAACAGCTCAAAGTGAAAACCAGCAAAGAGAAACACAGGCAAAAAGGAGGATGTACTCTGCGAAACAGACCCAGTGTGTAAGTTACACAGGGAGCATGTCAAGGGATGATCCCTGGGCCTGCAGGTAATTTGCAGGCTGGATAGTATCAGGCCCTGAAGCCTTGGCCTGACTGTGCACAGCATCATGGGAAGAGATGATGCAACATCTGGTGATGCATACCAGGTGACTGTCACCAGGTATGTCACCCCATGTGCCATCAGAGTGACTAAGCACTTTCTAGTTCACTCTGATTGGCCGTGGCAAGTATATACTCCAGCCAGGGCAAGCTGGGTTGTGGGAGATGCAGAGTGGAGTTTGTGCCGAAGGCTACATCAGTGTGATCCCTGAATTGTGTGCTATCTGGACTGTTGCTGTATATATTGTACATAGTAAAAAGACGTTTGGTGGAGGACTTCTGCCGTGTGTCATCTTTGTTCCAGGGAGTGCCTACGCTTTGGCCTTGAGAGATAGGTGGAGAGTGCAGCCGGACAGCTGCTTGCTGCGGAAACTATACCCGCACCGTAACAGAGCAGCATGGTCAGCAGCATGGTCAGCATGGTACTGCTCACCAGCTGGAAATCTGACTCAGAAGGAGGGTTGAAGATGTGGTAGAAATGGCTGTTACAACAGAATGTGGTTCTTCTGCATTTGCCCTCTTTTACAGTCTCACAGAGCCACAGAACAGGATGACACAGGATCATTGTTCCCAACACTGCTGTCATATCCACACACATGTCTATCAGTGCACAGGCAAACACGCACAATCTCAGGTCCAGGTCTGCCTGGCCCAGAATTAAATTTGGGGATTTATAACTGAAGAGAGTAAAAGATGCAGTCAATAGCTGTTTGGGGACTGCTTACTTGATACAGGAGCAAACAACCACAGTGCCTCTAGTTAGGCTTACAAACTATGAGTCAGAATTTTCCAAAGATAATATCAATTTAATTAAGAGATATAGAAGAAAGATACTGTGTGAATGTTTGGGGGGGGGGGTTGTGGGTGATAGCATACCTGTAAATTGCTGTTTAGATAAGCATGAGTTTAAGTCAGTGGTCCCCAAACTTAATGCAGTCATGGTGCCCTGTCGTAGTGGTGCTGCTGCCTGGCTCTCCTGGGTGCTGCCATCTTGTATCAAGAGAGATCATGTGAGGTCTAACGTGATTCAAGATGGTGGTGTCCATCTCTTGCATGATTAAAGATGGCAGCATCTGGGAGAGCCATAGGAAGAGGCCTCTGGGGGCATCCCATAGTGCCCCATGAGTTTGCCATGGTTGTCTTGGGTACCATGGCACACAGTTTGGGAACGACTGGTTTAGGTGAAAGAAGGGAGAGAGGAAAATGACCTAACAGGAGAGCAAAAGGAATTAGAAGTGTTATGCAAGATCAAAAGAGACCACTGGCACCAAGCTAAGTTTTAAGGCTTTTTATTAGGAGGAATGGAACCTGAATCAAACAAATCAAAATGACCTCATTCCAAATTCCCTGAGGCAGGCAGGACTTGAGGCAAAGGCTGGATGGTTGTTCCCTGGTTCTCAGAGGCTCTCCCAGGGGCTCCTTCCTGCAGCTCTCTCCTCAGCTCCTTTCTGAAGCTTGGTCTCTCCCAGCTCACTCCTCAAAGCTTCTCTTCCCTGGAGGTCTCTCTTCCTCTGCACTCTCCAAGGCTCCTCACAACAGCTCTTCCATGGTGGTCCCCAGTTCTGTGCTGGTGCAGCCCCTTTTATAGCCTCAGTGGCTCTGCACACAGCAGCCTCTACCTTTCCTCCAGTGGTACTGCAGTCTTCTCTCCTGCAGCAGTTTTCCATTTGGTCCTCCAACTCTCAAGGGCTAGCTACAAGGTAGTCAGCAAGTGAGCCTATTGGCTCAGACAAAATTTCATAACTATTGGCTCAGACAAACTCAGACTGACTGTCTATTGGCTCACGAAAGGCAAAGGCTACGATCCTCTCAGGCCAACTTACAGCAGTCAACTGAGCCCAAGTTCTGCACATATCAGAAGGAAGTTCAAAACAGGCACTGGAAAATGGAGGATTTTAAAAGGGAGGAGGAATTGTTGAGGCTTAAGGGTGAAAGGAGAAACTATTATCCTTAGTCTGCTGAGTAGACTGGGCTATGATGTCCTTCTGTGAAGTGAGGCCAGTCTGTATGGCTTTAATTCCAGGGGGGAAAGGACATATGCAGCCAAAAAAATGCTCCTGAATGGACAGGGAAAGTAGCTCTGCTAGAGATGAGGGCAGCTACCAAAGTAAAAGGTTCAACAACACCCTCCCCGCCCAAAAAACCTTACAAAAACAAAGTGGAATTCTTTATTGGAGAGAGAGACTACAGAGAAAGATGGCATGGAAGCCCTGGCTGACTCTCAGGAATATCAGCGGTAGAACCTAGATGGAGTGACTGTGCACATGTGGTAAGTGAGGTCATTGGCAACACACCATCACAGCCAATTCCCAGGCCCCAATAGAATATCTTCTCCGTAGCTGCATTCAGTTAACCCAGCAGTTCCCAAACTGTTGATCAGTGGCCTGCCAATGGATCACAACCCAATTTTTGGTGGCTTGCAAAACTAGTTAGATTGGGATATGTGCATACAGGGTTAAACAAGCTGCTGCTTGGGGGAAGCACTTCTGCCCAATCACCATTATAGCCACAGAGGCCTAAGTGGTTGGTAAAATGAAGCTTCTATTTTAGGTGGGTTCCCATGCTAAAAAGGCTGGGAACCACTGGATTAACCCATAGTGATTGGTCTTCTAGGGACATGTCTATGCTGCAAACATAAAGCCAGTCTGAAATTTGCTTGAAACTTCTTGTTTCAAGCTCTCAGTTGCTCATCACCTGATCAGTCAAGCCTTGAAGCCAGTTCATATAGCCAACTGCTGCTACAGAACTGCTTTGGTGAACGAGGCGACCTGCTAGAGGACTAGTTGCAACTCACCTGGGATAATGAGTGGCAATGCCCAGTATTTGAAGCTGTGTGGCTCAAACCCCATTTCAAGTTAGATCCGGTTCAAAAACAGTTGGACCCAATTCAAAATGCAGCCAGATTTGGGGTGGGGTGAGTTTGCATACTGGCATTATCCAGTTGAAATCTCACAGCATTTACAGAGGCAACTGTATATCTGTGAGGTTGGTTCTCCCATTTCTACCTCTTATCAACATTTATATTAAAAATGATAGTGCAAATCTGCCCCTTGTGCATTAATTGCTGTTGCAGTTTACCACTACGGTGATGCAGTGTCTGAAACATAATTTATCTTGGATTAAAAATAAAGACCAGCGCCACAGAACTCATTAACTGATTGCCTTGTTTGTGCAATAGTGAGAAGCTCTTATTGATTAGAAATGGCAGTTTCCAGCCTTAGCTGTACTGTGCTTCAAGTGTCCAAAGACTGCAGAGTTAAGGCTGCAGTTAAGCTGTCATAAGCAACATTAAAGCTGAGGCATGAGTCTGGAGTCTCTGCTTGAACAGAAAATGTACTTGCTAGTTAGATATTTGGGTGTAAGTTATCTGGGGAGAGAGAGAGAGAGAGAGAGACTAAGAATGAGCCATGAAGCAGAGGAGGGAGAGGGAAAAATTTAAAAGTCAAATGATATAAAAATTGTAGCGACTACTCCCTCTAGTGCCAATCTCATTTAAGGATGCTCTTGAGTTCCAGATGTCCTAAATGTTTTGAAGCAAACCAGTGAGTAAGAAACCCGTTCCTATGTTCAGGTAGGTAGAAAGTATATAGAGCAGTGTCACTCAAACTGTGGGTCGGGACCCACTAGGTGAGTTGCAAGCCAATTTCAGGTAGGTCCCCATTTATTTCTATATTTTATTTTTAATACATTAGACAATGCTACCGTGCTATGGGGCTGCATTTGGGGAAATGTTACAGATCTGTACTTTTAACAGGCTACTATGTATGTGCTTTTAACAATGATAGTAAATGGATCTTACTCCTGGGTAAGGGTGGGTAGGATTGTAGCCTAGGATTGTTAAAATGTCAATCCTTGCACTTTAGGTTTAAGCATATGCTTAAATTTTTCTCTTTGAAATACATGGGACTTGAAAGGCTCTAACTTAGCCGGATCATGCCCATTCTTATCTTTGTACTCAATTTTCCTAGGTACGCTGAAAGCTATTTTACCATTTTGGGGACCCTCCTACCAATATTGTTATTTTTAAACCCAGTTGGTGGAGGAGTTTTCAGGTTATTCAAACTCTAGCTAACTTTGTTGCACCTGCCAGTACTTAACATCAGAGTGGCTCCCATCTCCCCTTGTGTCTCAAGATCCATCTGTTTAGAATCAATGTTTCGCCCTTCCTGACATGGGCAATGATGTTTCAAACTCATCTCTTGAGGTTGTGGCCAAGGGTCAGTTTCAGGTTGCAGTGAGTATTTGCACTCCTAAATCAGGAGCAAACCAGTACTGCAGCGAGTCATGGACTCTTCACTCACAACAGGAGAGGAAACTGAATGCTTTCCACATGCGCTGCCTCCGACGTATTCTCGGCATCACCTGGCAGGACAAAGTTTCAAACAACACAGTCCTGGAACGTGCTGGAATTCCTAGCATGTATGCACTACTGAAACAGAGACGCCTGCGTTGGCTCGGTCATGTTGTGAGAATGGATGATGGCCGGATCCCAAAGGATCTCCTATATGGAGAACTCGTGCAAGGAAAGCGCCCTACAGGTAGACCACAGCTGCGATACAAGGACATCTGCAAGAGGGATCTGAAGGCCTTAGGAGTGGACCTCAACAAGTGGGAAACCCTGGCCTCTGAGCGGCCCGCTTGGAGGCAGGCTGTGCAACATGGCCTTTCCCAGTTTGAAGAGACACTTGGCCAACAGTCTGAGGCTAAGAGGCAAAGAAGGAAGGCCCATAGCCAGGGAGACAGGCCAGGGACAGACTGCACTTGCTCCCAGTGTGGAAGGGATTGTCACTCCCGAATCGGCCTTTTCAGCCACACTAGACGCTGTTCCAGAACCACCTTTCAGAGCGCGATACCATAGTCTTTCGAGACTGAAGGTTGCCAACTAGTGTAAATCAGGAGCTGGGTAAATAAAGTGCTTGGTTTAAGTCATTTCTGCCCAAAGTTGCATATACACAACAGGGATCAAATGTGCACACACCTGTGGGCTGGGCAGAAATGGGTTTAAAAAGCTTGCTCATCATCTGCACACTACTGACAAGTTGGGCAACAGGCTGCCGTTGCTGGGTAGTGACTTTTCTCTTTGAATTTTATTACTTCTACAGTTGCCATCGTCTCATTTGGCAGTTGCAAACAAAGTGCTCATGATGCCTTGTTAAATGTGTAACCATTTTGACTTTCAACACTGTCTGGCACATCCATTTTTGAGGCCCAGCACCACAGAACTGACAATTTGAATTCTCTGAGCTACACTGAATAATAGTTCTGTGATGGAGATTAATGATAATCTGAGGTCTTTTGTGATATTTCTGATACTTTGTAGTTCTGACTGAGCTAGGATAGGAGAGGCCTTTTATATGATACTTTGGTTCTTCTTCAAATTTTGCCTGGAGAGGGGAAAAAAATGAAAAATAAATCCAAGTAATAAAAGCTTAAGCAGTTCAGCAGCTGTAGTCTTGGTTTGTTTCACTTTCAAAAGACTTGAATGAGTATTATGGGTGCAATCCTAACAGGGACTTAGTCCAGTTGCCCAAGAGTGTCACAAACGTGTCGTAAAGCACTTTTGCACCACTCTGGTGGAAGTTGGGCTGGTGCATGGATGTGCACTGGCCTCCCTGCACCACCTCAGGCCCCCGGAACAGGGTGAGTTATGCCAGCCGAGATCAACCAAAGCAGGGGTCTGGGGGATTGGGCAGGAGGGAAGCATTCCAGGGCAGGAGGAGGGTGGGTGGCAGGTATTCCCAGGGGCGGGCGGGCACGGAGCGGGAGGTGTGGCCAGAACCCAGCGGTTATGCTGGATTCTGATCCCCTTTCCTGGGCAGTGTAGAGCAGCCAATGGCTGCTCCGTTCTGCTTGGATCTGTGCCATTTACTGAGGTGACCCACTGGGGCTCCTGCAGCATGACATGGTGTAAGGGGAAGCGATTCCCCTTGCCTCGAGCTGCACAGCTTTTGGCTCCAAACTTGCTCTGGTTACAGCATAGGCCCATTGGCCTGCCTGCCTGTGCTGTTAGGATTGGGCCGCCCATTACAGACATTGGTGATGCTATAGTCCTGCCATGACCAAACTGGAGCTTCTCAAACCACTTGTGGCTCCTTGACGTATTTTGTGTGGCTCTCTGAAATACATTGGCTGAGCTCCTTTTTGCATCACAATTTATATAAATGGTAAATAAAAAAATTTCAAACTTTATCATTATTTAACAATCTAAACTGCAAGTCCCCTGGATTAAAACCTAAGTTTAACGTTCATTGCGAGTAAATAAATTTAAGAATTTAAGTGCTAATTTTAATGTAAGATTTGAGTAGGGGATTAAAGAAATTTCAGTCCAGCAAGGATTATCGAGGATTTGTGTTGCAGAATCAGTAACCATACCAGCTGGTGCTGACAGCTTTAGTTTTAGTGGGCGTGGTTTGCAATCCCGAAATTGTGACATGCGGCTCTGCTGTTGGCAGTGAAATTAGCGGAGATACTGGGTGCTGTTAGTGAGACACTGAGCACTGTAGAGTTTGGTTGCTTTGGTTTTTGTTGTGATTTTTGAAACTAACACAAAGGAACAATTTAGAAACTACATACATGAACAAATGTCATTATGTGCATGCATTTCTTAACAATGATATAAAATTTTTGTAACAAGATGTGTGTGTAACAATGAAAAGGTGGATGCAAAAATAAAAAGACGTGTGTAACATTTGTTCATGTGTTGCAGCTCTGAAACATCTGAAGTTTATCGTATGTTGCTCTTACATTAAGCAAATTTGTCCACTCATGGACTAGAGATCTTTGGGTCTATTGAGTTAGGTCCTAGGTTGATCCAGCCTGGCTCTTCTTATGTTCCCTCCTCCCACCTAGTGTTCTAATTTGGGCTCCTAGCCTGGATAGCTAACTTGATGCTTCAGTCCCTTCAGATAGCTCCCTTCAGCCCCATCTTGCTTTGAAAAGCTCCCCATAGGTTTCAGCACAGTCTCGTTCTGGACAGATTCCTTAACTGTGGGAAAAAAATTACAATTGGCCTTGGGGCACCATGAAAAAAAAGTTTGGGAACCGGAGGAAGACCAGGGATAGAAGCTGACTGTTTTTTCGTTCAGGTTGTCCCATGTGGTTCACAGGGAAATTAGTTTGCCTTAACATTATCAAGCATGATCTACTTCTGCTACAATGATCTACTATCTCATTTATTTCCTTGTTGCAATAGCAGTCTATCATAGGCCCTGATATTCCTTCCTGCCCTTTGCTCGACTCTTGCACATGCATGCCAACGTGTCAGGGCTCTGTCACATCAGACGGATAAGAACTTCAGCTAGAAAGACCAACCACCGCCATTATTAACCAGTGCTGGGAATGGCACTGGTAATTTTTGTGCCTTGTGTGACTTTTGAATGTGTAAAACAGTTTCTGATTGCTTCAGTGGAAATGTGTAGAGAAATTTTGTTCTAGAAAGGGAAGAAAAACTAGTTGGGTAGGTAGAAGTAAATCCAGTGAAGAAAATCTATGAATTCTGGGCAGAGAGGAGAGACACCATGATAAGAAACTGCAAAGGATAACTGAAGTTCACATATTGATTGGAAATAACCAGTCAGCAATTTGGATGTAGGTCTCCAGCCTACTCAAATCCAGAGACCAAAATAATCCATCATCATTATTATACAGTGCAACTGTCACTACCTTGTGTGGAAAAACTAGAGCTTGATGTTATATAGGCCAGATGTCTTGCTTTCTTACACCTGTGCACTTATAGTAACACTCTGCATATAAAGTGTAAAATGTTGCCACCAGAACAGGAGTGAAATAAGTGAACAGCAAACCAAATAAATCCCTGGAACCTGTACATATATTTATACCTCAAATTCAGATTTGTTTTGAACATTTGTTTTCCTGCTGTTGTAAGAAATAACATAGAAGTGTTTAAGAAATATCTTTTTCATCTGTTCGATGGCAGTGTTTCACAAAATGTGTTCCCCCTCTGTACCAGTTCCCATGGTCCACCTAATGGAAGTACCACCAGAAGTAACTGGCGATGATGTCATCATCGGTTCCTTCCAGATTGGGAGGCCAGATACAATGCAACAAATACAGGTAAGAGGCTCAGGGCAGACAGGAGGGCTTTTAAGAACTTGCAAAAAGCACATGCTGAAACTGTGCCCACCAAGCTACTGCTGCTTGTTGCATTGTGTTGATGGTCTCCCTGCCAGGTGGTGGTGGTGGGTCCCGCGAGTACCTCCAGTGACCATCTCAAGTACCATTGGTAGTACCACTGGTTGAGAAACACTGTTCTAAGGTTTTTGTGGCCGAATCATTAACCTTAACTTGCACTAGCGAAGTAAATGCTCTGTTGGTGCACACAGTCACAAAAGTGCTGTAAAAAAACTTGGTGACAGTGCACCTTCCAGCAGTGCTGGTGGGAAGGACAGCATGGTGGGATGCCCACCAGAACAAGTATATCCAGTGCAGGGGTGGGGGAGGGTAGGTAGGGGTGGGGCATCACAGGGGAGGACGAGGACGGGGTGGGATATGGCAGGTGAGAGCAGCAATGGAGGCAGGGTGTGGGCAGATTGGGCTTGGGAGGGGGGGACCAGTGGTGTCAGTCTGCGCCATATCCTGTTCCCCTTCCCAGGCCTGATCCGCTGATATGAATTGACAGACTTTCACCAGCAATATCACTGGCACGGGTCTGAGGCCTCTGGGACTTACCCTGAAGCAAAGGGGCTGATGACCCCTTACCCTAAAAAGACCTCCAGCAGCTAAAATTCTCTCACTATGCTGGCCCAGTGGAATTTAGTTGGGATTGGGCTGTGAATTGCAGAACCCCTTTGCCCTTGTTATGACAAGAAAAATTCAGCAAGTAAACATTATTCGATCACTAGAACCACCAGCCAAGAAAAAAAAAAAAATCACCTGCTGAATTTCTTTTTGCTATGCTGCTTTTAAAGGCACATGCATATTGCCAGTAAAGAAACTAGTAACTTGACGAGTGGTTTAATGAAGGAATGCCTGTGAATGATATGTAATGCCCTTTTAAAGAATGCATAGGAACAAATGACAAAAGAAACCCACACTTTTCAGTTCACATCTAATTCACTTCCTTTTATCATTCATATCAAATGATCAAAAAATACATAAAGGACTGTAACGATTGTTCTGCAGGTTTAAGGGTGTGAGCCTATTGTGCTCTTGGGCCAACGCAAGTCCCTTGCGCTGGCCCAAGAGTGTCACCAAAGTGCCGTCAAGCACTTTTGTGCCACTCTGGTGGGAGATAGGCCCGTGCGCAAAGTGTGCTGGCCTCCCCACGCCGACGAGAGCTCCGGACCAGGTAAGAAAGTGGCGCCCAGGTTTGGGGGGCATGGGGAGGGTAGGGAGGAAGTGGGAGGCAGGCGTTTCAGGGCGGGGGAGCCGCTTTCAGTCCCAATCCTGCCTTGGATTCAGCGCAGCCCTACCTGCTCTGGAGCAGGTTAGGATTGGGCTGAAAAGGACGTTGCCACCTTTTTTTCCAACCGTACTGCTTTATGGCACACTGTAGTTTAGTAGACTTTTGTAGCACTTGAAATGTAGATATTTATGCATCGCTATTAGAAATGAGTTAGTTGTATAATCATCTCAGGGATTCAGGAGTTCAGATCTAGGAACTTTGGGAAAGACCTGGGTCTGAAACCCCGGAGAACCACTCAGTGCAGGCAGTACTGCATACAGTACTGCAATACAGACAAAAGAAAATATTTCTTTACTCAGTGTGTGGTTGGTCTTGCCACAGGATGCGGTGATGGCGTCTGGCCTGGACGCCTTTAAAAGGGGATTGGACAAGTTTCTGGTGGAAAAATCCATTACAGGTTACAAGCCATGATGTGTATGTGCAACCTCCTGATTTTAGAAATGGGCTATGTCAGAATGCCAGATGCAAGGGAGGGCATCGGGATGAGGTCTCTTGTTATCTGGTGTGCTCCCTGGGGCATTTGGTGGGCCGCTGTGAGATACAGGAAGCTGGACTAGATGGGCCTATGGCCTGATCCAGTGGGGCTGTTCTTATGTTCTTAGTACTAAGCAGGGTGAACACATGGTTTGACTCAACATAAGACAACTTCAGCACAATTCTAATGTCCTCTTTGGCTGGCATAGCAGCCACTGCACTGGCCCAGAGTGTTGCAAATAATAATAATAATAATAATTTCTAGTCTAGGTTTCTCCTTGAATGCTAGCTTTCTACGTCCAAAGAAGTTTATTTTTCACAGCGGGCTAGAGAGCATTCAAGCATGCTGTTGTCAGAAGCACTCTAGTCCAGAAAGAGTTTTACCCTCTGATATTTATTCCTTAATGTATACAAAGGAGTCTGCAAAACTGGAATTTCATAATTACACAAAACATAAGAACATAAGAACAGCCCCACTGGATCAGGCCATAGGCCCATCTAGTCCAGTTTCCTGTATCTCACAGCGGCCCACCAAATGCCCCAGGGAGCACACCAGATAACAAGAGACCTCATCCTGGTGCCCTCCCTTGCATCTGGCATTCTGACATAGCCCATTTCTAAAATCAGGAGGTTGCACATATACATCATGGCTTGTAACCCGTAATGGATTTTTCCTCCAGAAACTTGTCCAATCCCCTTTTAAAGGCGTCTAGGCTAGACGCTATCACCGCATCCTGTGGCAAGGAGTTCCACAGACCGACCACATGCTGAGTAAAGAAATATTTTCTTTTGTCTGTCCTAACCCGCCCAACACTCAATTTGAGTGGATGTTCCCTGGTTCTGGTATTATGTGAGAGTGTAAAGAGCATCTCCCTATCCACTCTGTCCATCCCCTGCATAATTTTGTATGTCTCAATCATGTCCCCCCTCAGGTGTCTCTTTTCTAGGCTGAAGAGGCCCAAACGCCGTAGCCTTTCCTCATAAGGAAGATGCCCCAGCCCCGTAATCATCTTAGTCGCTCTCTTTTGCACCTTTTCCATTTCCACTATGTCTTTTTTGAGATGCAGCGACCAGAACTGGACACAATACTCCAGGTGTGGCCTTACCATCGATTTGTACAACGGCATTATAATACTAGCCGTTTTGTTCTCAATACCCTTCCTAATGATCCCAAGCATAGAATTGGCCTTCTTCAATGCCGCCGCACATTGGGTCGACACTTTCATCGACCTGTCCACCACCACCCCAAGATCTCTCTCCTGATCTGTCACAGACAGCTCAGAACCCATCAGCCTATATCTAAAGTTTTGATTTTTTGCCCCAATGTGCATGACTTTACACTTACTGACATTGAAGCGCATCTGCCATTTTGCTGCCCATTCTGCCAGTCTGGAGAGATCCTTGTGGAGCTCCTCACAATCACTTCTGGTCTTCACCACTCAGAAAAGTTTGGTGTCGTCTGCAAACATAGTCACTTCACTGCTCACCCCTGTCTCCAGGTCATTTATGAAGAGCTTGAAAAACATCATTATTATGATTTACAAACAGTTAAAGATTCCAGTGTTTTGCTCAGACTTATGCGTCAGATTCTTATATAATCTCAGTACAAACTAGTGCAGCAATACAGTGCATTTAAATTTTGCTATGGAAATGTGTGTGTTTCCTACAGCGCTAGACAGAGAAAAAGACTCCTGGTGAGCCTGGCAGTACATTCTGCACCAAAAATAATGTGTAATCTAATGCAAAGTATTTTAAATAATTGTCTATAATGAAGTAGTGGGAAAGACGAAAAAAATTGGTTGAGTGTTTTTGTTTTTTTTAAACAAAAGGGAAAATTGGTTGAGAGAAAAAAATTGGTTGAGTGTTTTTGTTTTTTTAAAAAAAGAATTATTCTGGTTCCTTTTGTTAAAAAAAAAAGCTTGGTTATTCTCTGCTTAATGCATCTGTAATGTGCTCAGATTAAAATACGCTATTTCTGTCTTTGCCTGTTTTTTTTTTCCTCTGCTATTAAAAACACAATTAACAAGAAAATTGTTTCTGGTAAGGAATTGACTTTGCACTGAGAAGAATCCGTTTATACCTCCCATTTTGCCCTTGTCTTTCTAAAGAATATCAGTTAGTGCTGAATTGTATGAAATCTTTAACTCCCTCCAATTGTTCACAAAGCAACTAGAGGTTGTTAGCTAAATAGAACTGGACTCTTAGTTGCCAACCCAGAAGACCTGTTCTCATATCCTCGGACCACAAAATTTCTGCAGATGCATTTGGTGAGGGACCTTTATCAAAATCTTTTAAGAAGTCCACGTATGTAATGTGTCGGGGGGATCATCTCTACCTAATTGTTTGTTGATATCTTCAAAGAATTCTAGCAGCCCAATCCTAGTCCCCCACCTCACCATCATAATTAGCAGTCCAATGTTTTACAGCTGTCACAAATGGCCTGCTGGCGGCAAGAGCAGAGTGGCCCTGTGCGTGGCAATGGGCTTCCAAAGGACAACTGACAAAGGTAACTCATGGGGGGAGAGGACGGGGTGGGGGAGGGTGGAAAGAGGGTAAGAGGAGAGTAGAATGGGTAGTGACTGGGGCAGGAAAGGACATGTCAGACAAGGGGGTGGCATCTGCTGGGGTTCTGTCCAGTGGCCTGCGTCTACATGGATGGAATACACCCCACTAGACTGTGGAGGCTTAGCGCATGGGAAGAGATTATGTTCTAGGGCTGATAAAAATTAACAAGTCACCAAGCCCAGAAGATATAAATACCTCAGAAGTGAAACTGTTGATCTTCTATCAAGACTACCCAATTTGTCACTGAAAAATCCTCTTGACCAGAAGATTGGAAGTTAATATCAGTTCTAAAAGGGGGATCAGGAAATGACATCAGCACAACATCTGTTCAGGGTAAAATGGGTTAAAAAGCATTATTAGGTTTAGAATTATTTACATAAATTTATGTCTCTTGCATATAAACAAATGTCCTAATAACTTGCTGTAGGAGAGTGATTCTTACTTAGGAAGAATCCATTTTAGGATTCTCTTCTGTAAAAGGATGCCCTCCTTCACCAACCTCTTACAGCCCAATCCTGTGCTTCCCCCCCCCCCCCATCATGTGCTCCCTCTCTATCTATCCTCCTCCAGCAGTTTCTTTTATTCCTCCTGAGCCAGTTATTGGTCCTTTTCATTTTCCTTCATTCTTAATTTTGACGCTGACCAGAATGATAAGCTGTGTGAATAAGCTGATGCCTTTGCAAACAATGGCTGAGTCATGGCCTTGCCCTGCTAAGCTATCTCTGAAATCAGAAGTGCATTACCTACAATTACTTGCTTGGCTTGTCTCCATTTCCTCGATAGCCAAGGAGTTTGCACTGATTAGTGTCGCGTGTGCTAGCGTGTCGGATTTCCTTTCCTCCAGTAACATGTTTCAAACTGCAATTTCTCTCTTCAGCAAATGTCACCATTACCATTGTGTTATCCACGATGAACTGGATGCCATCCACTAACCATTTTTTCCTTGACAAACATGAAGACAGACATTTGTACAGATTGTCTTTTCTTTTTCTTTTTTTTCAAAAATCATAATTACTGTAGCTCAGGGGAATGACCTAATTAACTTTCTCTGAATGCCTCTCATTAAGGGAGCAATTAGCAGATTCTTTTTCTTTCAAGCCTTTATTGCTTTTGCAGTGCAAATCCAAAAACAAAACAGCGAGAACGGGAGTCATCAAATCACAACAGCAAAACACGAGAGCTGTTGTTGCAGGGTTGTTCTGGTCTTGCTACCTCAGCTATCAAGATATGGAATTCTGGTTAGATTTTGCAATTCTGAAACATCCCACTCTACTCTAAACTTTTTGGCAGCTACCATGCTCTACACACGTTTGTCATGGACCAGGAAGTTGTTATGGTTATGCTCTGTGATATAAATGTTCCTGTGATAAATTACCATTTTTATGTCAAAACAACTGCATTCACGGTCAATTAAAACCCCTCTGCATCCAGGCCAATGGCATTAGGGGCCAAATCCTATCCCTCCCTGGTGCGGCAAGGAACAGCAGCGCCAAATGGCCGCTGCTGTAGCCTATGGGGTCAGGGAAGGTTCCACATATCTTCTTGGAGTAGCATCTTCCCTGCACAGATGGCACAAGTCTCCAAGATGGTACAGATCTCCTCGGGTAAAGGAACCCTGTCTCGAGCATGTCTGGCCTTGATGGGTCTCCTTGGATCTGTGCTAGCCCTTGAGCTGGCTCAGAACCAAGGAGATATGTGTCGGGCAGCTTGCCTTGGGAGGGGGGATTGAGGATCCAGCTGCAGCCTCTGCCGCTGTTCCTGCCCCCCTGCCAGACCCGATCCGCCTGTCAGCCCACCCTCCTCTACTCTGAAAAGCCACCCCGCCACTCAGCAGGGATACTCACTGATGGGCAGTCGCCATCCATTTCCTTCCACCGCTGAGGCCCAGCATTGGGCAGCGTTGTGGGCTCACCACCATCAACAGAGTGCCTTATGGCACTTTTATGACACCCAGTGGCAGTGCTGGGCAGCACAGGAGTGGACTGCCTGTGACCTATAGGATTGGTTCATATGATACGCCTGGCCTGTGTCCGTCATGTTATTGAAAGCGAGAGAAAACATGTCTTTCCCTCTGCCCCACATATTCAAATGGGGCGAAATGTTCAAACCACATTTAAGCAGTGGTAGCGGTAGAACCATGCGATTTGGGTGCTTTGAATGTTCCGCTTCCACATGTGGGTGGAACAGTGCACTGAGTGGGGCATGTGACCCTTGCTTTGAACTTTGCAGTGCGCAGTCTGATCGGGCATATTGTTCAAATTGGTCCACAGTGAAATATGAATGGCAAAATCCCCCAAAAGATGGTGTACAAGATCAATAATATAGTGTGACCTAAGTTGGATCTATATGTGCAGCTGAATGAGGAATGAGGTGAGAGTTTCTTGAGTTGATGGAGAGAATGGACAACTTCAGAAACTGTATCAACCATTGTGACTACTCCCCTACATAAAAACAAGCCAACCATAATCAAGGGGAGGTTCAAGAGGCTGAACCAAAGTTTCCCACCCTGAAATATGCCAATCAAAAGGATGAAATGTTGAACCTTTAAACTTCTGCATAAGGCTTACTTAAACCAGTTTCCTGTTTTCTGTCCCAGCACTGATAAGGTTATCTGATCGCTGCTGACTGACAGTGAACAGTGGACCTACAATTAAGTAATGGGAACTCATAGGGCGCAATCCTAACCCCTTCTGTCAGTGCTTTCCAGCACTGACATAAGGGCAATGCAGCTCTGAGGTAAGGGAACAAACATTCCCTTACTTTGAGGAGGACTCTGTGAGTGACACCCAACTGCAGGATGCAGCACACGTCCCATTGGCACCGCTATGCCAGTGCTGGAAAGCACTGACAGAAGGGGTTAGGATTGCACCCTTAGTTGCATTAGGATTTTGTTATTTTCATTTTGCCTTCCTCCCCAATTTACCCTTACTTATTTTCCCCTTTTTGATTTTTATCCTTTTGAATAATTGGTACTTGCCCATTTCTTTCTATCTAGGGGCAAAGGGTTATTTGCACCCTGCTCCCCAAATTCCAAAGAGAACATTAGGTGCATGGGCTATGTTCCTTTCTTCTTCTTCTCAACACCACACAGTGGGCCAGAGTGCCCCCCCCTGAATCACCACACCCCCATTTACTGTGTGACATGGCACAATCCATTCTACAAACTCAGGATTCCACACGTGCAGATCAGGTCCTAGAATGAAATAGGTACATGCAAACTTAAAGCAAATTAAGATTCCAGTAGTATCCTACAAGTAGAGGTGGGTGAAAGCGATTTTATTTTTTCCGTGGATTTTGGCGTTTTCCATAGTTAGAAGTGCAGAAAGCGGTGTTTTGTGTTTTTATTTCGTTATCACTGTTTTCACCCACCTCTACCTACAAGTAATAGGAAGTTGGGAATTTTTTAACTGAGAGAGATTAACCACCTAAAATGATAATGAGAAGATATGCATGCTAGCATGACATTTACTTCACTCTCCACCTTTGACAAGTTGAAAAGTTATTTACAGCTCTTTCAGTTCTTCACTGATGGCATCCAGGACTTCCTGTCTGAAAATAGCCTAATATGTAATTACGTGACGACATTGACTGTCTTGAAAGGAAATATGTAAGAGATGATAAGAAGCTCTAGTGTGTCTTGTATAGAATGCAAGAAGTCTATTATAAGGGGGCTGAAACTGGAGGGCAGTGCTTCTTTTAACCCTCCTGGAAAACACCTATTAATGACAATGCTTCCCTTGTTGTTAGCCTCTCTTAAGTGTTCTGGGCACCAGGCAAGGTCATCCAGCTGGATGAAGCCACATAACTGGGCACATAGCCACAGAAAAAAATGGTACCAATATTCAGGTTTGATTGGATAGGTATATGTTTAGGAAATCATTTTATCCAGCCAGCCAGCCAGCCATCGTTTGCCTTTCAGCTATGCAAAGGGCCTTTGAGGTGGCTCACAATGATTACTCTTAAAATCCATAATCAGGCATAAAAATTGCTACATCAAAATAATAAAAATACAACAATAAAACAAAATGCCAAATCATGGCTCCCTCATAGCCATCTAAGGGCCCAACCCTATCCAATTTTCCAGCACCGGTGCAGCTGTGCCAATGGGGCATGCACTGCATCTTGTGGTGGAGCAGCAGTTACAGAGGCCCCCTTAAGGTATGGGAACATTTTTTCCTTTACCTTGGAGCTGCATTGCAACTGCACCTGGAAAATTGGATAGGATTGGGCCCTAAAACAGTAGGCAAGGGAGTCATTACAAAAACAGGGAGGCAGCTTCCTGATTCCGCCCCCTCCCCCTACATAATTTGAGCATGAGGTAGGATAGTCATTTGGATAATGAAGGGAAATTTGGAAAATGTAAACAGTTCTTAACACCACTTAGCAGTTGTGGGACCATCTGCCAGGTGATTGATGAGCACACAAAGTTTGAGCAAAGACCAGTGGTGTCAGTAGGGGTGTGGGTTGTACTGGATGATGTGTACAGGGGCGTGACACTACAACTGGCTAAAATTTTTAAAATCTTAATATTTTCAAATACCATCATGTTATATATCAATCAATGTGTAATTTCATACAGAATGCAATGAAACAACCCACGCTGAAATATTTCTATGCTATCAAAAGTTATAGCCAATAAACCAGTGGGAGCAGGGCAATAGCGCATCACCATGCCCACCACCTAGGGTGTTGCTCTGCCCACGGCAATGCCCCAGCGGAAGTCCATCATGGGTGTGATGCGTTGGGCTCTCACACTGACTGACGCAAACTCTAGTATACCACTGGCAAAGACTCTTTGAAACTAAACTTGGTCCTCAACCCGGAGTCTTGGTTGACCAAAATGTACACAAATATGGGTTATGTCATAACTTGACAAAAGATTGGCCATGTCTGGGTTAACATAAAACTAAACAGAGTTTGCAAGCCATCAAATTGTGAACTACATTTTCTTTTAGAAAGAAGACTGTTCTTACTTTGGGGAAAAAAAAAAAGCAGCCCTTACACTTCACAGTACATTATGGATTTCAGTAAATTTTATTTCCTTGATTGTTAGAAATTTTTCTTTTGAAGGAAAAATACATTGCCCTACGTATATAACAAAAATTCTGTAAATATTTCACATCTCACTGGTTGAAGAATTTGGCTCTAGAAGTGCAGTATATTGGCTGTTGGCATCACAAGGAAAGTATATTTACGAGAGCACACTGATTACTTAAGCCATAGAAAGCCAATTTAGAAAGCTCTTTCCTTTGTACTCCAGAAGTCTCTCCCTATGAAATGAAAAGAAACTGAAGAGCGGTCTGAAAACTCTACAATGAATGGGTTCACTGATGACAAATAGCTGCGAAAATGTTAAGAGATTGGCAATTGTGGGAAAAGGGATCACTGTTGTAAATATACATAATTTGTTTCCGATCACTCAAGATCTCCTTTCTTCAGTTTAAATGTTGGGTTACAATTTTCAAAAGGAAAATGAAGGAGGAATTGATGAGCAAAAGACATGAGAGGACCTCACCAGGTGCTAGGAAAAGGTTTATTACTGAAATGAACTGCTGTTGATAATTCAACATATTACAGGATTTATTTATTTTTTAATCTCCTCAGGAGCAGCAAAACTTCCTTCAGAACTGTCATAAAGTAGCATCTCTTTCTTATGCTCTTTCTGGTTTTTCTTAATGCGAAGGAACTGCAACAGAAATGGAAGATGGCTCATAAGCAGCGCAACTCAGGACTTTCTTCTCCTCCTCCTCCTTCTCCAAAATCGAATGAAACATCTCATTCCCAGCAGGCACTAACTGAAACACTGCATTCACTTTAAGTGTGTATGAATGAGCAGCAAAATATGTCTCCAAAATCAACCTCTTTCAGCCTGGGTACTGAGTTGGTCTGGGGTAGGTTTGCCAACCCTCCAGGATCAACCTGGAGTTTCAAAGAATCATCCTGCATCTTCAGGTGATGAGTGAAAACGACCCAGAAGATTTTAGTAGGGAATGTTCAATGTTACGTCACGCTGGGGGAAAAAAATCTCGAGGAATCAATTCTGTCAGAGATGGCAGCCCTAGCCTGGAGGCAGGGCTGGCCTTAAGAGCTGCAGGACCATATGCAAAAAAATTTTGTGGAACCCCCATGCCTGCAGACCATCCTACTCACAAGACATGCGACAGGGATGAGTCTGGGGCTGATGGCACCCCGTTCAAAACATGGAACCCAGAAGTAGGTGACGGTGACATGTTGATGTCACCACCAATTGCTTCCATGGATCAGTTTTGGGCCAATCATACTCAGGAGTAGGTGGGCCCTCCATCAACAATACCGTGCTCACTGCACTATGCTCACAACACCTTGTCATGGAAGAATGTCAGCTACTGAACAAGGTACCAGCTGTGGCTGCAGATGCTCCATTCACTGCCCCAGGGTGGGGCCTCCCCATGTGCAGGGCCCGATTGGGAACCAGTCAATCAAATTGCCCTAAGGTTGGCACTGCCAGGGGTTCAGCTGTTAAGACTGTGGCAATCGTTGCAAAAAACTAGACCAGGCCAGTTTATCTTCCATTCTCTACCTTCTTCAAAGGTCGTCACTTGCATGGAGAACATGGAGAATCTTGGTTTGTTTGTTTTTTTGTGTTTCCAGCTGCCCCATATTTCAAGCCTATGAACCTGAGAGAAAGCGTAATTTTTATCTGAGTGTAGAACAGTGGTTCCCAAATGTTTTAGCTGGAACCCTAAAACTGGAACCCACTGTTACCCATTTTTTAAAATGACACTCTGTTGGCACCCACCTGGTTTTATGAGACCAAAAAACAGTTTCATTTATCAGCCACTCGTTTTAAGCCTTTTTATTATATTGGTGGAGTGGGCAGCCTTCTGGATTGTCTGTTGAGCTCCATGTGCATCAGACTGGACCCATTCTGGTGGCCTTGCATTCTGCTTCACCTGACCTTCAATAAGAGCCAGAGTATGGTCACTTACTCTGAAGTAAATGTGCATGTGCTGCTCAGTCTCGTATTCCATAGGGCTAAATATGTTTTCCTTGTTAGCTTGGAAGGGGGCTTCCTCCTTGAGAGTTTGTTGGGGCCTGCATTAATCAGACCGGAACCATTCTGGTGGCATTGCATTCCCTTTGACCTGCCCTTTGAAGTGGACCAAGACATATTTACCAATTCATGCTTGTGCGGCTCTGTTCTAGTTTCCATAGAGCTCAATACATTTTCCGTTTCAGCTATCTGTGATCAACCCAAAATCAGGTGGTGACCCACTGGTGTATCCCGACCCAGAGTTTTGTAATTGATGTAGAATATTGTAAACCACAACTCAGAAGCAATCAAAGAAAATACTGCACTGCCAGAGTCAAAACCCTGAGTCAACACACGTAAGAGCAGCATGAGTAATGATCTGGGAACTAGAGAGGAAAGGCTGATGAATGGAGGACAAATGGATCTGTAAAAAGAAAAGCATTGAATGAAAGTTATCAGTGATGACTTTGGAGAAGAAGCTCTGAATGGAAGATGAAATGAGTCTGGGTCTGAGACACAATAGACCTTTTAAAAGTTCATAGCTGGCAAAAGGCCTTCCATTTGGAGACGTATTTCAGGAAAATCCTCACTAAAGTGAAGGACATTCACTTTCTCTTTTAAAATGGGCTTTGCACTTACAATCAGCACCGTTTGAATAGAAAGGAAGCTTTTGCCAAATGGCAAATGCCAAAGCAGAGGCCTGGGAACTTGTCTGCCTGAATGGACTGTTTCATTAATGAACAATCAGAGACTCTTTTTAAGAGCAAAGAGAAAAATACAAGTTGAGCAGAAAGATCCCAGGAGCAGCAAATGCATTCCCCAAATGTCACCATAGACATTGGCAACTGTATCCGTTTCTACAAGAGAATAAATAGTATGACTGTGAAGCAAGCTGGCCTGGTGGGCTGAGCAGGGAGAACCTCCATATCAGCTCCAAGGCAATGAGGGTGAGACTTTGGTGTCTGGGATCCCAGGATCCAGGCTGTAGCATAGCTGGCTCCTTGGCTGGTCAGGTGGCGCTACCCCAAGTGTGCAGATGCAGAAGTAATTGGCAGTGACATTTCCACTATTTACTTCCAAGCCACTGGGAAGGCCACTCCAAGCCACTGGGAAGCCACTCAACATGGAGCTCAGGTTCAAAGTGGCTTTATGTTCTTGCAAGTGCTTATGAAAACCTGAAGCTGAGCTCCAAGAAGTCACTTTTTAATGCTTGAAGGGGGTGGTGGCCACCATCTTGACTAGCGCCATGTTGCACCCCTTCACGTGATGCTCTAGAGTGGAACCTGGGGCAGTCCACCCCCTGCTCCCATTAGCTATGCCTCTGGATTCAAGCCATGTTTGAACTTCATAAGGAGGCACCAAAGGAAGGTTACCCAAGGAGGCAGTGACAGGTACCTCCTCATTTTTGTTGAAGCCCATTTTGCAATAAAGACTGAACATGAATCAGTTTTCATTTTCAGTGTTGCATTATCAGCGTGCGTGGGCAGGGGGGAAGGGATAGGATTGGGCTCATAGTAAGAGACATGATGTATCATTTCTTTTAGAAATCTTGTGGAATGGTGCAACAATTAGACCATTGAACTTCCATTAACCACAGCGTGCGCATGAAGATATGGCTGAGCAGAGAAGCTGGAGGAATTAAAATGAAAGGAAGCATGGAATAATTATCCAAGATAGATCAAAGAAACAAAATGGAGAGCCCAATCCTATCCTTCCTCCCCCCCCACCAGTACAGTCATGCCAGAAACGGATTGGGAGGCTTCAGCATGGAAAGGAGATTTAAATCCCTTTAGTTTCATGTAAGACTCCCAACCCGCAGTGGGTCTCCTTGGACCTGCACCCTCATCACCAGATCCAACCCCTCCTGCAGCTTCCCCACCCTCCATCTCACCCAGTTTAACCCCTTCCCTCCCCATTCCACTCCCTCCTGCTCTTCAGTGTGCAACATAATTCATTACTATATAATCTAAAGCAGAACAGCTTAAATCAGTGGTTCTCAAACTGGTGGGTAGCTACCCATCAGCTTGTGTAAAGATGCCCCGTTCCCTTTAAGGGGCAGGGGGAAAGCAGCAAAGTGATCCCCAGGATTGCACCCCTTTGGGGGGAGGGGGGGCTATTTTTCAACAAACCATATGTGCTCCCAGCATCCAGGGGGTGTGGGGAGCCCAGCGCAGCGCTTGCAGGGCTCTCCGCGGCTTTTAAACAGTGAAAGAACAAGTGTTTGCTGTTGCTATGGCAATCTCCAATGAAGTGTGTTCCTGATTAGAATGCACATTATTTAATTCCTCTCCCCCCCCCCCCCAACCTGGAACTAGAGCAACAAGCAAAGTGATTGCTGGTCAATCTATTTTGTCTGCAACCTCCAAAGGACATCAGCAAAACCGGAAGTGGAGCACGATCGCTCTACTTTCACTTCAAAGCAACTGGGAAACCCTGCAGGCAGTCACGCAGGGCTCCCCACACCCTGGGAAGGCTGCTGCAGGGACTGGTGAGCACATCCTAGTCCCTGCAGCTCTCCTCAGTGGTGTGATCCTAGGAATCGCGTCGCTGCCTTCCCCCCGCTGCCTCCCTCCCTCCCCTGGAAAGACTTAGTGGCTCTCAAACTCTCCCAGAGAGTTTGAGAACCACTATTATAGGGGGACATATTTGAAAGGAAAAAAAATAGGACACATTACTTTTGTACCAACCCTCATGTATGCAGTCGGTCATTTATTGCTATGTTGGTGCATAGCTATTTTGAAAAATGTAACATGCAGTTCAATCACTCTGCACCAAAGTAAAAGAAAAGATACACCTAACTTGCTATAAAACCCTTTTTGTATTGCAATTACCAATCAATGCTACTTGATTAGTGGGCAGAGTACCAAGTGGTGTCAAATCTTTCCACAGACCTTTGTTTAATAACCTCCTATCAAGAAAACAGTTATCCTTATAATTACTGGAGCACAACCAGATAGAAAAAGCCTTTAGGTGTGAGAATGTGCACTCCAGGAATACCTTGCATTATTTACTTCTGCTCATTCCTTCTTGATGACGTCAGGGCCCTCTCCAGCTCTGGGTTGCGTGCCTGCTTTGAACATCTTTCAGTTTCTCTCTCTGGAAATGGGGGAAAAAAATTTAAAAAACAAAAACAGCCCACCCAAATGTTTCCATGGAGATCAGCAAGAGATCGCCCAATGACGAACTCCTTGGCTGCACTTTTGCTTCGGTTTCTATGGTTTCCAGATAGGAGAAAAAGATGAAGTTGCCGATTTCGTTAAATATAAAAGGTCAAAGGAAGTTGAAAGAGGGAGCCGGAATTAGTGTGTTATTCCATCAGCGAAAGACCCCTTGTTGCCCCTCTATAAGTCAAATGATTTGCCGAATTTATGCTGGTTCAACCTTATGGGCTTCTGGACTGATTTTTACAGGGGAAACCAGATAGTTATGTCTCTGCGGTATTCATGCTATTACTATTCATTGATATAGCAGTTTGGCTCTGCAAAGGCTTCCCAATCTCCCTCTTCATCCTCTTAGGTAGAGGATTATTGCTGTTCTTATTTTATCAGAGGGAGAACTGAGGAAAATCGCTAATTGGCTGATCTACCCAGTGAGACAAGGCAGAGCGAGATCTTATAAAAGACGGGGTTGCTGTCAAAAATGGCAGCCTTTTCTTGAGCCCCCTCTTGCCCTCACAATAGGTGGTAGTGCTCATCAATGTCCTGATACCACCCCTCCATGTCAGTAGCTGGCATGGGGGAAACACACAGCATGATGACATCAAAACATGAGATCCATGTTCCCATTACTAGAGATGAGCGGGTTGGCTGAGATTCAACTCTAATTAACCAGAAAGTGATCCAATCCCCCATAGTATAAGCTGTACAAACTATATGATGAAATATAAAGAAATGATCACATCCAAGCAGTGGTTCCCAAACTGTGAGCCATGAGTGGCAGAAACATAAAACATAAGAAAAACCCTGCTGGATTAGCCCCAGGGCCCATCTAGTTCAGCTTCCTGTATCTCACAGCAGCTGATCACATCTTCAGGAAGTACACAAGATCACAAGATACAGGGGACCCCCATATTTGTGGTTCCTGTATTCACTTATCTGTGGATTAGGCCCGAGGCCCCCCCCCCCAGCATGTGCACCCCCACACACGCCCTCTCCAGAGGGGCCTCTGCCAAACTCAGACCAAGCTCTGTAGGTAAATAAATGCCACTTCCAGTTTCACAAAGAAACTGGAAGTGATGTTTTTAATGCCTTATAAGGCATTAGGAGGCCTGGGGAAGCCCTGGAGGACTTCACAAACTCACCACATCCTGCTGCAAGGAGTTCTGATCCTATCCAAAGTTCCAGCACCAATACAGCTGCAGTGAAGCCCTTAGGTAAGGGAACAAACATTCCCGCAGGATGCAGCACATCCCCACAGGATGCAGCACACTCCATTGGCACAGCTACACTGGTGCTAGAAAGTTGGATAGGATTGGGCCTGCAGTGTTGGGCTGGTTCTTGGGGAAACAGGGCAATCCAAAGTGGCTTGTTTAAGAGGGCTTTGTCCACTGCCATTCCACTTTCCAGCTAGTTCAACACCCCACCCTATTCTGGTATCAGACCAGATGATACTCAGTATAAGACCGACTAGGATTTTTTTCCCATCCACTGCTATTATTGGCTTTCTTCATGGCTCATTTTTATGTTACTCTATGCTGACACTTGGCTGAGTTGCTTTTTAGCTGGTGGTGCTTTAATTAGCGGTCATAATGTCAGTTGACTGGGGCTTCTGGGGAATCATCTCAGGATATCACCGGTGAACATCCAGAGGGACTGTTATGGTGAAGGGGGATTTCAAGGTCCCTCAGGGCATTGGGGTCTGGAAGTGTCTGGGACTGAATTACCTGCTTCGGTCAGAGTTATAGGGCTCAAGATGGGGGGGGGGGGTACACATTAAAACACAGTCAGGTGACAATGACTGACCTTTGAGCCCAAGTGGCTTGCCCCAAGGAGGACGCTAACAGTTTTTGCAGTGGCAAGAATTGTGTTGCCATCCAGGATTGTACTATATTTAGTATATGATAAACTATATTTATCATAGATGATGTACAGGCTGCAGATTGCAGTGATTGCATGAGTTTAAACTGCATGAGTTTAATGCAGTTTTGTCTCTTATTTCTGGCTGTGGACATAAAACAGGGACTCTGCATTTTCACCAAGAAAAAAAAAGAAAGAGGGCAGAGTAAGAGAAGGGCAGTACACATTATTGCTGATTGTGTGGGTCGCCACTAAAATGCATCCATTGCTTTATCTCCAAAAGTCAGCCCCTCTTTGTTGTGTGCTTTATGGATTAGCTGACAATTACACACTCCAGGGAACCTGCGTATTACTACTGGTGACTTTTAAAGTCACATTTAAGCTGTGCTTTTTGTCATCATTTTATTTGAGGGGGAAAAAAAAGGACATCGACATTAATTCATTCGGAAAGGTTTCTGCTGCATGACAGGACATTGGGTGGTTTTCACAGCATATATTGTTCGGCGCAGAATAAAACACAGCGACTGCTGGTTACACGTCAATACAAAGAAATAACAGTAATTACCATGCAATAAAGTGCAATGGTATACTAGCGAGAAATAATTCCCCTAATGTGTATTGTCATTGCGTAGGAAGAGTCTCTCCATTAATAGAGTTCAGATTTTTTTTTTTAAATCTATTCTGCTCACATAAAGTGGAGGTAATGTTTTGAAGACAACTCTCATGTTATTGAATGGGCATCTAGCTGGAAAACAGAAGACGTGGAGAGACCAGAGTACAGAGTGACTCCATTGGGAATCTTTTGCATCTTGCATTAGAGTACAGACATGCGTCACTTAATGACCTTCCACTTAGCTGGCGGACCGCATATATGATGGTGGTCAAAGCACAACAAAGAGGTCCTTAACGAGGTAGTCAGGACTCCCATAGCATGCAGCAGAGTGTCTGTTTCCACAACAAAGAGGATTGGAATCTCCTTTGATTTTTACAGGTCACAAATATTGATCCCTTCAACTCTGTGCTGCGCTAGTATAGCTTTGCTATCACACATTATAGTGATCTGTAGCCCAATCCTATTTCCTCTCCTCAGCACCGCAACTAGTGTCACACTACATGGATTGGGCCACAAATCACTATAATGTGTGTTATCCCATCCTATAGAGGCAGACATGCCCCCTTTCTCTCCTGTACCAGCTAAAAAGCTGGCACAGGTCCAGGGAGACACATGGGTGAGTGGGAGGCATACAAGGAGATAAGGGAAAATATTTTCCTTTACCCTTTCCTGAGCCTCCCAATCTGCCCCACCCCCAGTGCAGTGTACAGCTGCATCAACGGTGCAGGGAAAAGAACAGGATTGGACAGTTGGTCTACCAGTTCCCAGAATCCTTGGTCAAGGGGACTGTAGTGCACAATTAAGAATTTGCAACAAATCACGGGAAGATGTGAACTTGTTCCTCAGTGGTACCCCTGCTTTCATTGAAGTGTGGGGGACCTCTAGCAACTGCAGGGATCAACTGTGCTGAGCCGGCATATCTAATCCCTTAAGTGAGAGCTGTGTGGAGATATACTCTTAGATAGCACCTATATCCAGTCCTGGAACAAACGGAATATTGTGATTAGAACCAGGCATCCGGCAGTTGTTACAACCGTAATTTGATTTAAGTGTTAACTCAAATTATAAATATATATATAAATTTTGTGCGTGTGTGTGTGTGTGTGTGTGTGTGTGTGTGTGTGTACAGTGCTTTTTTGTAAAAAAAAGTGCAGGAACTCACAACTTGTTAATCTTTTATTTATTTATTTATTTAAAATAAAATATTTTATTTTTATATATAAATATATAATATATATAAATATATAAAATATATAAAATATTTTATTTATTTATTTATTTTTGGATTTATTTTATTTATGTATTCATTTCATTTCCCTCCCTTTAAATCCCCATTCCCCAACTACTTAAGGACAAGAAAATGAGGGGAGATCTTCAAGAGAGAAGAACAAAAAGAGACGGACCACCTTGGGAGCACACACCAAGGATTATATCAAGGCTTGTTGCATGTATTTGCAAATATGTAACAAGCAAAAAAATTAATTAAAACTTTTAAAACATTTAATAAATATTGGTTAAAACGATTGATGAAGGCAAAATATAAAAAATGATTGCATAGAATCACTCTACAGATTTGTTTGAACCCAAATCAAATAGCACACAGGGGAGAGGGGGCACAAAAGATGGGTTAATTAATTGATTAATAAACCCATTAATAATTAATAAAAATCCATTGGTTATGGATCAAAAATCATGTGGTCACCCACCCTCTATTGGCTCAAGACATTGAAACATGATTGGTGCAAAAAAAAAGAACATCCCCCTGCCCACTCTATCACCACATCCTGTGGCCAGGAGTTCCACAGGCACTCATTGTGAGTGGACGTCCCCTGGTTCTGGTGTTCTGTGAGGGGGAAAAGAGCATCCCCCTAGCCACTGTATTTATCACCATGTCCTGAGGCAAGGAGTTCCACAGACACTCAGTGTGAGTGGATGTCCCCTGGTTCTGGTGTTGTGCGAGAGGGAAAAGAGCATCCCCCTATTCACTGTATTTATCACCATGTCCTGAGGCAAGGAGTTCCACAGACACTCAGTGTTCTAGCCCCTAAAGTTCAGCCACTAAATTGAGCGCAACCGATTCAGAACAGTCCAAAAAAAGTTCTTCTACACACATGTATAGAATTTGCAGCCACAAGATATGGTGATGACCAATCCTAGGCATGTCTACTCAGAAGTCAGTCCCGTTAGAGTCAGTGGGGCTTACTCCCAGGAAAGTGTAGACAGAATTGGGCTGACGGTGGCTGGATGGGTGCGGGAAAGTTGGTTAGGGCCGGGCTTGCCAGGCCAGCATGTGCTGCAGAAACAGACTGGGATAAAGAAGACAAGCAGATCAGCCTGGATGCTGCAGAAGAAAAGTGCATGGAGGGGGAGAAGAATACTGGACAAATGCAGACCAAGAGCCCCAGCCTAGGCATGTCTACTCAGGAGCAAGTCCCACTATAGGCAGTGGGGCTTACTCCCAGGTAAATGTGGAGAGGAATCCAACCCCCCCCCAGCAACAAAGGAGCTCTCCGCCTCGTCACCCGCATCTTCCTCCTCCCTCGCACCTGCCTTGAATGGGGGGGAGATGGGCGGCGCTCAGCTCCCAGCTCAGAAGGTGATGCTGCCAGCTGGCCTCCTCCCTCTCCCAACTCACCCTGCCCGAGGGAGGCAGACTCCGGGCGGTGCCAGAGGACGAGCTTGCCCAGGGGAACCCTGCAGAGGGACCCGCGTGCACCCCGAGGTCAGCCAGCCAGCCAGGCGTGTGCTTTGTGTGTTTTGCAGGGCTGGGCGGCTATGTCGCCGGCTGGGGAGGAGAAGGTGGCAATCCCGGCTCCTCCCGCCTTTCTTCCTATCCCTGAGTGTTGGTCACCCCATTGGTGGCAGCTGGGAGGGGGGATGGGACTGAGAGTTGGTCCCGCTCGCACCTTCTGTTTTGCTGGGAACCTGCACGCCTCATCACCGTACAGAGGAGGGGGGGCTTCTCTGGATAAAAAAGGTGCCGAAACGCTGTTCCGGTGCGTTCTATTAGAAAAATAGCCGTGTGTGTGTGTGTGTGTGTATGTTTGTATGTATATATATATATGTATGTACACACACACACACATGTATTACTTGAATATAATTAAATGCTTACTGATTTTTCTTTCAAGGAAATGGATATTTGTTTGTTTGTTTTTTTAAAACCGAAGCTCTTCAATAAAACACATTGGTGAATGCTCTTTTATTTGCTTCCAACGGCATTATGTGGCCGAAGAAAGTTATCTAATTAATTCTGTGTTGCTTTTAGACTGCTTGGAATTATGTTAAAGGCATTAGACATCCCCTGACAAAGGAGCAGTGGCAAAAGACCAGAAAGATAGTCAAAATGTGAAACACAAAAGATGATCCAAAGTAGCTTTGAAATCTTCTTTTGGGGGTAGCTAGCTAGAAAATACTCATCATTGTGGAACAACAGCAATTAAGATTTCAGCTTCCATTTGCCAGGCAGACTTGCTGAAAGGAGGGATCACCAGCAGTTTCGCATATTTATGTATTGAAAACTGTTTTATTCCACACACGTACACAAATACAATCCCTAATGTGATGTTTTAAGACCCTCTGGAGACCTTAGAAGGCATTCTAAGTAGGCCTCCTCCTGGACATGGAGGCAGCAGGCATGGGCGACCTTCGGGGTCTGGCATACCTGGAAGACATCGGTGCCACCCTCCCATCCCCACAGCCATGCCTCCTGGGAGCACTTGAACCCACTAACCCCCTACCCCAGGTATGCCAGTGATAAAACCTGGTGTTGACCCTGATGTCTCTTCAGCTCCATATGAAGACATTTATTCGCCTAGGACTCTGCATGATCAGTTCTAACGTATTTTTACTGGCTATTTTATCCTTTTGCTGATAAGAACATAAGAATGTAAGAAGAGCCCCACTGGATCAGGCCAAAGGCCCATCTAGTCCAGTTTCCTGTATCCCACAGTGGCCCCCCAGATGACTTAGGGAGCACAGAGATCCCTGCATCTGTTGCCACTCCCTTGCACCTGGCATTTTGAGGTAGCCTATTTCTAAAACCAGGAGATTGTGCATGCTGGCTTTATGGTATTATAACTGTTTTTGCATATATTGTACAATAATTGTAATTATTGCATATATTGTGGTTGTAATTTTAAACTTGTTACTCTGGGAGGTTTTTCACCCAAAGAGGAAGATTAACATCTCAGAAATAAAAATTGTGGGCTTCTCTATGGCCCTTTTCTATCCCAGGTTTCCTTTCCCTCTGCAATTTCTACCCCCTGCCCTACTTATTTTCATTCCCCTGGACAATGTCCTCTTCCAAGTCTCTTTTCCTATCCTGCTCATCGCACTTCTTTTCTGCTTCACGTTACAGCAATCTAGCATCATCCATTTGAGCCCCAGAATTGCCCATCTGAAGATGTATCTCAGCACGAAATGGACAAATGTAGGAGACAGTGAAATTATTGCTCACTGTCACACGAAAGGATATTGAAATCATCATATTGATTTTGGAAGAGATGAACATTAACTGTATATACAGCCACCAAAGGAACGCAGTGGATGTAGAGTAGTGGTTAGCAGTGCACTAGATGTATGCTAGATGTAGCAGTCTCAAAACCTTTGATTCTCATGATTGCAGGTAATTGCTTTTCTCTTTAGGCAAAACTCTTTAGGCAAGAACCAGGGGACATCCACTAAAATTGAGTGTTGGGAGAGTTAGAATGGACAAAAGAAAATATTTCTTTACTCAGCATGTGGTCGGTCTGTGGAACTCCTTGCCACAGGATGTGGTGCTAGCGTCTAGCCTGGACGCCTTTAAAAGGGGATTGGACAAGTTTCTGGAGGAAAAATCCATTATGGGGTACAAGCCATGATGTGTGTGCGCAACCTCCTGATTTTAGAAATGGGTTATGTCAGAATGCCAGATGCAAGGGAGGGCACCAGGATGAGATACAGGAAGCTGGACTAGATGGGCCTATGGCCTGATCCAGTGGGGCTGTTCTTATGTTCTTATGTAACTCTCTTGGTTGCAAAGGAGACACATAAAATGGACCTCAAACCTTCTGAAAAGGTTATTGAAATTGCCTTTTGCCATTTGGTTAAGATGAAAAATCCTTTTCATTTTATTTACATTTCCAGGATTCTACAGACTTTGGATGTGAACTTGTGCCTCACAAAAAATGTTTCCATTTGGGCCCTGCAGCTGCTAAGTCTGGCTCTCCCTACTGGGCTCTTTTGCTTTCAGGTTTTGTAAAGAACACTGCTTAACTTTCAGCGTAAATCATGGTGCCTCACACCCCTCATGCAGGGGACCCACAAAATTAGGAAAGCAGCCCTAAAAGCTTCTCTTCTCCAAGGCATGCACCTGAAATTGGCAGAATTATACCTAGTCTGTGGCTAACCAAGCAACACATTATCAGTGCAACTACCTTTATTATACATCATCTTTAGAGTGCTGGGTGATTAGAACTGTACATCACCACAGTGACAGAGATTTAATTAAAGATGTGTCAAGTGGTTTGCTGTAATGGTAATTAAAGATCTGTCTGATGGATGTGCATAATTTGGCAGCCTTTGAATGAGGGCTCCAATACATAAGCGTGGTGGGTAATCGGGGCAGTATCTCGTGTCTGCTCTTCCTGGGAAAGAACTCCCAACCCACTGTGTTAAAAAATAGAACAGAAATATGAGCATCGACAGTCAGGTGTACCTGAATAATGGTGGCATGTGGATAATATATAATAATTCTCCTCTTAAGAGTTTTCTGGCTTCTGAATACAACGTGATATTTAGTTCTTCAGCTATCACAGAGGGAAAAACCTGTGCATGTTTATAGGAAGTGTATGCATGAGAGTCTATGGATTTTCAGTGGAGCCAGTAAATAATAAAATAATAATAATAATACAGGTATTTATATACCGCCTTTCTTGGTCTTTAATCAAGACTTTATTCAAGGCGGTTTACATAGGCAGGCTGATTAAATCCCCGTAGGGATTTTTATAATTGAAAGAAGGTTCTATCTTTCAAGAACCACAACAGTCCAGATGTTTCACTCTGATCTGGTTTCACATTCTGGCCTCCATCCTCCCACGCTCAGAGCAGTTGGAATAGCTCGGCTTCAGCTTGTCAGCTGCTTCAAGGTCGCACGGTGCCAGTGGCCTCGAACTGGCGACCTTGTGGATGCTATCTTCAGGCAAATGGAGGCTCTACCCTCTAGACCAGACCTCCTGCCCTACTACTGTAAAGACTAGAGTAGTTTTGATTCAAATACGTATTACATGACAGGATGATCATTAGACCTGTTTGCAGTACTTAACTTTGAGAAAAGAGATGCCATGACTCCAATTCCTTTGGAAACACCTTCTCTAACTTGGAAGCCTTCTTTGAGACTAACTTTGAGAAAAGAGATGCCATGACTCCAATTCCTTGGGAAACACCTTCTCTAACTTGGAAGCCTTCTTTGAGACTAACTTTGAGAAAAGAGATGCCATGACTCCAATTCCTTTGGAAACACCTTCTCTAACTTGGAAGCCTTCTTTGAGACTAACTTTGAGAAAAGAGATGCCATGACTCCAATTCCTTTGGAAACACCTTCTCTAACTTGGAAGCTTTCTTTGAGACTAACTTTGAGAAAAGAGATGCCATGACTCCAATTCCTTGGGAAACACCTTCTCTAACTTGGAACTGGTGTGTGCACTCTGGTGCACCAGTGGCATTAACCACTGGTGTGCGCACTCTGCATCTGCTCTGGGACCCTTTATGGGCAGCCCAATCCTACATAACTCCCTATGTGGCAATGGAGCTGTGATGGCAGGGTATACAACTGTATGGTTGGGCAGAGAGAAAGTCCTGGTGGAAAGAGCCGTTGCCAGTCAGCTTTGACAATACTGAGCTAGATGGATCAAATGGTCTGACTCATTGCGAGGCCGTTTCCTGTTTTCCTGCCCTTAAACAAACTTTTGCAAAAGGGTTGCTTACCACTTTCTGATGCATTTGAATTCCTTTATTTAGAATAATCAACTTGATGAACTGCTAAAGTTACTGATGCTAGGTTCTCTTTAATTTATTTTAAGAGATTTGTATTTTGCCTCTTTCCTAAAGGACTCATGGCTGTGAACAGCATAATGGCTTAATGCAAAAACCAAGACTGAAGCAGTAAGACATTAAAAGAAAACAAGCACCTTGAATTACACCTGGAAGCAGACTGGGAGTCAATGCAGCTGGAACAACAGGGCTATGACATGATCTCTGCTATTCTTGAGGCTGCATTTGCACCAGCTATGCAAACTCTTCTGACCTTATTTTTTTCAACTGTGGCATTTTGTGACCTGTGCCACCAGCAGTGTTGAAGGGCAGGTTACTGGGGGCTGATGTTCTCCAATGCCATGTTGCCAGAGAGCCAGATGATGACATCATTGGCTGGCACTATGAGCCACATGGAGGGCCCAGCAGATTGACAGCTGGTGCATGTGGCACTGATTGGCTAGGCTCATCTTCACAAGGGCAGTTGGGAGGGAGTCAGTGGCATCGCTAGGGGGGTACGGTGTTGCAGACTGCACCGGGTGACACGCACTGGGGGGCAACATGCTCAAATCGCGGTGGTGAAGAGTTACCCCATCATATTATATACTGCTGGATGCCGAATTTCAAGCGGAATGCAATGCAAAAACCCAGAGTGAAATATCTCCTTTCTATCAAAAGTTATGGCCAAAAAAGAACAAAAAATGCATGGATCTCTATGGAAAGTGAAAGTGAGCCGTATCGTGCATTTACTTGTGAGTAGGCGAACATGCCTTATTCCATTGGAAAGGGCAGGCTGAGAGGAATCCAATGACACCAGAATGGTCCTGATCCAATGAATGCAGCCCCCAAAAACACCTGAGAAGGAAGTCCCTCCCTCCAAGCAGATGAATGTATTGAGCCCTATGGAAAGCAAAACTAAGCCTCACGGTTGCGTTTACTTGCAAAGTAAGCAAACGTGCCTCGGCTAGTGTGGAAGATAAGGTGAAGGAAAGTGCAAGGCTACCAGAATGGTCCTGATCCTATGCACCTGCAGCTAAACAAGTGCTCCAGAAGGCAGTCCCCCCCAACTAAAAAGGATCAAAATGGAGGCTTCAGCTGATGAGGTGAACTTTTTGAGACTTGCAAAGCCAGGTGGATCCTGACAGTGATCTGGTTTAAACAGAAGTTCTTCAGTTGAACTGGGCACTGGGTGGGACTGAAAACCTTACTGATTTTGGAAAAGAGGGTGTTATTACAGGCAAGCTACAGAGGAAATTCACTTGGTGGTCCAGGGTTGGCTTCTGCTTATTTAATTATGTGTTTTACTTTAATTATTTATACTTATTTATTTCAATTTGCCTGATGATGTCACTTCTACCATGACATCACTTCTGGTGGGTCTTGGACAGATTGTCATTCTAAAAAGTGGGTCCCAATGCTAAAAGTTTGATAACTGCTGCCATAAGGTGATAGTAAGTTGACACCCTGGAGAGTGTGTGTGTGACACCACTAGTAACCAAAATCACTAAAATCACAGTTTGGAGGAATAATACCATCATGTTATATATCAATCAATGGGTAATTTCATGCAGATTGTGTTCTATCTTTGTTCTATCAAAAGGTACAGCCGAAAAACCAGTGGGGGTGGAGTGATGGTACATCACCACACCCACCACCTGGGGTGTTGCCCTGCCCACTGCATGGGGGGTGACGCGCTGGCATCCCGCACCGGGTGACGCGAACCCTAGTGATGCCACTGGAGGGAGTGGAGAGGAAAAGTGGAGGAAAAGAGAGAAGGAGAAAATAAGAAATAGGAGGAGGGACAAGAGGGAGAGAAGATAAAGGTGAGGCTGATGAAAGAGGGGAGGGTGGAAGAAGCAGAAAAGGGAGCAAGCAGGGATGGAAGGAGGCAAAGGGAGGTAAAGGCAAGAAAGGAGAAGGTGGAACAGCCCAGGCAGACTACAGGGAGGTTGATTTGGAAACCCTTTCCCACAGGAGAAGAGGGGCAGGAGCCGGAGTGTTCTGAGTAGACCAGGGGCTACAGGCAGAAGTGGGGAGTTCCATTCCTTCCTGGCATAGGAACTCTATGGGCAGGAGGGACCCCAAAGCTGAGGCCCTTGTCTCCATTTGGCTCAGGCATGTCTTTGTGTAGTCTTGGGTGGAATCTTGGGTTGGGTCCTGGTCCTTGGCTGAAGTACATGGAAGCCCCCATCAAGGAGAGCCCTCCTCCGTAGCTGGGAATGCCCCACAGGCCCTTCCCTGGTAGCCCAATCACTACTTCAGAATTCTTGGGCTTGATCTCCAGTGCTTCCAAAGGAGCCAGACCTGTTGAGCCTTGAATGTTGCCAGCTAACCCTGACAAATTATAGCAGCACTTCTCAGACTATAAGTCTGGGACCCACCAGTGAATTGTGACCCCATTTTTGGTGGTTTACAAAACTGACAGGGCAAATTAGACTATGTGCATCAAGGGTTAAACAAGCTGCTACTGCGGCCCAATCACCATGATAGCCACACCATTTGGAATTTATAAATCAGGCGGCAGCCTCGAGGTAGCAATTTTCAACCTTTTTCATCTCACGACACACTGAGAAGGCACTAAAACTGTCAAGGCACACCATCAGTCTTTTGACCATTGACAAGGCACATCATGCTGCTGGTGGGTGGTTCACATTCCTCAATGGTCCTATTAATAAATGATAGTTATTTAAGACATAAATGAATTCGATGAACCCCCATTGCACACCTGTGGACCACTCACAGCACACCAGTCTGCCATGGCACACTGGTTGAAAGTCATTGCTCTAGGGCCTCTAAAAGATCTGAGGGCCACTGAATTACAATAGTCAGGGTGGTGTAACTGCTGGAACCAGACTTCAGAACCTCCCGAAAGACAAAAGGGACAATCAGACTGGATGTTTTTGAGTGTGAGCAATTGTTACCCATATAGACTGGTGGGGTCAGGTCTCCTTTGTAGGCAAGAATGTCATATTCCAGCCCCACAGGCTGCAGGCTTTCCTGCTATGGGATGAGAGGAAAGCACATACTCTGCCACACATTTCTAGAATGCTTTCAAACCAAGTGTTCACACAGCAGTGTACATTCAACAAAACCATTTAAAACCAAGGATACCCATATAAGAACATAAAACAATACCTTAAAAAGTGTGAAAACAAATACTTTTCCTGCTTACGGTATTCCCCAATGCCTTGTAGAATAAAAGTGCTTTCGCACATCTCTGAAATGAGGCCAGGAAAGATTGTGAACCAGCCTCCTGAGGGAGTGCAGACCTAAGATCTAGAGGGGAAAGGCCTGGCTCCTCTCAGAGGCTAACCTCAATTCCAGAGTGGATGGCACCTAAAACAGGCTCTTGCTGAGAGATCTTGAACTCTTGAGGATTCATATGGAAAAAAGTTCTCGTTGAGATAGCTGGGGCTCTGGTCACATAGGGCTTTAGAGCTCAAAACCCATACTTTGAACTGGGTCCAGAAACAAACTGGTTAATGACAGAGGTGCTTCCCAATCTGGAAGACACCAGTAAGTACGTTTCTTTAGCAGTGGATGCAGCTGGTGAATCCTCTGAAGGTGATAAAAAGTACTCTCTGCCATAATAACCAACTGAGGGCCCTATCCGAACCAACTTGCCAGCACTGATGCAGCTGCAATGCAATGAATGTTACCTTGAGAAGGCCTCCATGACTTGCCCCCTCACCGCAGGATGTAGCACATGCCCCATTGGCATGGCGGCAGCAGTGCTGGAAAGTTGGACAGGTCTGGGCCCTGAGAATTCAACAGCAATACCTGGTCCAGGCAGACTCCCAAGCTAAATGTCTGTTAAGGGCAATGTGATCCCGTCTATAAAAGTGTTGGGTTTTTTTTTGTGTGCGTGTGGATTTCAGTGTTTCACAAAATTAGAAGAGCAAAAAGCGGTGTGTGTGTTTTTACTCCAAGGGTGAAATTTTATCAATTATTAATAGATTTAAATGTGTACGAGTAGGTGATATAGATGAAATAGTGTCAGCAGATCATTACACAGTCAATTAGGTGTTAGAAAATGGTTTTCTAATGGTTTGGGGTTTTTATTTTGTTTCTTGCAAAAAAGAGAAGTGCAGAAAGTGATGTGGTGTGTTCTTATTTTGTCATCACCAAAACAATCACACATCTACCTTTCTAGAACAGGTATGTCCCCAGTCAGGTAGTCCACCAAATCCTCCATCATTTGTTCATGTAAGATATTTATATCCTACCTTTCCAATCACAACAAGATATTCAGGGTGGTTAACAACTGTATCCTGTCTGAGCTGAGCTTAAGTAGAGTCATCTCATCCAACCTGGGACTGCTTTTAGACATCTTTAAAAATTGAATGCCCCACTTGAATCTGATGAAAACTAGAGACAAGATGAGCTCCATACATTTGAAAACCACTGGAAGAGTTTGTCATGTAGGTGTTTAGGAGCACAGGGAACAAACCTAACCTTGTGGAACCCTGTAGGCTTCAGTTTTTAATGTGCCTATTAAAGCATTTCAAGGGATCTTTGTGTATGTGTGTCAGCAGCAGTACCTTCTCAATATTAATTCAGAACAGTTTTCTGATGGCTCCTGCCCTTTGAATTTGAGACTGACAACAAAGAATACATTACAATTAGCACAGTTGGTTATAATGACTTGTTTTTATAAATAAAGGAAAAAAGATTAAATATAGGAGAAGGCTTCAGAAATACTCTTTGTGAAACTTCTTTCTTTAAGAAGTTTAGACTTCTTTTAAAAATACATTTACCCCAGTTCCAACCAGCACATGTTGCGCAGCCCTTTATAAAGGTTAAAATCCAGCTGATTAGCTGCTTGGTGGAGAAGTGGGGAGTGAAGGAGGGAATGCTGAATCTAGGCCTCCACTCCTCATCCTAAACAGGCATGTGACATAATTTAAGGACCCTTACTAATTAATGGGGGTGTAAGTATAAATAGCTACTATGAGGCATAATAGGAAGCCCCAAGCCCATAATTGGGAATCATCAGTGTAGATCAAGCTGCAGCAGGCCTCGGGGTCTGATGCCACCGTTGACTTCTGGTGCTTCTAACAGCAGAAGAGGGACACAAAGTTATTTGTGTGTCTGTGTAATGATTGCCTGGATGTTCGCTTAAGCAGTAAATCTGGTTTTGACCAGGAACCATCAAATTGTCCTTTACTGGGCTTGTAGAGTGTCAATGTGAGACAGTGTGGTGGGAAGTCCTCCCTCATTTTTCATGAGAGATTCATCTTTCATTAGAGATTCAGGAGCCCACAGCTGTGGAATTCTTGTGGTTCCATAGCAATCATGAGTTCTAAGTCTTCCAAGTACTGAGATTTTCATCATCTGATGAGATGCTTTCAGGCGTTTTTCAGGATATAAGAAGCACAGCTGGTTCTTAACATAATTTTTTTAGGGGTGGGCACACTTTTATGTACATGTGAAATGTATCATTATTTCCATTATAGCAGGAGACAACCTGTTCTCACTCCATCACCCCATTACAGCAGCAGTTATCCTGTGCTCGGGATGTAATAGCAGCAGCCTGCCCTTATGTATGTGTTTTCGATTTTAATTGAGAGTCTGTCTTCATCTAGACATCACCATCTATTAATATGTCTGTTGAAGTGTTCTTATTCATGACATAAATTTCATTTTTAAAAGTGGAAAGACATCATTTTAAGAACGCGATCCAGGCATAATGTTCACCTTGTACCATTTTTTAATTTAGTGCTTTCAGAACAGTGCATATCATACAGCAATCAGATGAAAAAGAAATTATCTATCTCTTAACAGCAGAAGAAGGTGGAGAGTAGTATCCTGTGGTACTATATCATTATAATGGATGATGGGATCACCACACTGTCTTATTAAAAAAACAGCATGCAGATGGTTCTTGGTTATTCTTAAACTACTCAATACCAATCCACATAGTGTCATCAATGAAGGGGTTGGACAAGATGATCCATGTTTTTCTCCCCACAGATATTATGTGACATGATTTCTTGACTGCTATGGTACAGTAGAAGGTAAGGAATCTGTATTAAATCTATGCTCTCCAAACAGGGCAGCATGACTTGGCATGCTGTCACTTCCTCTGTCATAACAGCCTGGAGAGAGAATGAAAAAAGCCCCTTCCTATGCTCTATTGGATGACTTTCTCAAATCCAAATCTGGCTCATCCCATTGAGTTCAATAGAGCTTACTCCCAGGTAAGCATGCATAGGAATGTAGCCTAGATTAGATGAGTGATGGAGGAAAAAGAAGAAAGGTGTGTGCTTTCTAGTAATGAATTTACTAGGGAATATATACACGCAAAATTGTGGACATACAGCAGTCATCTGAAAACAGAGATGCATTTTCATTTATTCATACTGAATCAGCTCAAGATGAACATATAATTCAATGTGTTAATTTGTGGGAGAGAAATACAGGGAGCCCCTGTATCCATGAATCAGGTATCTGAGGATTCGGTTATCCATGGATTGAGTCTGGCCTCCCCACATGCACAACCCCCCCGTGCATGCCCGCTCTGGAGGCAAGGTGAGCTCTGCTTAGACGGAGCTCTAGAGTTGAAAAAGTCACTTCTATGACATCACCAGAAGTGATGCTTTTGAGCTCTAGCATTCAGAAGACCCTCTGGAAGTGAGGGGTGGTCCCCTCGGCTCCGGAGGCTAGGAGAGAGGCAGTCGCCCATATCCGTGGTTTCAGATAACTACGGGGGTGTTCTGGAATGGAGCCCCCATGGATACAGGGGCATGCCTGTAGCACCCAAAGTGAACTGTTTATAGAATTTGCACATAACCCAATAAGGATCCTTACTAATATTTAACATGGTTAAGTTTATGGAGTCTCCTTCTGGCGAAAAAAGGAAAAGAAAAAACACAGTTTGGGATGATTTGAAACACAGAACAGGAATGTAACCAAAACATGAAGTGTGAAATAACTGGTTCTAAATACCTATGAGTGTAAATGGTAGGACCCAAAACAGTAGTAAAAAGAAAGGGAACAGAACCCTTAAGGTGCAAATGTTGGGTGCGATTGATACACATTTTCTGCTATGCTCAACACTTACCCCATACTTCATTTGCACCTTTTAGGAGTTTATCTCCTTTCTTTCATTTGCTTTTGCTGGGTCCCTCTGCAGTCTCAAAGATCAGCCAAGAACACCTCAAGTGATAAAATGAGGACACTTGACCCAATGAAAGAGACTGGGCTGTAGGTGGAATATGAATGATGAATAATGTGCTGGAGAAACTCTGTATAAATAACTCGGCTGCTCTGATCTTATTACACCGTTGCCCAGGTCAGTTCAATGTGGATTGCAGCAAGCCAGCTCTTTTTAAAGAAGCTGAAGCTTTCCGCTGTTCCTCCTTCTTGCGACTTATCTGTGGGTTGCCATGGTCTCTTTGGCGCTATTAGTCATTCAGTAGAATCCAACCTTTGCTTTTGGCAATACCGAAGGTGGCAAAATTAGGAAATGAATAAGTAAAGAGGATGAATAAAATTAATGATGATGCAGAAGGGGCAGAGAAAATGGAATTTCACTTCATAGCCCTCTGTCTTCATTATACCCATATGCTTTAAAAAAAAAAAGAAAAGAACTTAAGAAAAATATATAAAAAAGAGACATATCAAAACAGCAATGTTGGCACGTGACAATTCGCTCCTGGAGCACAGCCACAAAATGACACTCCCCTCCCTTTCTTTCCATTTCTCTCTTCTTTTGTAGTAAAGTTGCAGCCTCTGCTGTTTTTGTATTTCCAATCTGCCCCTTCTTCTTACTTTTCTATTAGGAAGGGAGAAGGAGCCAAAGGCAGGTGCCATTCCATCATCTTTCCTCTGCAAGCTTTCATGACAATGTGCTTGGAGGCTACTTTGCCGCCTATGACTACAGCCCATAATCTGCCATCTTCACCCTGTACAGCTAGACCTGCAAAATAGGTTTGTATAAAACATTATGTATTTAACTATATTTACTATATTAAATATTAAAATTATTTACTATATTAAATACCTGTATTTAATAGTGGAGCAGTTATTTTTTTAAAAATGCATAAACTATGGAGCCAGACCTAGATTTTGCAAGATGTTTGGGTTTGACGGAGCTGCTGTGATGTCACAGAATGTTCTCAGATATTAAGAGCTGAGGATAAATGAGTTAGCCATAAAAAAAAACAACAAACACAATGCAGCTTAACACAAGCAGTTTGATGGGAGAGAATAATTCCGCGAGGCCCAGAACTTGTGAGAACGTGGAACAGAGACTGGAGTGATGGATAGATATGGAGACTCAGTTTAGGGAAGATGGCCCAGAAAACAGGAACCTAAAGGGCCAAGGTACCTGAAGGAAGCAAAAGGAAGAGGATAAGGTATAGGCCATAGACAGAAAACCTGCTGGAAGTTTAAGTGGATGAGATAAAAGTATAAAAGAAAGAAGAGCAGGAAAGAACGGGATTTGAGAAAGGATGGGCCAGTAAAAGAGGGGATCTGGAAGAAAACAAATTTCACAAGCCACAACTCAAGCATGCCAAGAAGCCAGGGCACTTCATTGGCTGGTGTTTTTGTAACAAATGCTACTGCCACTGCAATTGGTTAGAGCGACCACAGCATCTCCTGGGCAGAAATTTTGTGTTGTGCCACCCACTTTACATCTCTGGCTTTATTTGACAGCTCCAATACAGCAGTTCTGGCAAAACCATGCTGATCCCAAGCATTTTTTCATGCACGTCCCATGCCAGGCCTCGAGAGTGCAGCTGGATGTTTCTGTCTGCTGGTTCAGATGGACAGCTGAGCAAACAGCGTGTCTCTCTAATCAACTACTAGTTATCTCAGAGCTATGGCTTGGATGGGACTAGCAAGCACAACACCAAACAGCTTTGGTTTGCTGGTGTGGCTGAGGGTGTCAGTGCAGAAGCTGGATGAATTGCACCCGTAGGAATTTTGAGAATGTCTTTTTCTTTATTCTTGCTTGTTATCAGCATAGTGAATCTACTGTAGTTCTGCACTATAGTACAGTACGTCGTGATTGCTCTCAGCAGAACTGCTATATTTTCATCTTTCCATCACAGTGGGTTTGAATTGGCTTCCCAATGCTTAGATCCCTGCTGATCCTTTCACTGCTTCCTTTACAGCTTTCAGCTTCTAGAAATCCCAGAGAACATCAAGCCCCTCTTTCTCATGTCTGTGTCCTCAGCTATTCCACTTCAGTATTTATGCTTAACAGTTGCTTGGCCTATTTGATTACACACTCTCTCTCTCTCTCTCTCTCTCTCTCTCTCTCTCTCTCTCTCCCCCCCCCCCATGTTCTGTGTTACTTTATTGCAGCAGTGACTATGCACATCCTGTTACTTCATGGACATGGACCTCCTTTCCATCTAGTGAGGAAGGTTCAAAGAGTTGTTTATTCAACAAGGGGCCCAATTCTATCCAACTTTCCAGGGCCAATGCAGCCACAGTGTAGCCCCAAAGGGAACAAATGCAAAATGCAGCAAGTGCCCCATTGGCCCAGCTGCACCAGCGCCGGAAAGTTGGATAGGATTGGGCGCTTGGGCACCTTACTTTTTCAGGCTTTGAACTCTGCATGCATTCACTATGGACAGAAAAGAGGGAGGCCACCTTGTCCCCCTACCTCCTGTCCCTCTGAGTCTAGAAAAAAGGCACCTGGGGGAGGATATGATTGAGACATACAAAATTATGTAGGGGATGGAAAAAGTGAATAGAGGATGGTTAGAATGTCCCAGAACCAGGGGACAACCACTAAGATTGAGTGTCAAGAGAGTTAGAACAGACAAAAGAAAATGTTTCTTTACCCAGTGTGTAATTAGTTTGTGGAACTCCTTGCCACAGGATGTTGCGATGACATCTGGTCTAGATGCCTTTTAAAGGTGATTGGATTGATTTCTAGAAGAAAGGTCCATCCCAGGTTACAAGCCATGGTATGAGCAACCTCCTGGTTTTAGAACTAGGCTACCTCAGAATGCCAGGTGCAAGGGGATGGCAACAGGATGGAGGTATCTTGTTGTCTTGTTTGCTCCCTGAAGCATCTGGTGGGCGACTGTGAGATACAGGAAGCTGGACTAGATGCAGTGATGGACCTGCCATTGAATGAAAGGGGCAAATGCCCCGGGCATGGAGCCTCGCATGCCCCTAGGACTGTGTGGGAGTGTCACTGAGGCTCTGACATGGACAGAAACTCTGCTTAAACTGTTTAAAGCACTGGAGAAGCTTCAGGAGACTTCCCCGATGCATCCTGGAGTCATGCGAGGCTCTGTGCGCACCAGGTAAGTGGAGGGGGGTGGATTTGTGCATGGGGCACGGCCGTATCCTGTGGGGGGCACGATCTTGGGCCTTTGCCCTGGGGTGCGTGGCTGGGGAGGTTCCCCACTGACTAGATGGGCCTTTGGCCTGATCCAGCCAGGCCCTTATGTTCTTATGACACTATCTGCCTAGCCTTACTGCCCTTCTTGTACAGGTGCAATAGTATTGCTACATACACTAACACATATTGGGGATGATTTTTTGCTCCTTCTGCAACAGGAACCTTTTCACTCAGTCTCAGGCTAACTTGCAGCCATCTTCTCTGAGTTTTTGATTATTAATTTACTCCAGCTTTCCAGAGTACTACCACACTCTCCCCTTTAAGAATTAACTGGCCTCCAAACAGCTGAGTACTAACCCATATGCCCAACCAACCCTAGGATTGAGTAATAAGAGTTTAGGTGTTCTTAAACTAGCTCTGGGCTGAGCCTACCTTCAGAGAAAATGAGAAACTCCCCCCAAATTAATAAGGTCCGGTGGTTTTGATGAAACCAAACAGTATTTGTTTTAAAACAAAATGTCCTGAGTAGGGCTTTCCAATTTTTTTCTTAAATGTTGCTGTAGGCCAAACTCAGTGGCAACTCTATAGAAGAGATCCTGGCTGTTTTTTTCCCTCCTACCAAGTGCATTGAATCAATAGTAATGGTAATTTTTTGACCCAAGTGAAAAGAAATCTGATTTTTCTGTCAGTAGCTCAGTGGATTTCTTGTGAATTGTTGTCAGCAAGAGTTTTGAGTACAGAGGCTATCTAAAAGATAGGGCAATAAAAGATATCACCTTAGCAGACATTCATAAATCTTCTGTGCATACTTCAAGTTAGATTTTTGGAATTAACTGATGCTGGCGTGAACTAAGGTTGTAGGGTTGACGTATCCACATGAATATTTTTGTGTGTGTGAAAGGGAAGGAGCTTTAAAATGTTAAAACATTTTTAACATTTTAAAATGTTTAAAAAAATGTCTGTACACTTACCTGCTTCCTTCCTAATCTGTTGTTTTACCATGAATTTGTCTCCCCATCCGTCAGGAATCATGTTATGAGCTTGATTTCACAACACCAACATGAGGTTTTTGCCCTGAAATGATTTTGTGGTGTTGTTTTATAGCCAAATCCAATTAGCTACAAAATATCAAACTGTCAATTCAGAGTGAGGGCAATGCCTTTTGTCTTCACTTTGCATTGATTTGGTAACAATGCCATATAACTAGAGGTGTTTGAAAATGGTGTTATTTATTTTACTCAGAAGTAGGCCCATTTTGGGGGGTGGGGCCAGAGGCAACTGAATGGCTGTGTTTTTCTGAGCTCTTGAAAGCTCTTGGGAAAGCATGCTATTTCCTCCCAAAAAACCATGGGTCTGAGGAGATCCGTGGATCTGTGATCAGGAGAGATTCGATCCTACAGATGGTGTACGGTTTTGGAGAAGAAGGGTCCAGCCAGGGGCTGTTTTTCTCCAAAGGAACCCAGCCATCAATGTTGGTGTTGGTGAGGATTCATCTTGAAACTAAGCTGAAGGCCCCAGGCAGGGAAAGATGTTGGAAGAACTAAGTGAGTGTTATTCTGCTGTGTGTGTCTGGCATTGATTGATTAATTGACTGCCTGATTAAGCTTTTGCCAGAGGGAAGAAGAAGGAGAGGCAGATTTTCCCCCTCTGGGAAGAGGAAAGAGGGGGAGGCTTTCTCTGTTCACTTGTTTGCATGTGTGAGAAGAAGCTTTGGAGGAGATTTGCTGAGCTTGTTAGGGAAATATGAGAGCATAACTCTAACTTTACAAATCTAAAACTCGTTGGATTACAAATTAATCGTTTTGGAATATAAACTCTGCTTTGGAATGCTCAGTTTAGTTTTCCTGTGGAGATCTTGGAGTGCTTGTGGAGAGGGCTGGAGATCTGCATTTCTTTGTTTTGCAAAAGTGGTTTATTGTTTTGAATTTCTCTCACTATCTCCTGGAATAGAATGTGGTTGATATAGCAACACAATGTAAGTAATAGAATCAAAACAACAGAATAAGAAGAATAGAACATCGGGGACATCTAGTGGATTTAAGAAGACATTGCAAGGACAAGAACAGGATTTGACAAGTGAAGTAAGGACAATACGCTGAGGACATCTAGTGGTGTTAAAACATATTGCAAGGCAAAGGTTTATTTGACTTAAAATTTCCTTGTGCTGGTTTTTATGGGTGAACAGTTGATTTCTTGATGATGTGATATATGGGTAACTGATAGTGATATTTGTGATAACAGATATTTGAATTTTATAGGAAAGAAGACATAAGAAGGAAGAAAAAGGATGACAGGAAAAGGAGCAAAAGTTAGGGGCTCTCCCGCCCTGGAGTCAAGCTTGGGAAAACTAACACAAGAGGAACCGAAAGGGAAAGATTGGAAGCAGACAATACAAGACAATATAGAAAAATTAGTGGCAATGGGACAGCAGCACACAAATCAATTTCTGCAGGTTCAAGCTAGTCTGGATATTTTAATTACACAACTAAATGATCTCAGCGTGCAACTGAAAGCTGTTAAAGGCCAAGCAAATGAGAATACACAAAAGATCAGAAAATTAGAAGAAAAGACAACAAAAGATCAATCTAGAATACTGGAGATAGAACAGAACCAATATGATGGAGAGGCAACTTTAATGGAAATTCCGATGGAGAGTGCAGCTCGAGTGGTGAGAATACAAAATGTACTGGAACAGAAAGGGGAAGATACATGACGTCGGATTGGTGATTTAATATCAGAGTGGATCGACATTGCAACAGAGGAGATACTCATGGATCTGGATTCAGTGAGAAGAGTGAGCACTTTTTATCTATGAAAACATGAACTACCAAGAGAAATCCATGTGAAATTCATCAGAACTTTTTACAGAGATAAAATATTGAAGATCTTACAGGAAAAGGAATGGATGGTGGAGGGTAGCAAAGTGAAAATTCTGAGACATGTCCCATGGAGACCGAGAAAGAAGAGAAAAGAATATGAAGAGCTAGCAAAATTGTTAAGAGGAAAGCAAATACCATATAGATGGCTTCTCCCAGAAGGTATGTTTTTTTCAGTTCCAGTCACAGAGATATAATATTATTTATTATTTATTTTTTATTATTATAATAAATATAAATTCAACAATGAAAGCAGAAAATTTTTTGAGTATAGTGATGAAAGATGAGATGAGAAATGAAGAAACTGAGGAAGAGGAACTGAGAAGAAAAGAACTAGAAAGTGTAGAAATGGAGCTGGAAGAAAAGAAATCAGATGATTCAGAGATAACTGAGGAATCGGAAAAGGAAGAAACTAGAGGGGCAAGGAGGTATTCACTGATAGCAACAAGAAGACAAAAAGAGAAGGTGAATAGTAAAAAGAAACATGATGGTCAAGGGAGGGTGGAGTATTTATCCTGTCAACATAAATGGCTTAAATTCGCCTCAAAAATGAAAGAAAGTTTTCCTTCAATTGTAAAAGTTTTTACAATCTCTGCGCATGAACTGGAGGTTGTCCATGACTTTGTGTACCTTGGCTCAACGATCTCCGACACTCTTTCTCTCGATACCGAGCTAAACAAGAGCATCGATAAAGCAGCTACCACGTTTTCTAGACTCACAAAGAGAGTCTGGTCCAACAAGAAGCTGACGGAACATACCAAGATCCAGGTCTACAGAGCTTGCGTCCTGAGTACACTTCTGTACTGCAGCGAGTCATGGACTCTTCACTCACAACAGGAGAGGAAACTGAATGCTTTCCACATGCGCTGCCTCCGATGCATCCTCGGCATCACCTGGCAGGACAAAGTTCCAAACAACACAGTCCTGGAACGAGCTGGAATCCCTAGCATGTATGCACTGCTGAAACAGAGACACCTGCGTTGGCTCAGTCATGTGAGAATGGATGATGGCCGGATCCCAAAGGATCTCCTCTATGGAGAACTCGTGCAAGGAAAGCACCCTACAGGTAGACCACAGCTGCAATACAAGGACATCTGCAAGAGGGATCTGAAAGCCTTAGGAGTGGACCTCAACAGGTGGGAAACCCTGGCCCCTGAGCGTCAAGCTTGGAGGCAGGCTGTGCAGCATGGCCTTTCCCAGTTTGAAGAGACACTTGGCCAACAGTCTGAGGCAAAGAGGCAAAGAAGGAAGGCCCATAGCCAGGGAGACAGACCAGGGACAGACTGCACTTGCTGCCGGTGTGGAAGGGATTGTCATTCCCGAATTGGCCTTTTCAGCCACACTAGACGCTGTTCCGGAACCACCATTCAGAGCGCGATACCATAGTCTTTCGAGACTGAATGTTGCCAACAATATGGATAGGTCATAATATTACATTAGAACAATGGGAATAGATTTGGAAATATAATATAAAATTTACTAGAGCAACAAATTTTAAAGAAAATGTATATAAAATGCTTTATAGATGGTACATGACACCAGTGAAACTGGTAAAAATGAATCAGAACATATCAAAAAATTGTTGGAAGCGTAAATGTGCAGAAGGGACGTTTTATCATATGTGGTGGACATGTAAAAAAATGCAAGTATATTGGAAAATGGTAGGGAATCCAATACAAGAGATCGTACGATATCGCTGAAACCAGAGTTATTTTTGCTTAATATTACCTTAGATATTATAGATAAAGAAAATGATGTCTATTTAATTATTATGATATTAACTGCTGCAAGGATTTTATATGTCAGATACTGGAAAGATATTAAAATTCCAATGAAAGATGAATTAATAGTGAAAATAATGAATGTGGCGGAAATGGATAGGCTTACAGAGGTTTTGCATCAATAGCGCAAACTGACACAGATGGAGCAATGGAGACCATTTTATGCTTGGTTGAAAATGAAGTTTTAGATGTATAAGATAGGGTATGTAGATGAATATATTGTATACATGATATATTATACAGGATATGATATGATAGATAAATGATATTAAGAGGCTAAACTAGAAGAGGAACAAGATTAGAAGATATGTATTGATTGGATATATTTATATATGATTGCTTGCACCCTCCAACGGTGTGTTTTTGTGTTGTTTTTTTATGTTGCGTATTGAGTTTGTGTTTGTTATGTGTTTGTTTATATTTGTTGTTTGTTTTAATTTTGGAAAATAATAAAAAATTTTAAAAAGAAAAAGAAAAGCCCATTTTGTTCTGTAAGACAAACAGCCACATCCTGTGCTGCCCAGTGCTGGTGCTCCAGCCCCACTGCTGGGCATCGTAAAAGTGCCATCAGGTACTGTGGTGGTGAGCCCGCTGCGCCATGGAGAAGCCAGCGCCAGTCAGCGCTGGGTCTCAGTGCTGGAAGGACATGGGCCAGGAGTGCTGGGCAAGTAACTTTCCCCACTGGGTGGCAGTGAGGCCTTTCGGGGTGTGGGGAGGATGGGGGAAGGCAGGCAGGGAGGTAAATTGGGCAGGTGGAGGGTGGGCCGGAGGGCGGGGCGGGCCTGGGAGGGAGGCGGGGATGGCAGTGGAATCTGCTGCCAGATCCTATGTCCCCTACTAAGCTGAGCCACCCGACTCAAGTCTCCTTGGTTCTGCTCCTATAGCTCCTCCATGAATCGGTTTTATGACCGGGCTGTGGTTTCTCTGCATGTTCTGCACTGTTGTGTCTCTTGGCTGAGTGGGGGAGAAATTCACCCATCACCACTGTCCAGTAACTGCAGATATTTACCTGGGTAGGACCTTTGAATCAGCAGTTAGAGAAAATGAGAGAAAAGAAACCTGCACTGAATTCACAGAGCACCACTAATTATTATTTATTTATTATAAACTCTGAGTTGCTCTGCAACCCAGCCCAGCCCTGCTCTGATGCAACGCAGGCCAGCCGGCCGGCCTGCTACAGGGCAAGTTAGGATTGGGCTGTTAATTATCCTGATGAGCAATTTGTTGATATAGATATCCAAAATAGGCTGAACATTGTTTTGCTCATCTATCCTTGCAAGTCTCATGATGTAGATTGCCATTATTCCTTTTGTATACAGTAAAATGTGTAATTGAGGCTAAGAGATTGTGCATCGCCAATGGTCATATATTAAGTCCTCAGCGAATAGCCCAGTCCTATCCAACTTTCCAGCACTGGTGCAGCCACAATGTAGTCCCAAAGTAAAGGAACAAATGTCCCCTTATCTTGAGGAGGCCTCTGTGACTGCCTCTTCACCACAGAATGCAGTGTACGCCCTATTGGCATGGCTGCACCGGCACTAGAAAATTGGACAGGATTGGGACCTGAGTTGGGTTTTCAGCCTACATCATATAAAAATGATCAAGAGCTAATGGCCAACCTGCTGGGAATATGGTGGAAGACAGACTATGTAGCCCAAGGCATACATTATGAATCTCCTAAGCATCCTCAGAGTTCTCTAAAATGTTACCGGCAGAAAGCACTCATCTGTTCCCGTTTGTTCAAACTCATTATTGATTTTCAAAATTGAACATTTTGTTCATGTCGACTGCACGAAGTAGGTAGAACACCAGTGCTTTGTAACTGTTCTAGCTGTTCAGCGAGGAAGGTTCAAAGAGTTGTTTATTAAACTAGGGCTCCTTGTTTTTTCAGGCTTTGAACTCTGCTTTTCTGAAACTAACTAGATCCTTTTCGAGAGGAAAGAGAAAGTGAGCACAAGAAAAATGAAGACATGTGATGTGCCATCTCATGAGACATGGTGACATTTTAGAAAAACAACAACCAAAAAAACCCCCCCAAAAACTTTGCTTGGATGGCTCATTAATATTGCATTTATACGCTGTTATCATTTCAGAAATTTCATTGAGGGGGATAGAGTATTAGGAATAGAATGCCTTTAAAAATTAGATTCAAAATACTGAGAAATGGGACAGTAATGTTATTTGAAGCAGCTGGTAGATGTGGCATCAATTGTCCAGGTAAGAATCTCATTATTAAGGCCCAGTCATCGGTTCAGCTGAAATTATACTCCATACAATTGAGGGGTGCAAACCTTGCTTATCTATGATCGTATCTATGTTGCTTATCTATGATCGCTTTTTGCAATGGAATCACCTCCCACTTAGTGATTTAATTATTAGGATCAAAGGGATTTAGTAGGTTTCGAAATGCATATTCATGTACATTTGTAGTGTGGAGAAGCAGTTTGAATGAAGAGGGCCCCGTGCAGTTAGGGAAACTAACAGCCCAATCCTAACCAAATCCCTGTGTAGCAATGCAGTGGTTCCAGTTACACCCATGGTTACCCCCATGGCATCCCATGGGGGATTTTCAGTTGCTGGAGGTCTCCTCGGAGTAAGAGGACCCTTGTCCCCTTGCTCCTGGGTAAGTCCTAGAAGCTGCAATGGGTCAGCATAGACCTGTACCAGTGATATCACTAGTGCAAGTCCATGTTGATCCATGCAGGTGGATCAGGCCGGGGAAGGGAGTTAAGATTAGGTGGAAGCCGGCACTGCCGATCCCAACTACTCCTTAGCCAGATCTGCCCACCCTGTCCTTGTCACTGCCCCATTCTTCCCTCCCCCCACCCTGTTCAACCACCTCTCCACCCTCCCTCTAACCCTCTGCCGCATTACCTGTGGTAAAGGGAATCAATTTCCCTTGCCCTGTGCTAAGCTGTGGCCAGCCCCAATCTTACACTGGATAGGGGCCAGGCCAGCTTAGCTTGGCTTAGGAATAGGCTGTCCAGTCATTGATCAGTGTTACACTTAAGCCAGTGCAGTAATCAAATACTACTTGGGCCAGTGATTTTCAACCTTTTTCATTTCACAGCACACTAACTAAACACGAAAATTGCCAAGGCACACCAACACGTTTTTGACAATTGACAAGGCACACCATACTACCAGTGGGGAGCTCATACCCCCCATTGGCCTACTAATAAATGATCTGCCCCCAAATTCCTGTGGCACACCTGTGGACCACTCATGGCACACCAATGTGCCACGGTACAGTGGTTGAAAATGGTTGACTTAGAGCCCAATCCTAAGGGGCACCATGAGGGCTGCCACCGAATCCAGTACCTCCCGCGCTACTGTGGGAGGCACCTCAGGAGTAGGGGACGTTCGTCCCCTTCCCCCAGGTAAGGGAGGCAGCCCCGCAACAGGGCTACTCTGTTTAGCGGCACCCAAAGGGCGCCGCTAAAGTAAAGGCATTCGTGTAAGGCATGCAGCATCCACGAGCGCCTAGGAACCTGCGGAGCGGAGCTCCATGGATCCTCCTCCTGCCTGCCCCCAGGTATGCCTCTGGCACGCCCCATGTCACGCCGGCCTCCCCACCCCCCAGAATGCCTCCGTCTCCGCCCCATTCCCCATTCCGCAGGCTGGCAGTCGCAGGCACTGCCGAGCTGTGGAACGCAGGTGCCCACTGGGTGGTGGCTCAGCGCCGGCCAGAGCTGAGCCACCTCTGGTGGGAGCCCAGCGGTGAGCCCTGCAAATGTGCCTTAAGGCACGTTTGCGACTGTGGTGCGCGCCGCGGCAGTGCAGTGCAGGCCACAGGATTGGGCTCTCAGGCAGTAATTTCTCTAGCTGAACTTGGCCCAATCATTGCTTCGCAGCCTAACCTGTCTCACAAGGGTGTTTTTTTTAAATAGGGCTCAAACTGAGAGGTGGGGAAGAGAGAGTACCATTTATGCCACCGTGAGGGCCTCGGAGGAAATGTGAGATATAAACAAGCGTAACAACAAGTGTAACAACATTTGACTACACGAAAATTCAGACCTGTTTTAGGAGGTGTTAAAGTGTTAAAAGCATCTCACAGTTCTTGGAAAAGATCTCCAAAATGCATCACATTACATGCAGAATGGATGTTGCCGTTCCTTTGTGTTGTCATGGCAACTTGTACACTGTATAATTTTCACTCTGCCTTACCGGGATGGAAGTAAAGGAATAAGTTGTCGTTCTAAATGACCCGAGTTCATAACCCGACTACAGATTTGTTGTTCCCAGAGAAACAATAATAAAAAGATACCTGACTTTTGCTGGGGGCTCTTCTTCGTATTGCATTTTGCAAACAGTGGGTAACTTTTTTGAATCACTTGAAATACAGGCAGACTGGGAACAGGCCATTCCAGGATCATGAATCTTTGGGGAAAGCCCACTGTGTATGTGGGCTTTCATACACTGTGTGTATGAAAGCTGAGTATGGTTTTCATAGTCACTTATGAAGACATTGCCTTGTGTATGAGCATACAGGGGTGGTCTGAATAGGAGGCATGAGATGTTTGCCAGAGATCATGATCCCCAGCATTGTTACCAAAAAGGCTGTTTTGTTTAGGGGAATTAGTATATTAGCCTTTTGGAAACTCTTAGGATCGCAGGCTGGATAACAAGACAGCGTAAAGCAAAGAGATCCCTTGTCTAGCTTAAAGAGGAGACTGGGAGAAAGGTAACTTTCAATCAAAGGATTATATTTTTATTGCAAAAACACACAAAGGTAAACATAATACACATGGAGAATTGATAAGTATAGATTTCTAGTACTTGTATCTAGTGTACCTAGCTTATGGTGGCTGCATGTGCTATGTATTTGGGTGCATCCGAAAAGGAATCAGGTTGTAGGGAAGTATTTTAGGGGTTCCTTAATCTGCTAAACCCAGTTTGCTAACTAAAGATGGGGAAGAAGGGAGGAATAGATAGGGAAGAAGGGAGAGAGTTTAGTCGCAAAATATATTTACCTGTCCGGGGAGCAGTTGGATGGGAAAGAGTCCTAGGAAGGACCACTCCTGTGGGAGGGAAGCCAGAGAGAGAGAGAGAGCATGTGCTCGGAGTCTTCTCTTAAGGGGTTGTGTCTGACCTAGAATGACCCGGATGTGACGTAGTGCTGGTCTAGATGTGCATGCTCAGTACACAGGATGGTACACGTGGAGTATGTAAAGAAAAGGTGGAAGGGTCCAGAAATCAGCTATCAGCAAAGCCTGACTCTGGGGGAGGGGGGCGTAGCTTGCTTCCTGTTACTACTGGATTTTGGAGTCTGGAGGTAGCTTAATGGCTGTGATTTAGTTAACAATAGGTGATAGACTGTGCTACCAAAGTCCTCCTCCTTTAAGGTGTTTGCATATTCAGTGATTGACTTAAACAAAACAAAACAAAAAAAAAAACATTTCCAGTGTCTCTAGAGAAACAACATGAGAAATGAGTGAGCTTATGATTTGACTCCTTTTGTAGCCTGTAAGAGAAGTTTTAGGCCTGCATTTTAGTCCAAAATACATAACCAGATATAAAAAACAAAACTTGGAAGGGAAAAGGGGATTTTCACGTAACTGCATGCTACTTCATTCATGAATCATACTCCTAAAAAAGGGGAAAAAATGACAGCATATGATCAAAACACAGTATTTTTTTCCTTTTTAATGAAGACTGTCAGAGAGAAAGGCTATCATTGTGTGTGCGTGTGTGTGAGAGAGAGAGCGATTTTTTTTTTAAGGTATGCCCCAACCAAAGTTAAACATAGTGAGGTCATGTCAATTTCATCAAGCATATGCTTGATGCTTTCATTGACATGGCCCCCAACAACCCTCACTAGTTTGCTGCTAATGATAAAATGGGGCAGAGGCAGTGCAAAGATTTCAAGGGAAAACGCCCCATTTACAAGCATTGCCGACTTTTGTATACACAGTTTGTGAATAGCTGTAGGTATTCAATAGCTCTAGGTATTCAATAGGTATACAATAGCTCAATGTATACTTTTAGCTACATTGTATAGCTAGAGCTAAACTTTTGCATGTGTATGTGAGAGCTCATGGCATGGTGGACTCCTTGCAGCTGGCAAAGCTCATGGAGGTAGCACCTGCTCCTTGGAGGGCCTGGAGAGAAAGAGGGAGAGGGAGGGAGGGAGGGAGACACTTCCACAGGTCACTGAGAACAACAGTTAAGGGTGTGTGACAGGTAACCTCTGAGTGCTCTGCTTCCTGGACAATAAACTGCTCTCTTGTATCTTGCAGATGGATCTTTCCAATAGCTCATACATTGAGCCCTTCTTATCTGCATGTTTGGCACTTGCAGATTTGACTGCCCCATTGGAGGGCCTCACTTGACCTCCTGGGTGTATCAGAAAGGCACTTTAGGGTATGCTGCATGTGGTCTTCCTGTGGATTAGAACGTCTCCTGAACACAACAGGAAAGTGCTTCTGTCCATTCCAGGATGTCCTTTAAGGACAGAGCCCAGTATCCATGGAAATTGGTATCCACAGGGGTCCTAGAACAGATGGACACCAAGGGCCCACTGTAGTTTGAAAAAGGAAGAAGATTTCATAGCTTTTCATCATTAAGGGAGTAGTTTTACAAAATGTCTCAAATCATGAAATAAAGCTACAAAGAACAGCAATTCATCAGACAAAATATGAATTGGATCACAACCTGATACTGTGAAATGATACGCATTGTCTTATACTGCTAATCCTAGAACTGAGAGTTTGTCTATCAGAATGAACAATAGAGTATCTTTTCCCCCCATCACCTGCTCTGCCACAGCCTGGGCTTCCGTAATATTACTCCGTAATATTATTCCGTAATATTACGGATATTACGGAATATTACACGGAATTATATTCCGTGAGAGATATACACCTGGATTCTTCTCAACTATAAAGTATTACACCATTTGTTTTAAGATGTTTGGCCTGTTCTTTGCACTGTCTAAAATAAGGCACATCCATTATGTCGTACAGAAGTGAGAGATGCCGAATTAATGGCCATCCATTATGTTCTAAATGGCTGTAGTATTGGAGCAGATGGCCAATCTTAAATGTCTCCCACTGAAATCAATGAGGCCGAAGTGCTGAACTTTGGCTGGATCATGCCCACGTTTGATGAATGGATTCACAGAAGGCTTGCAAAGAAGCTGGAGGTTTGCACTCAATTCTGGACTGAAAACAAGATTCCTTCATTTGTGTTACCACAGTGCATCCCTACATAAGACAAGGGTCTTTGGTGCCCATGATTTGCAATGGGACTCCTCAGACTTGTGTCAGCTCTTTAGCTGGCACAATACTGAGGAGAAAAGGGAGGAAGGAAGGCTGCTGAAGAATAGGGTCTATTGTGTGCCATCCACCCCTTTCTGCAGCCTTCTTGCCCCCATTCCTCCCCCACCCTGCCCCAACCTTTCCTGCTCCGGCAGCTGCTTCTGGGTCCAGCGACAGATGGAGAGCGCTGCTGCCTTTTTGGGCAGTGCTCCCAAAATGGCTGCTGATGGAGTGCTCCACACACTGTTAGTAGCCATTTTGTGACAGCACTAAGGCTTTCAGCCCAATCCTGCAAAGGATTCCTTCTGTTCCTGCAAAGGATTGGGCTATCACCCATTTAACTCACCAGGTTCTGCCTTGCCAATTTCTACTTGCCCACAGCAACCCTTGATAGAGGCAAGAGAGACAGTACTTGACAACCTTATCTAAGATACCTTGCTTGCCGCATGTAGGATATCAATGACGCTATGGTCATAGATAAAGCCATCATTAACTTCCCCATAAGCCCTGAGAATTGTTCATACCAAATCCTACAAGTTCAATTAGGCTGAGGGCAGAATCCTAACCCCTGATGACAATGCTTTCCAGCACTGACATAAGGGTAATGCAGCTCTGAGGTAAGGAAACAAACATTCCCTTACTTTGAGGAGGCCTCCGTGAGTGACACACAACTGCAGGATGCAGCACATCTCCCATTGGTATCACTATGCCAGTGCTGGAAAGTACTGACATAAGGGGTTAGGATTGTGCCCTAAGTGGTGTAAAATAGGCTGCCCTACATATAGCTCCTCCATGAATCGGTTTTATGACCAGGCTGTGGTTTCTCTGCATGTTCTGCACTGTTGTGTCTCTTGGCTGGGTGGGGGAGAAATCCACCCACCACCACTGTCCAGTAACTGCAGATATTTACCTGGGTAGGACCTTTGACTCAGCAGTTAGAGAAAATGAGAGAAAAGAAGCCTGCATTGAATTCACAGCACCCCACTAATTATTATTATTATTATTTTCAAAAGAGAGGATCTGCAAAAAAAAGCCTTGTTGTTAACGGGGACAAAATAAATGAAGCCCAAATCATCTGAGCTGTGAACAGATATAGAAGAAAGGGAAAGAGGGACCTCTAGCCACATGAGAACTTAAAGCAGGAGAGCTTTAAAATGCAGGGAGGGGAAGAAAAGACACAGATTCCTTTTGAAAATTAAAAGGCACAGGCAGAAAGGGGAAAAAAAACATATTTCTCTCTTCCGTCTTTGAAACATAAAAGCAAGGATACAGTGGAGGGATAATGTGAAAAGAGCTTGCTTGCTTTTGGTTTATAAAGGGAATCAGTGGGTCTATTTTTCTCATATCTTCTTCTTGTTGAAAAGATTAGTATTCCAATGTGCGTTTTGGTTCTGAGAGGGCCTGTTTTTCTGCAATTAGCTGGAAGCAGAATTTTTTAAAAATAGTAGTACCACACAGCACTTAATCTAGCACTGTTCCCCTGGATTTTGTACCATCAGTTTAGTTTTCCTGATCTGACCCTTGGAGGCTTCAAAGAGATACGGGTTCAGCAAAGGAGGCTGCTGGCCACCACCTTACTGGCCCCATTACCCTTGAAAAGCCTGCAAAGGTCAAATCAGGGAGAGGAGGTCTGGTCTAGAAGGTAGAGCCTCCGTCTGCCTGAAGATAACATCCACAAGGTCGCCAGTTCGAGGCCACCGGTACCGTGCGACCTTGAAGCAGCTGACAAGCTGAAGTCGAGCTATTCCATCTGCTCTGAGTGTGGGAGGATGGAGGCCAGAATGTGAAGCCAGATCAGAATGAAACACCTTGAATGTAGTGGTTCTCGAAAGAAAGAACCTTCTTTCAATTGTAAAAATCCCTATTTAATAAGGGATTTAAATAAAAGCCTGCCTATGTAAACCGCCTTGAATAGAGTCTTGAATAAAGACCAAGAAAGGCGGTATATAAATACCTGTTGTTATTATTATTATTATGTCTTACCTCTGGCACAGCGGTGAGGTCGGTTCAGGCTTGCTGACTGCTCATTCCCCAAATGAGGCAAAACCCAGCTAACAGTGGCATAGCTAGAAGGGGGAAACAGTAAGTACTGCAGGCATCGCGGCATGCCATGTGAAGCGGCCCCTCCCACTAGCCGTTGGAGCCCTTCGGAGCCCCAATGGCAACAGATTTTGTTTGGTTTGGCAAGTGCCTGCACATTGCTGTCACTGCCCAGAATAGCTCAGAAGATGAGTGGGAGAGATCACTTAAACAACATGTTGCGGCAGCTGCAGTACTTAACATTTTGCTCCCCTCAGGTTATGGTACGGTGCATTGCTGCTGTATTAGCTTGTAGCTCCCATTTGTTCCCTTTCCCTGTTCTTTGCCTCTGCCTTGCCAAATCTTACTATGTTTTCTTCTGCATGGTTGAAATTTAGACTACAAACTCTTTTGGGCATCTGGGATTTTGCTTTATGGCCTAGGTTCAGCCCACTAGGGAATGCTGCTTCCAGCAGTCACTGAAGGGCCTTTATCTCATACCCCTACTTGACATCTGTTTTCCCCAAATATTAGTTCATCTTTGTGCAAGGCATAGAAGGGGTTGAAGTGAGAGGTCTACACTCCTTTAAGTACAAGGTCCTCCCTAGTTTCATCCACCCTGTGCCACCCAAGGTTGCCATGTTCCACTTGCTGTACCCGCTAGACCTCAGAGTTAGCTGCAGGGGGAGAGTTGGCCATCATCCTCTGCCACACTGGGGTAGTCTTGCCTCCTCGGAAGCAGATGAGCCTCCTTTCTAGGTCTTCCCCAGCCAGTTGCTCCCTTGGTCTTGACCCATCCGACACCTTTCCTGGCTTTCAGAAGTCTTGGAGTCCCTGCCATTTCTGCTCCACGCCCTTCCAGCACCTTCTCTGCACTGCAACTGAGAGCTTTTCTCTTCAGAGGGCAGGGCACACCCTCATTTCTGTGACACAGGGGCTCCTTCCCTCTCCTGAGGTTTCAATTACATGCTTCTCATCTTGCTTCCTTCCAGCCCTGTGGGCTCCTGAGGCCTACACAATAACTGTGGTGCAGCAGTCACCCCAGCTAACCATGCAGACTCACTGGCCAGCAAGGCCTCAGTTGAGGCAGGGGGGGGGGGGTTGACCATACTGACAGCTTGCCAGGTCACAATTCTGGCCAGCCTACATAGACCTGTGTCAGGTCTCATCCCCCACCCATGTTCTCCTTTGGGTCCACAAAGGGTGAGTCTAGATCAAGATAATTTGTGATTTTGTGTTTGGATGTGGATGCCCCTGGCACCATGGAGAGAGAAGGCACCAGCAGGTGCCTTGACAGCAAGCCCTACTACAGGTTGTCTTCTTAGTCTCACAAGACCTCTGTTGAGGCCAGGTGTGATCACGGTAGCAGAGGAGCAACAGGACTACATAAAATGACCCTCAACCAGCAGAGGGTTTTGGGGAGCAGCCTGGGGTAGTGGCTGCCTCCAGCCTGACCCCTCACCCAGGGAAGGAAGGGACATCCCCAAGCCAGTCGGTTATGGGGAAAGCCTTTGGGGCAGGGGCTTGGGGAGAGAAAGAGAAGGAAGAGGGTGACGGGAAGAGAGAGACAGGGTAGGAAGGATTGCCGAAGCTGACAATTGCCCAGGGTTTAAAACTCACATCCAGACTTATGATGAAGTGGACTACTGCAGGGCTGAGAGAACATTTGACCCTGGTGGCAGCAAAAACCCAGGATGACCCTCCTTTCCCACAAAAACCCAGGAAACCCTTCTTTCCCACAAATGAAGAGATGTCCAAGGAGATAGAGGAGGAGACACTCGCTGCCCACCCTGAACTCTAAGGTCTCACTGGGGCCTGTCCTTGTAGGAACCCAGCAGAGGCAGGGAGCAGGTTGCAAGAAGAGCTAGCCTGGGCGACAGGGCTCTCCTCATGAGGTTCTGGGTCACCATGGGGAGGAGCTTACATCTTTGACTTTTAACTGTTGTCGTTCTGCCTCCTCTTCAGCACCCTGCATTGTGCCCTACTTCTCCAAACAGATTCCAAAGGATAGTTGGGAAAACTAAAATTTTTTATGGCTACTCATAATCAAGTGACACATGAGAAAAGAGGCCAACTATTGCAAGATGGCAAATAAAATGACTTAGCCAAAGCAGTAGATCCTACATAATCCAAACCTACTTGTGCCATCAACACCCTGTATAACTGTGCAATGTTACTGGTATACAGTCAACTCACTTGTGTCTGAATTCTGCCCATTCTCAGTGTATTTTATTACTTCTACTCCAACATTCCCTTCTAGTATCACTGCAATGAATTTTCGGCTGCTACATAATTTTGGTGCCTTGCAGCAAAACACCTTAGCTGCAAATCTTCCCACAGCTTTCTTGAATCTCCAGTCACATGACCACTTTCCTTTTTTTGAGAAACATTTTGTATTCAAGCCCCCTACACACACAAAATCTGCTTATCACTCTTCCAAGAAAACATATTCAGGATATCCTGATTTTTTTTTTTTTTAGTTAGGTTGCTGAGAAATGTCAGCAGAATATCAGTTCTGCTAAATGGTATAACAAGGCTCAGGTAATTCACATAAACTGAATTATACATAAGTCCATTACTGCTGATTGATCCAAATCTCATTACATCTCTCCATTGGCTTTAATGTGTTTTTGGAAGAGGACCACGAACTATGCATTGAAAGTTGCCGGTGCTTAAAAGAAAGTGGTTTTTGGACTCAACTTCCCAGCAACATTGATACCAAATGAAAAACATATTTACCATTTTATACATTATCAAGGATAAAGCACCCAAAGTATATATGGTTGTAATGGCTAAAGATCTGTATGGCTCAGACCAATATGGAAGTTCTCTTGCCTTGCCATTAGTCACATCGTTAGTATAAGCACAATTAAATAGCAATAGTTTGGTTCTTCTGTGGAATCATTCTGGAGGATCATGTTCTATTAAGGCCTAAATCCTAACCAACTTTCCAGCACTGACATAGCAGTGCCAAAGGGGCATGTGCTGCAGGAGGGACACATCATCTCTCTGACACTGTGTCGGGGGCCGGGGAAAAAAAGAATTAATTTACCATTTAAAATGTGAATAAATTTACATAAATGAATATATTAGAGATGGAACTTATATGAATGAATGAAGGTTTTGCAGTAGCTCAAGGCCTATAAAAAGCCTTTCACAAAGCAAAGCCAGCCTTTCCTTCGCTGCCACTGCTGCATCACAGATGTGAAACAGCAAGTAGTGGAGGGAGCCCTCATCCCACAGCTCAGGTGAGAGGTCAAACAGTCATCCTCTTACTGAGAGCAGTTGCGTCGGGCTAGCACAGGCTCCCGCAAGTCTCTGGAGGGCCAGAGGCTCATTGGAAACTCGGAGCTCCCCGAGGGCCTGATTGGGAGCCTCCGAGGGCTGTAAGTGGCCCCCGGGCCAGGATTTGGGCACCCCTGCTCTATAGTACTCTACAATACAATTCAATGCATGATGAGTGCTTTGATCTGAACATATTTCTGGACTAGGGTGAGGACAAGTTCTGAACTACATCTTCATCAATTGATAAGGATATGGATTTGTACACCCAAATTGAGAATCACAGATGCAACATAACAGGTTGTTTGCATTGCTGTCGATGCCCTGAATGGCTCCGACAGCAAGTGGGAGGGGCAGCTTACATTGTGGTGCCTGCAAGTAAACTAGATTGTAATTTTCTAGGATGGAAGAGAATAAATGCAAAAAAAAGGAAGAGGTATGAGTGAGGAAAAAAAAAAAACACATTGTACTGCCTGCAGTGACTATCACTTTGCCCCCCCCTTCTGGCTACTCTACTGCCTGGAGGGGCACATGGGATTTGGAATTGTTCTGTGATGCTAAAGAACTATTAATATGCCTACACTTTAACCCACACTTCTTTTTCAATCCACAAAAGCTCGGTTTTTCGCCTAAAAAGGCATGTAACAAAAATACTATTATAAAAACTGCGGTCATAGTACATTCCCGGGGCATGCACAAGGGGCAGGCAACCAGTGCCTGGACCTGGATTCCATTGAGAAAAACACACGTACACCCACTCACCCCAAATCAATCAGGCCAGTGTGAGTCTCCTCTAATTTGTAACTCCCAGTCTTGTGATTCTATAATTGATCGTACGGAGCCCTGATGTGGTCTCCAAAGTCTGACCGTGTGACTTTTACAATAATAATTTGTTTGTGTTTCAGTGGCCTTATTAATAACCTGAGAACATTAGAAGTAATATGGATACTTGTTTACCTGCTTGGCACACAAAGGGATTGTGGGCATTGATCAAGCTATGCACAATGTGACAAATGCATACAATGCTCGCTCGTGCTACAGCAATACAACTTCTACTCAATAGTTCAGCACTGACTTTCCTGCTTCTCTTCATTATTACATTTTATGATCATGACTGCCTTTTATTAACTACAAACGTAATGGCTTGAGCTGGGGAAGGCAATTAACTCGTCTTCTGCTATGGATGTAACATCTTGCCTTTTATCATTCTTTCTGGTGCTTTAGTTTATCCTGGGAACAGAGGCAGTGATATGAGGGCAACAAATAAGCACAACTGCAGTTATACATACTTAGGCTTGATTTCTGTTGGGGTGGGTGTGTATGTGATGTCCAGTGGTGTCAGTAGGGGTGTGAGGGGGTGCGGGCCACACAGGGTGATGTGCACAGGGAAGTGATACCTCTACTGGCCAAAATTTTTAAAATCTTGGTATGTTCAAATAATACCATCATATTATATATCATTTGATGTGGAATTTCATGCAGAATGCAATGAAACAAACCACATTGAAATATCGCTATTCCATCAAAAGTTATAACAAAAAAAGAAAAAAAAACAGCCAGGGGCTTCGTGATGATACATCATCCCATCCACTGTGCCCTGCCCACTGCATGGGAGAAGGTCCATCATAGGGGTCACATGCTGTCCTCCCGTACCGGGTGATGCAAACCCTAGTGATGCCACTGGTGATGACTACAATGGACTTTGAGAGAGGGTTTTGAAGGAGAGAAAAGGGTCGCACCATATTGGTGGTCTAATGGGAATTCCAAGCTTAAAGGGAAGCAAGGAAGTTGCATGGAGTCATTGAAGACATGAATTATTTGTTTTCGCACCGTCCAATGAACACTCAAGACAACAGATATGGGAGAAAGGGCCACTTTATTAGCAGTTACAACAGAAGAGGAGGCTGAGACCTGCAGCATCCGAGGCAGCGAAGCCCCCTGTGGTGCGGAGGCTGGACCACTGGGCGGTACCAGAACACATCTGCCCCCAGGCTGGCATGCACCCGACTCCAAGCCGCGCCCCATTCTTAGGCGACGCAGCTCACCCAGGTCTGTCCCTTAAGGGGAAGGCAGCTGGACCGCGGGCTTTGCCGCCTCAAGCCACTGAGCCTCTGAGGCAGACCCCACGGTCCCGGCCAGGGCCCCATCTGTGTCCTCGTGCCGCCGAGCCCCTGAGGACTACAGTTGGGTTCTGCCCTGCCTATGCTGCCTGAAGGTGCATGCCCAAAATCCATTTCATGCCTCCTAACCCGCACCACCTGCCCTTTAAAGTGACCGATGGCAGCTGGAAGGGGAGAAACCCCTGGCCCCGTACAGTCTGGGGTAGGCGAAAAAACTGCCTGGCCCTTGGCCAATCTTGGCAGGCAGCAAAAAATTTCTACCCTGCCCCACACGGCAACCAGTAAAACTCAGACTGCCTTCAGGGCAGACAGGTGGGTGTCCACACAGCGCCCTCGTGTAAAGGAGGAAGAGGTCTGGGCATTGTGCCCCTTAAAAGGCCTCTGTAGCTACCAGTTCCAGCCCTCCCCCACTCCCCCCCCCCCACTGGGAGGAGACTTTTGTGTTCCAGGCCAGGCTAAACAAACTCTGATCGCCCCTTAATTGGGCAATGGGGATTCTTCTCTATCTGAGAAGGTTAGGCCTATTGCTCCCCTGCACGTGACCACCATTTTATTGGGATTTTTGATATCAGATATAAAGTGAAATGCATATGGTCTTGTGAAAGAAGGTTCCAGTGCTATAATGTTTTCAGCAATGTCGATGTTTAGAATGATGATTGGTCTCTCTCAAACGTAAAGCCAATTATTATTTATAGTAAAATCTGGAATATTATTTACTGTTTTTCAATCAAAAAAGTTCACACACATAATGAGTTACAGAGAGGAAAGGAATAAGAAGACAGTTCTTTTTTCCCAAAGGGATCACACCCTTTAAAAGACAATGGAAGGGAGACACCAGCAAACACTGTTTCAGGGGAGTAACATGCTGGCATAAATAAAGACAGCTCTGCTCAGTATAAGAGTGACAATACTTTACAATGATGCATCTTTGCCCAGGTATCAGTGGATTGGCCATGTATCACAGCTAAGTCATCAGATGGCTCTGAGTTCAAAACCAGGGTGCAAAACCAGGGTAGCGATCAACACCTGTGAGCGTCAGCAGGTAGAGCCCCTATCCGATTCCAAAATTCCTGGATTCTGCCTCCCCAGTGGCATTGCTGGGAGGGTGTATGCCACACCAAGTGACACGCACAGGGTGTCATGCACGGGGTGATGGTGCATAGGGTGACGCTCATGGAATGATGCGCATGGGATGACATCACTACTGACCAAAATATTTAAAATATTTGTATTTTTGAATAATACCAACACATTATATATCACTCGATACGTATTTTCATGAAGAATGCAACGGAACAAACCGCGTTGAAATATCTCTATTCTATCACAAGTTATAATCAAAAAACTAGCAGGAGGTGGGGCGATGGTCTTCTTGGCATCCCTGGCATGACTGCTAGTCTTTGTTCCAAATTCTGATTGACAGATGTAAAGACATTCCAGCCAATGTCTAAGCAAGGAGACGAAGCTCTCCTTGCTTAGACAGAAGTTGTCCTGGCATGGTGCGGTCAGGGTGCACGAATAAGAGAAAGGACTATAAAGTTGCCAAGGACAAAGCTGAGGTATGTGAGCCTAACGATCTCTTGGACATCCATCACAGCTGTTTCAATTTTAAGAAATGAAGTCATATTTTTTTACAACTGTACCCTTGCAGAAAATTCCAACATTAGCTTTATTTGAAACAAATTGTTTCATTAACTTAAAAAAAGCAAAACCCCAAACTATGAGACATTAACTGGTAGAAGGAGCACATTGCAAAGTTGCCATATTTAATAGTGATTTATACTACTTGAGTGAACATCAAATTAATTGTTGTCACTTAGAGAATAATTAATAGATATTTTCATTGTAACACCTTAATCAGTTCCAGTGCAGTGATTATGATTTTAATGTGGATGATTTCAATTATCTTCAGAAATACTAAAAATATAATCAATCCATTATAATTAGTGGTGACATTTATGGTGTGTGTGTGTGTGTGTGAGAGAGAGAGAGAGAGAGAGAGAGAGAGAGAGAGAGAGCTGACTTAACCTTAGGCCTCCCAGGCTAATTCATTCATGAGAGGATCAAACTGGTTAGCTTATTTTCACAAGATCAAGCAACCTTAAATTTGATATACACATGGGGTGGATCAGATCACACATGTGGCCCACCAGGCTAAGACAATCTCCTTCTATGCTAGCTTTATGCTAGCTAACTCCATGCTAGCTCGCTCAATAAAGCTGCTATTTTTAACACCTGTTTGGGATAGCAAAATAGAAGAGGGTTCTCAGGCCACAATAGGTGCCTGATGGGTGGCATTCAGAGCACAGTCCTATCCTTGCACCATAAAGCACATTTGTGATGACTCAGGTGCAAGCTGTGCAGGCCTGCCAGGGCCAGATCCACACCTGCAGCTGCTGGAGCAGGTAGGTGCTGCTCAGTGTGGCACAGGGGAGGAATGGATGCGAGAAGGTGTTTCTGGGCAGAGGGAGGGATGTAGATCAGGGCGAATCTGGTCTGGTAGGGGATGAGATCAGCAAAGCAAGCTTGTGCTGTATCCTATGCCCTCTCCCCAAGCCTCCCCCCCCCCACACACAGACTTTTCAGACTTGCACTGGCTATTTAGCCAGCTTCTGAGAAGCCCCAGTGGGCAGGCTAACAACCCCTTACACTGAGCTGACAACTCCAACCTGCTTCAAATCAGCACAGGACACCGTGTGGGCCACTTGGCACTGTTGCACTGGCACTAGTTAGGATGGGGCGCCACTGTGCTATATCAGAAATAGGGAAGGCCTGCACTCTTTTGAAATTCCCATGTAGGCTATTATCAAACTTTCTTAAATAAAAGTCATTTAGCATCAATCTTGTGACACTAGCAAAAGTGTTTTACACTACTGCCTATTGTGGACATAAATTAATACTATGCTTACTGGGATTTATAATTTTCAAGGTTAATTTCTTCCCTTGTCTTAGCATGGTCTATAGCCTCTCATGGGCAATAAATTTATAACATGCCTGATCTAATTTTTGATTTGTCCTTGGAAATGACACTTGTCCAGAAGGAAGGCAAATCTTATCTAAAAGGAAAAAAAAATCCTTTTAGCAGCATCCTCGTAATTATGATTGTGGACAAATAATAGTCTACATTGATCTATATTTGGACTTAAAATAGTCTACATATTATAATAGTCTGCATGTTTACTAAGGCTGAAATCCTATATACACTTACCTCAGAGTAAGTGTCACTGAACACAGTGGAAATCTGAGTAAACATGTATAGGATTACATTGTAAAGCTATAAGTAGCTATGTTGTTTCAGGATGACCAGATACAATGGAGGACAGAATGTGTATACCTTTAACTATTGTATAGAAGAGGAAATTTTGGCAGGTGCAGCTTTCTAAACCCTTCCATGTTGAGCTGCACCTGGCAAAATTCCCTCTTCTATACAATGGTTAAAGGTACAGGAATGCTGTTCTCCACTGTATCTTGTCACCCTGTATTGGTCCATTGGGGGGGGGGGAATAAAAAGCTTCAATAGGGTTATACCAGTGGTATTCAAATTGGGGCATTGCGACACCCCAGCCTGAGGGTCCTGGTCCCTTTCCCCTTAAGGGGCAGGGGCAGCCAGGAGGCAGGGAGGAGGCAGCGGCGCGATCCCCAGGATTGCGCCACTCAGGGGAGCTACAGGGGCTTGGTGCACTTGCCCAAGCACCCTGCAGCCCCCTGGGGGTGCGGGGAGCCCTGCACGACCTTCGGCAGGGCTCCCCAGGTCAGGGAAGGTGACAGTGGAGCAATCACGCCCCGCTCCGCTAAACCAGAAGTGGTGCGCGATTGCTCCATGTTCCCTTTTGACCGGGCTGCAGGGACTGGGGTGCACTCTCCAGTCCCTGCAGCAGCAGTCCCTGGCTGCAGGGAGCCGGGCGCGAGCGCCTGCAGGGCTCCTCTGGTCAGAGAAAGTGAGAGTGGGGCGAGTGTAAGTGCACCAAGCCCCTGAAGCCCCCCTGAGCGGTGCGATCCTGGGGATTGCGCCGCTGCCTCCCCCCGCCAAGACTTACTGCAGGGTTATACAGTCAATTCTAACTATCTGCTGAGATTAGGTTCTCTAGTGGATACAGAATCATTTATCCTACGGGGTCAGAAGCGTTAGGGGGAGTGGTGGCTAACCAGGTCAGGAATACCAGCAGTGGATAGCTTCAGAATGGAGCAGAGTCAGACTATTGGCCCATTTACTCTTACAGCCCAATCCTATCCAGTGCTGGTGCAGCAGGGTACTGGACCCATACCGTATCTGGTGCTGGAGCAGGCAGGAGGTCTCCTCAGGGTAAGGGAACACTTGTTTTTTACCCTATGTAGTGCCCCAGCCTGTTCAATGGGGCTAGCTGGCACAGAACCAAGTAGCCCCATGTAGAGCTTCCAGACCCAGGATGGGGGGTTAAGATGTGGCTGTGGCCTGCTTTGCTGTTCCCATCCCCTCAGCCTCGTTCCACCATCCTCCACCCGGAAACACCCCCTTCCACCTTTGTTTCACCATGTCACCCTACCCCTCCACAGCCCAGTGAAACACTTATCTGCCCCAGTGGCTTTTGGGTGGGATGCAGAGCCCACAGGACAGTGCAAGCCTTCCCACCAGCACTGCTTACTCACTGGATATCAAAAAGTGCTTTACGGCACTTTTACAACACCCATTGCAGGCTCTGTGGCCACAGGGCCAGCACCCCCGGCTCATAGGATTGAGCTCTTAGTGGCAGTGACTTTACACAGCCTCAATTAGAGGTCTTTTCCACTATTCTGAAACTCTTGTAACTGAAGATGTTAGGGACTGAACATGGAAACACTGGTAAGGAAAGTGTGTTCTTTAACACTAAGCTACATTGTTATTAAAGGAAATAATCTTCCATGACAGGTGACAATTTCCCCTATGGTGGAGGGCTTTAGAATTTAAACCCATTACTCCATGGGCACAAGTAGACACCACATAGCTGAAATACACCTTCTGGGTGAAAGGTTTTTTCTTCTGAAGCTTTGCTGCTTCCGTTTTCTCTTATAGCCTTCAGTTGTAATTTACTCATCACGTTACATACCCACTGGATAATCAATCAGGGCAAGTTGTATAGGACTTTATGACTTGCACCAGCTGCGAATTTAACCCAAATATTTGATATAGCTTGCAATTAACCTTACACAAGGGATGAGCTTAGCTCAGAGGCCAATATGCCAGCATATATCTGTCATCAATATCAAATTTTCCCTGTAGTTTATGGTTAGTTGCCGAGGAAAGGCAAAGAAGGAGAAATGAGAAAGCCAGGAGAAATATAGCTAAGATAGTATGCGGAAAGCAGGGGTAGTGTGACCTGGGATGATGCCAACAACTCTGCCATAACTCTTTGGAGAGAAAAAATATATCAGCCCCTTACTGTGCTCCTCAAACACTTTTATTTAAAGGGACATCATGAATACAGGAGCTCTTTTTTTTGCACAGTCCCTGTAAATAAACCCAGAAGTCCCATATTAGTCCCATTTTAGTTTAGTAGTTTGAGATGCCACAGGGTTCTATCCTATCCCCCTATAGATGCTTTTTACAATCTATATGAAACTTCTGGGTGGAGATCATTCAGGGATTTGGAGTGGGGTGTCACCAATATATGGATGACACCCAACTCTTATCCCTCCTTGCCATCCTGCTCCACGGAACCTGTAGAAGTCCTGTGGGTCCAGGCTATCTGAAAGACCATCTCCTTCCATTCATTTCAGGTCACCCTCTTAGGTCATCTGAGGGGGCTCTTCTACAAGGGCCGCCTCTGTCCCAAGTGAGAGTGGTGGTAGCTCAGAGGCAAGCCTTCCCTGTAGTTGCGTCACAACTATGGAATTCCTGTCCAGGGGAATTAAGAACTACTCCCTCGCAGATTTTTGGTGAGGCCTCAAAATATATGTTTTGTCTGGCATTTGGTTGCTGATAGGATATTTATGCTCTGTGGCCCTGAAATATGGCTGTGACTTTACTGCTTCCCTGGACTAATTTGTTCCCCATTGGCCCAAGGATAATTATTAGATTTTGCTCTGTTCGGGTTTATGTTTCATTATGTAATTTTAAAATTAATGTTTTAAGGCCTTGTTAGATGTTTTTCTTTTTACCTGTTGTGGTACTTTGTACTTTATTATAAAGGTTTGTAAGCTGCCATGGGCATCTGCTTCGGCATGGGAAAGGAGGGATATAAATTTCTTAAATAAAAATAAATATTTCTACATTTCTGAAAGGAGCACAGTAAAGAGATGGATGATCCATTTCCCACTCAAGTCAGCTAGGCACGTGAGGGGGGACATGATTGAGGGCCCAATCCTGTCCAACTTTCCAGCCCTGGTGCAGCCACAATGCAGCCTTGAGGTAAAGGAACAAATGTTTCCATACCTTGAGGAGGTCTCTGTGACTGCCCCACCACCACAGGATGCAGCACACGCCCCATTGGCATGGCTGTACCAGCACTGGAAAACTGGATAGGATTTGACCCTGAGACATATAACAATATGCAGGGGATGGATAGAGTGGATGGAGGAGTGTTCTTTTCCATCTCACACAACACTAGAACCAGGGGGCATCAAATAAAATTCAGTGCCAGGAGAGTTAGAATAGGCAAAGAAAATATTTCTTTACCCAGCATGTAATTAGTCTGTGGAACTCCTTGCCACAGGATGTGGTGATGGCATCTGACATAGATGCCTTTAAAAGGGAATTGGACATATTTATGGGGGGAAACCATCACAGGTAACAAGCTATGATGGGAATATGCAACTTCCTGGTTTAAGAAACAGGCTACCTCAGAATGCCTGATGCAAGGGAGTGGCAATGGGATGCAGGTATCTTGTTTTATGTGCTCCCTCAGGTGTCTGGTGCGCCACTGAGAGATACAGGAAGCTGAACTAGATGGACCTTTGACCTGATCCAGTGGACCTCTTCTTATTAAACAGGTCAATACACCTCGCATCTGCAGCAGGCTGGAAAGTGGTGGCAACAGAACCAGGCTGACGAGTACCCAAAATCCACTAGTCATAAGAACATAAGAACAGCCCCACTGGATCAGGCCATAGGCCCATCTAGTCCAGCTTCCTGGATCTCACAGCGGCCCACCAAATGCCCCAGGGAGCACACCAGATAACAAGAGACCTCATCCTGGTGCCCTCCCTTGCATCTGGCATTCTGACTTAACCCATTTCTAAAATCAGGAGGTTGCGCATACACATCATGGCTTGTACCCCATAATGGATTTTTCCTCCAGAAACTTGTCCAATCCCCTTTTAAAGGCATCTAGGCTAGATGCCAGCACCACATCCTGTGGCAAGGAGTTCCACAGACCCACCACATGCTGAGTAAAGAAATATTTTCTTTTGTCTGTCCTAACCCGCCCAACACTCAATTTTAGTGGATGTCCCCTGGTTCTGGTATTATGTGAGAGTGTAAAGAGCATCTCCCTATCCACTCTGTCCATTCCCTGCATAATTTTGTATGTCTCAATCATGTCCCCCCTCAGGTGTCTCTTTTCTAGGCTGAAGAGGCCCAAACGCCGTAGCCTTTCCTCATAAGGAAGGTGCCCCAGCCCCGTAATCATCTTAGTCGCTCTCTTTTGCACCTTTTCCATTTCCACTATGTCTTTTTTGAGATGCGGCGACCAGAACTGGACACAATACTCCAGGTGTGGCCTTACCATCGATTTGTACAACGGCATTATAATACTAGCCGTTTTGTTCTCAATACCCTTCCTAATGATCCCAAGCATAGAATTGGCCAAGCATAGAATTGGTAGTAGCAGCTTCGGTGCTGCTGCACCCAGTGGTGGCACCATTAAGACTGAGCTGTTAGGTTGTTGCCTCAGGTGTTGGATTGGGAGGGATGACTCTATCTGCCCATCTTCTGCTTCTCCTCCTCTTTTTCCCTGGATTTTAAAAAGAGTTAGCAAATGGAGAAGTAGAGGAACTGTGGAGTAGAGGAGAGTGGTTCCTAGAGTGTCAGATATTCTCTAACAACGACTCTTCTCCACACTTCCTTTTCTACTCCATTCCACTTTCATTTTCAAATTTAGGGAGTAGGAAGAGGAGGGATGGTGGCTGCTGGCAGAGGCATTCAGAAGGGTGATACTTAGCATGAGACTCCAGGGGCCAGGAAGTCCTGGGCTGACCCTGAAATTATCTCTATGTATTTATTTATTACATTTATATCCCACCTTCCCAAAGAAGTGATAGTCATCATAACAACCCTGTGAGGTAGTCTAGGCTGAGAAGTTGCAGTAATTACTTTCCTTAGGCCACCTCGATAGCCCAATGGTTGCAAAGCGATTTAAACACACATCTCTCCAGTCCAAGCCCTACATTATCACATACAGTTGTTGGCATCTTTCAGTCTCGGAAGACTATGATATTGTACTCTGATTAGTGGTTCCAGAACAGTGTCCTCTCCAGTGCGTGAAGCCTGGGTAAGGTAGATATGGAGGATAGACTGTTACCCATGCAGCAAATCCCCCCTCTCCACGTTGCTGAAATGGTCCAATGGAAAGGCAGAAGCCAGTACGGTTGGTTCCAGCGGCGTCGCTGGAGTTGCCAGAAAGTGACTGTGTTCAGCCATGAACTGCCTCAGGGACTCCGGCTCCGGATTTTGCCTTGAGGTTGACTCCTGAAGCCTTTTCCATAACTGGATGTAGCCACAAGGCAGTGGAGGTTTGGGATCAGAGTTCCCCTTCTCTCAGATGAGCTGCCTTCCCAGGCTAACGAGTCCCATCTACCCGGTGGCTGTTTAGTCGCCTCTTACGACAAGTACAGCCAAACTGAGGGCCTATTCTTATCCCCAGCCCCCAGGGGAAATCACATACACCGCACTGATTATCACCCCATGTCAATGAGCTCGACTATAATAGCACATTTGTTTACCACACCTGATTATCCAATTTATACACTCAGTGCTCTCTTCTATGCTCTGCAGCAATCATTTAGAAACAGGTTCATTTCGGCTCTAATCTCAAAGGAAGATATAGTGCACTTAAAGGTGCTTAGTTTTCCTAAGCCATCTTGTGATAAATCATAGCATCAGGTGCCATTAGTCATTATGGTTCTCTTTAGACCTAATGACTAATGGACATAGCCTATGAGCCAAAAGGAATACCCATTACTTTAATTGGCTTGTGCTAGAAGGATTTGGGCTACAATTTTCCTAGAATTATTGAGTCTGTGCCTGACATTTCAAAAGGAATTTTACTCCTTACTGTTAACACTTCTGATCTCTGTGCTTCTAAGGGCTGATTAGCACACACGACTAGATATAGTCATGGTGGGGAAACCATGGGGGCTATGAGAAGGCAGCCTGGGACTGTGAAGGGGCATGTTCTGGGGCAGCAGCACCCTCCAAATCCAAGCTCCCTTCCCTGGATTGATCCACCCTCATGGGCCCATGCAGGCATAGGTCCAAGTAAACCCACCAGGCCAGTAGGGGGCCCTACCCTGGGTCAAGGAAACAAATGTTAATCCCCTGCTATGTGGGCATACAGGCTATGGAGCAGGTCTTTGGAGGCCACAAGTCCACCATGGAATGCTGCAGACACCATGTTAGCGCCACTTAATTGCCTTGAAGTCATGGTGGATTGGGCTGTGCAGTGGCATCACTAGGGTTCACGTCACCCGGTGCAGGAAGCCAGCATGTCACCCCCATGATGGACCTCCTCCCATGCAGTGGGCAGGGCAACAACCTGGGTGGTGAGCATGGTATCATCACCCCTCCCCTGCTGGTTTTTTTGGCCATACCTTTTGATAGAATAGAGAAGTTTCAAAGCTGTTTGTTTCATTGCATTCTGCTGTAAATTGGGAGTTGGCATCCTTCAGTCTCGGAAGACTATGGTATCGCGCTCTGAATGGTGGTTCTGGAAAAGTGTCTAGTGTGGCTGAAGAGGCCAATTCAGAAGTGACAATCCCTTCTACATTGACAGCTGTAAATTACACATCGAATAGCATATAATATGATTGTATTATTTCTACAAACCATGATTTTAGCAATTTTTGTCACTAGTGGTGTCATCCCGCCCCCCGGTATCACCTTACTAACTAACACCTTATTGGTTCCATGCGGTGTCATAATAACATCTAATTGACTCTTCGAACAATCAGACTCATTGGTCTATTTTGAATTAAGGAAATGAACTTTTTTGTTACTCAAGGCAGGTTCATTTTTGTTTTCTGTTTTTTTGGCCATAACATTTGATAGAATTGAGATACTTCACTCCGGTTTTTTTCATTGCATTCTGCTGTTATATATATATAACAGCATACCATGCTGCTGTTATATACCATGGTATAATAGCATAGTATAACATGGTATAACCATATAACATGGTATATAACATGGTATAACCATGCTGCTGTTATACCATGCATGCTGTTATATATAACAGCATATATATAACAGCATATATATCTTGGTTTTAGAGGCAAGATGCTTCTGATTGCCAGATGAAGGGAAGGGCACCAGGATGCAGGTTGTGTCTGTTGTGTTGTGTGCTCCCTGGGGCATTTGGGGGCCACTGTGAGATACAGGAAGCTGGACTAGATGGGCCCATGGCCTGATCCAGCGGGGCTCTTATTATATTCTTATGTTCTTATTCCTAACAACCGCAATTCTAGTGATTTTGGCCACGAGTGGTGTCACCCCCCCAGTGCATGTCACCTCTCCTGTGTGTGTCACCTGGTGCAGGTTGCACCCCCGCACCCTCCCAGCCACATCACTGGAGCTGTGTGTAATGCTAAATGAATGTTAGCTGATAATAGTCATAGAAATAATGATAAGTAGTAATAGATAAATCTTCTACAACATCCATTATATTTCAGTGGAGCCAGCTAACATCTTCAGAAAGGCTGTCGGTAAAGAAAGTGATTGTCATGGATATCTTAATACATAAACCAATCACAAATATTAGTGTAACATATTTGTGGCTGTTTGGTTCAAGGTTCAGTTATTTGAAAGTGTAATTAAAAAGAAATGATTAATGAACACAACATCCAGTTCACAGATGAGGGTTCTGAATAGAAATTGTATTGCCTTGGGACGACATTAAATGTGACTCTGATTATAAATGATGACTACCATTGTTAATTGAATGTGAGCTTGGTGGGAACCAGATGATGCCTATCTGTTGATCCAACAAGAGTGTTACCATCAGGAGGCAAGAATGTTATTGCACTATTGCTTGGCTATATATTATTGGGACATGGAGGGAGGCATATGCCCCTCTGCTCCCTCTGCTCCCTCTGCCCCTCTGCTCCCCTGTGCATGGTAAACAGAACCCTGTCGTTGCCTGCCATGTATCACATTATTTCAAATAAATAATTGAGAATGTAGGTTATACTTTTTGCCTGTAATAAATAATACATTCAGAATTTATATCTCCCTTTTGGCCCCAAATGACCTCGAGGCAGCTTACAACAATAAAATATAATAACTATGCTGTACTACAAGGACAGCAATCCTACGAGGCAGAAATGCCGGCTCTTACAACAGCTAAAAGTGATCATTGACCTTCCCTATGGTGCCCTCCTTGTTTGCCTCTCTCAGTTGCCCTGGTTTTGTAGTTGATTCCTGACAAGGACAATAAAGGAGGTAGAATTATTATTGCAATTATTTAGAATATTTATATAAGAACAAAAACTTTACATAGCAAAAGAATGAGCTAGTGGTTCTCTATCTAAAAAAGACTCACAATTTTTAAAGCCTGAGGTTTCTTAACAATTTGTAACCTTGGGTCGATAGACATCGAGGGGGTTCCTGGATTGGCTTCAGGGGGCCCATGAACCAAGGGCCAAAAAATTTGTGTGTATATGTTTATATTCATTTGGGGGGGGGGGGGAGGTCCATTATTTGCATCAGATTCTCAAAGAGGTCCGTGACCCCCCCGAAAGGTCAATCCTATGCATGTCTACTCAGAAGTAAGTTCCATTATAGTCAGTGGGGTTTACTCCCAGGAAAGTGTGGATAGAATTGTAGCCTCAGGGCCCAATCCTATCCAATTTTCCAGTGCTGGTGCAGGTGTGCCAGTGGGGTGTGTGCTGCATCCTGTCATGGAGGGGCAATCACTGGGGCATTCTTAAGGTATGGGAACATGTGTTCCCTTACCACAGGGTTGCATTATGGATTCACCAGAGCTGGAAAGTTGGATAGGGTTGGGCCCTAAATGTACTACAGACAGCCCAATTCTATTTAACCCACTTATCCCGCTGATGCAGCTGCACTACTGGACTGTGCATTGTATCTTGTGGGGGAGGAGGCAGACCCAGAGGCTTCCTCCAGGTAAGGAAACATTTGTTCCCTTGCTTGAGAGTAAACCTCTGCTGCCATGATAGGTCTACTTGGACCTGTGCCAGTAATTTTGCTGGCATAAGTCTGAGTGTACCTAGGAAGGTGGATTGAGGCCGGGAAGGGATAGGCTATAAGTGGATCTGCTGTTCCTGATCCTACTCTTTTCCTGACCTTGACATACCACCCTCCCCACCCAGTCTCCTCACCATGAGGGCAGGAGGTCTGGTCTAGAGGGTTGAGCCTCCATTTGCCTGAAGATAACATCCGAAGGTCGCCAGTTCGAGGCCACCGGCACTGTGCGACCTTGAAGCAGCTGATAAGCTGAGCCGAGCTATTCCATCTGCTCTGAGCATGGGAGGGTGGAGGCCAGAATGTGCGACCAGATCAAAAAAGAAACATCTGAATGTTGTGGTTTCTTGAAAGATAGAAACCTTCTTTCAAATTGTAAAAATCCCTACAGGGATTTAAATTGCCTGCCTATGTAAACTGCCTTGAATAAAGTCTAAGGAGAAATCTGAGGACCAAGAAAGGCGGTATAGAAACACCTGTATTATATTATATTATGTTCTGCCTATCCCCGCATTGCCACTGCCCACTCCATGTCCATTGTCTGTCTGTCCACGTCCCACACTGACTTGCCAGTGCCAAGGAAACTGCTGGCATGTGACTGTGGCTGCTTGCCATTTGTGGTGGCGGCCCAGTTGTGCAGAATGGTGGGTCACTTTTTGCAGCCACTGTAAACCACACTGCACTGCTAGAATGTAAATTCCAGCATCACAGTGGGCCCATAGGATTGGGCCAAAAATGCATCATTTGGGCTTGTGGGTTCCCCCCTTAATAAAATAGCAGCTGCAGGAAGCCCAGTGAGGATCAGCATCTTAGTACACACAAAAGGGGCATTTAACACTTTCCCATCACAGTGAATACGAAATGAATACAGTGAATACGTATTTATTTTTATTTATACAGGTATTTATATACCGCCTTTCTTTGGCCGTCAGATTTCTCCTCAGACTTTAATCCAAGGCGGTTTACATAGGCAGGCTGTTCTAAACCCCCATAGGGATTTTTACAATTGAATAGTTCTATTCTTTCATAGAACTCCTCCTTCCAGCTAGATTCCTTCCCGGTCTGGCCTCTCTCTGGCCCTTCGCCTCCCATGCTCCACTTGAGGCAACTCTTCTCTGCCACCTAGGGTCAGCTCATCAGTATATCAGCGTGTCGTCAGTTCTTGGGTACTTCTGGTTGTTTCAAACTCAGATCTTCAGGCATACAAGGCGGCAGCTCTACCAACTGAGTCAGACCTCCTGCCTCCCTCCTGGGAGGGAAGGGAGAGAAGCTTCCATTAGTGCCTACAGAAACAGGTAAACCAAATTACACATCTAGCATCAGGTACTTGAAGAGCATAAAGTAAAGAATGCTGTAAGTAGTAAGGTCAAACCTGTGCAAGGTAAAGGCAGGGATGCCACTACTGTTTAATATTATTATTAAGATTTTTATAATGCTTTTTAACAATTACATTTCACAAAGAAGAAAACAAACTTGAATAAATGCATAAATAAATGTTTTCCTATTCCAAAAGGATTCACAATCTAAAAAAAAGACTCAAGAGTTTCTTTTATCAAAAGTAATTATCAGTACTGAAAATAAGGCAGCATAAGCAGATGAAAGGGATTCCGACTGGAGACAGTGAAACCAAATATAGCATATACGGATGACATACTATTTACTTAAAAAGAAAACTTCCAATTCTCTTGATGCCACATTTCAAAAGATATGGGTCAGTATCTGGATATATAGTAAATAATTTGATGCCTGAAACCTTGCAAGTAAATATACAATCAGACATGCGAGAAGAGATAAAGAGAACATAATCTAATCAGAAAAACAAATGGGTTCAATATTTGGGCATAATAACCTCTAACACAGTCAACGAAATTGTTACATTCAACATGGAATCTTTACTTAGAAATAGTGAGCAAGATCTAGATCAGTGGGTGACAAACTATAACCTGACAGCCAGATCCAACACCTATCCATCCCCTGAGTGAACGGAGCTTACCATTCCACCGGGAAGCCTCCTCTTCACATCGCAAATTGTCTCCAAATATTGCACTGGCTGGCCACTTCCAGGTTCAGTCACCCAAACAGGCTTTGTGCCTGGATTTCCGGGCAGATGTGGCTGGGTGTGATCTGTGGTGAGAAGAGGCAGCTCCCCAGTGGAGCGGTAAGCTCCATTCACCAGGGAAGTGATTTTCTGGATACAGCAGTCTCCATTTTGGAGACTGCTGATCTAGAAAGATGGGAAAAGAAAGAAATTTCTTGGTTGGGTAGAGTGGTGCTGGTCCACACGAAAATTTCTACCCAGGTATATATTTTTGGATACCTAAAAATTAGCTAGAGCTGACACAAAAATTGATTATGAACATTATATGGAAATATAAAAGCCAGGCATTCAGAATAAACCAATGCAGACCTCAAAGAGGGAGGGCAGAATGAATATAATATCACAAATTATATCATGCTGCCATTTTGGTGGGTGCTGTTACAATGGACTAATGCTGAAGTTCTCAAACTGGGGCGTCTTGAAGCCCCTGCCTGTCAACCTCAGCCCCTGGCCCCTTATGGGGCAGAGGAAGGGGAAAGACAGTGGTGCAGTCCCCAGGATTGTGTTGCTAACAGGGGTGAAGGAGGGGTTTATTTACAGGGGGCCGCCACAAGGTCCAATGCAGCATTCCGCATGAAAGTGCACATTGAATGATATATAATGGTATTATCTGAAAATACCAACATTTAAAAAATTCTGGCTAGTAGTAGTGTCACCACCCCTGTGTGCATCACCCGGTGTGGCCCGCACCCCCCAAACCCTCCTAGAGACATCACTGTGCATATGTGAAATAGCCCAAACTCATGGAAAAAAAATACCTTTAAACTGAGAACAATAAGCTGCTTATATGTAGAAGCAGAACTGCATATTCTGGAACTCTGGAGTTTCTACCCCTGGTGTGAAATTTTATGCTTAGCACATTGTGAGTTTGCCTTCATCAGCAATGCCTCCAGCAGGCCAATCGTTTAGCCTTTCAAAGCAGACTGTTTTCTGAGTCCATCCAGAGTACAGGTCTATTGGTTTTTATTAATCATTGATTCAACTTGGCTGGCTACAGGGTAAAAAAAGCTTTCTCTTACTCAGGATGAGGTTCAAAGAACTGTCTCTCCTGGACTGATGTATTTTTTGCCTTTTCCAGTAATTAGTTGCTCTGCATTCCATTTGTCAACTCACCAATATTCAAAGCACATCATGCAACCAAAGCTCAGTAATTCATTTGCTGCCGGACTCTGTAAGTATTGCATCAATCCTGCCCTTGCAAAAATGCATCCTTTCTTGTTTCTTGATGAGGAGCTGGCAGAGAACACCAAGGCTTGGAATGTCACACTTTTGGAATGAGCCCACAGGTATCTCAAGCACATATTGTGACTTTCTCCATCTATAGCTGGTCTGCACAACTTGTGACCCACCAAGCCAAATGCAGCCCACCAAACATCTATTGCACTGTTACTCAAACTGTGGGTCAGGACCCACCAGGTGGGTCACGAGCCAATTTCAGGTGGGTTCCCCTTCATTTCAATGTTTGATTTTTAGCATGTTAGACTTGATGCCACCATGGTATGTAACTGCATTGGGGAGATCTGTACTTTTAACAGGCTACAATGTACCGTATTTTTCGCTCCATAAGACGCACCTGACCATAAGACGCACCTAGTTTTTAGAGGAGAAAAACAAGGAAAAAAATATTCTGAACCAAATAGTGTAATAAAATATTTAATAAACTATAACAGAATAACATTTGAACCATGTAAAGTGAACAGCAGTCAACAGTGGCATTAAGAACCATTATCACTGTCATTAACAAATGGAGAGACTTAAAGGTTTGAGTGCTCTAGTTTTCTGGAAACCCCAAAAACTCATCATCGCT